>NW_026000048.1:17729426-17852579 GCF_001458135.2 Marmota marmota marmota
GGAAACAAGGGAGAGAATTGAACAACAGCAGATGAGGAGAGAGGGAAGATAGGAGGGGAGGGGAGGGGGGATAGTAGGGGATAGGAAAAGTAGCAGAATACAACAGTCACTAATATGCCATTATGTAAAAATGTGAGTGTGTAACCCATGTGATTCTGCAATTTGCATATGGGGTAAAAATGGGAGTTCATAACCCAATTGGGTCAAATGTATGAAAGATGATATATCATGAGCTTTGTAATGTTTTGAACAACCAATAAAAAAAAAGAAAGAAAGCACAGAAAAGTAAATAAAAAGTGCTTTGAAATAAGTGAAAATAAAAGTTTAAACCATCAGAATCTTTTTAAAAATTTTTCCTGTGGTTCTGGGGATTGAACCCAGGGCCTTGTATATGCAAGGCAAGCACACCAACTGAGCTATATCCTCATCTGGGAGGAAACAGTACTCAGATGAACATTTATAATTTAAAGTACTTGTATCAGAAAGAAGCTAGAATAACAATCAAATTATTTTCAAATTATGTAGCAGGAAGGACAAAATAAGCGCAGGAGAAGAAATATATGATAGAGAGACGAAATAATATAGTCAAAATTTGATAAAAAAAATAAACCAGTCTAATCAAGAAAAAATAAGAAGACAAATATTAATATCAATGAAAAGGGAGACATCAAAATAACCCTATACGTGATAAAAATTATGAAGGTAATACTACAATTGTATGTTAACATACGTGATAGCTTACATAACATGGTGTGTACTAGAGAGGGATCTGTGTGCTGCTGAGAAGAGAACGTACTCAATCATTGATGGATGAAATATTCTAAATATGTCTGTTAAGTCTAAATAATCAATTGTACTTTTTACTTCTGTAACTTCTTTATTTAGTTTTTGTTTGGAGGATCTATCTAGTGGTGACAGAGCCATGTTAAAGTTACCCAGTATTATTGTGTTGTGGTCTATATGATTCTTGAAATTGAGAAGGGTTTGTTTGATGTATGTAGAAGCTCCATTGTTTGGGGCATAAATATTTACGATTGTTATGTCTTATTGATGTATAATTCCCTTAAGCAGTATGAAATGGCCTTCTTTGTCCCTTCTGATTAACTTTGGCTTAAAGACTGCTTTTATCAAATTTGAGGTGAGATATGATTTGTATTTCCAATCATTTGGGTTTATTTCTAGTTTTTAATTTGAATTAGTTTTTGTTTGATTGACTATTCCTTTACTGTAGTTCCTCCCTTTTCTGCTTTTCACTTTTTTTAAAAAAATTTATCTTCATGGAATATGTTGTTGAGAGTGTACTATAGTATAGGCTTTCTAGTTGCAAGTTCTTTTAATTTTTGTTTATCTTGGAAGCTTTTTATTTCATCTTCACATCTGAAGCTTAATTTTGCTAGATATAGGATTCTTGGTTGAATCCATTTTCTTTCATAGCTTGATATATATTATTCCAGGACTTCCTAGCTTTGAGGATCTGGGTTGAGAAGTCAGCTGAGATCTGAATTGATTTACCCCTTTATGTAACCTGATATTTTTCTCTCACTGCCTTTAAAATTCTATCCTTATTCTGTTTATTAATCATTCTCATGATAATGTGCCTTGATGTGGGTCTGTTGTAATTTTGTACATTTGGGTCCTTTAAGCCTCTTATATTTGATTTTATATTTATTCTTTAGCTTTGGGAAACTTTCTGATATTATTTCATTGAAAATATTGTGCATTCCTTTGGTTTGTATCTCCGTGCCTTCATCTATCCTGTAAATCTTAAATTTGGTCTTTTCATGTTATCCCATAGTTCTTGGAAGTTCTATTCATGGTTTCTTAACATCTTCTCTCTGTGGCCAACTCTATTTTCAAGATTATATATTTTGTCTTCATTGCCTGAGGTTTTGTCTTTCAAAGGGTCTAGTCTGTTGGTGATGCTTTCTATTGAATTTTAAATTTGGTTTATTGTTTTCTTCATTTTGAGGATTTCTGCTTTTTTTTTTTCTTCAGAATCTCTGCCTTTTTATTTAGGTGACTTTTCATTTCCTATATTTTCTCTCTGATTTCATTTATTATAATGTCTTATACTTTGTAGATCAGTTTAACTATGGAGCCCATCTAAGCCTGAATCCTCACCAGTGTTTGTTATTTATATAATAACTTTTCTAACTAGGGTTAAATGATAGTAATCCAATTTAAAAATGGGCAAATGATCTGAAGAGACACTTCTCAAAAGAAAAAATAACAAATGACCAACAAATATATGGTAAAATTCTTAATATCACTAGCCATCAGGGAAATGCAAATCAAAACTACAATGAGTTCTATAATTCAAGTGATTTATCTTAGTGTACAATTATGATATTATTCATTTTACACTGAAATTCTATTTATTTTCCCATTTGATTCTTGCAGTGACTCTGGTGTGGTGTGTTGGGGCTTAATACTGAATTTTCTTAGTCTGGTCCCATTCATTGGGTATTTTGGCTTATTCCTAGACCCTCTGGCACTCTTTCTCCCCATCTCAGACTACAAAGTCTTGGTTTTAGATTCTTGAATATTCTCATTTATTTTGAATACATAAAAAAAGCATTAAGAGGTTCAAACTAAGCAAATCATGGGCCCTGGAAACCTGTACCTGTGTTTCTTCACCTGCAAAGTGGCATAAGTTAGGACTCAATTTAAAGAAATATTGTGAGGCTTAAAGAGTTAATTCTTGACAAACACTTATAAAATCACCTGGCAAATATATGACAGAAATGCCAGCTTTTACCATCAGACATCACTGCAGATAGAGGCCACACCCCAGCAGGTGCCCATCTGTATCCAAGAGATACAGGCCACACCCCAGAAGGTTCATTCCTGACATGACAAGGACCCTTTTTTGCTGGAACCCATGGTCAATGATGGAAACAGACCCAGAAAAGTCCATTGTTGTTTAATGAGGTATATGCAGAGATGGAATTATGTATAGAAGATGTATTTGTTTATAAATGGCTTTGTTGAGGTATAGTTAACATGCATATATTTAAAATGTACACTTTGGTAAGTTTTGGCACATGTCTATATTCTGAACCCATCACCCCAAATAGAATAATGCGCATACTCATAATCCCTCCAAATATTCCTGTGCCCCTTTAATTCCTCTGACCCCTATTCCCAAATGACAATTGCCACAATCAAAATGAAGAACATGTTTGTTATCCTTCAAATTTTTCTCATGACCCTTTGCAGTCCACCCCTCTCTTGAACTGCATCTAGGCAGCCACCAGTCTGCTTTCTGTCACTATAGATTAGTTTGCATTTTTAAGAATCTTGTGTAAATGGAATCACGCAATAGGTATCTTCTGTACTTGTCTGTTATCCAGCATAATGACTATACAGATCACTCCTACTGTTGTGTTTATTAGTATTTTGTTACATTTTATTGCTGAGTAGTATTCTGTGGAATGTGTATATCACAATTTGTGCATTTAATGGACATGCAAGTTGTTTCCATTTGGGAATATTGTGAATAGCTGTTGAAGTTATGCTCCTTCAACTTTGTGTGGGTTTAAACTTTTTATTCTTATGCATACTTACTCTACACAAAGGCTAGTTGGTTACTCTTTTTTTTTAAAAAAATATTTTTAGTTGTAGATGGACACAAAACCTTTATTTAATTTATTTATTTTTATGTGGTGCTGAGGATCAAACTCAGAGCCTCACACATTCAAGGCAGGCACTCTACCACTGAGCCACAATCCTAGCCCCTGGTTACTATTGAGTGTAGTTTCTTAACAAATGTTCTCAACCTATGAACTCTGTCAATCTGTAACTAATGGTAGTTTCCCTTTGCGTTTTGTCTCCAAGATGTTCAGGGTTAAATTTGAGGGCCTGTTATAATAGTCATGCAATTTGTTATTTTATGTAAATTTTGTGTGTTAATATCATCTCTAACTTATTTTACCTCCTATCATTAGTTGTAGCCTTACTCTTAATTTTTGATCATCTATTACTTTTTTAATTTTACTTTTTATGGGTTCTTTTTAGTTATATATGACTGTAGAATCCATTTTAATATAATTGTACAAGCATGGAGTATATCTTATTCTAATCAGAACCCCATTTTTGTGGATGTACTTGATTGTGGGCTTCTCTGTGGGGTATGCATATGTGTACCTAGGGAAAATTATGTCAGTTTCATTTCACTATCTTTCCTTTTCCTCTCCTCCCTCTCTTCCCTTAATTCCCCTTTGTCTAATCAACTGAATTTCTATTTCCTCCACTTACTGTGGGTTATCTTCCACATATCAGTGAAAACATTTGATGAAGCCACCATTTGACCCATCTATAGCATTCATCTATTAATTTTTTGGTAGATTGTATATTTTGTGATTGTTTTAAAGGAGAGAGAACATAAATCAAAGAAGTATTAAATTTGGAATAATTTGAAAGGCACCAGGAATTTTTCCATGGCTCCCAAATATTTTTTTGCTACTCATCAGTATTATCTGAAAATTTTCCATTAAAGATACATTTCTCTGGATTAATAATGATTTTAGTATTTCTTATTAAAAGAAATTCTTCAGAGAGAGAAGACACCTTAATCTTAGGTCACAGAAGGATGAATTCATTTATCTGAACCTTTCCAAGTAGACAGCTAGAGGTTAGTGTGGACAGAAGAGAAGGTGGTATCAGAGAATAGAAATTACTACATGATGGAAGATGGAAAGGTATAGGAAAAGAATTTAAAGGGAGAAACAGGAGAAACATTTTGGATTTTGCTCATCTCCTTGCTAAGAAGCAAGAATATTATTTTCACATACCTTTTGCCTTTTTGGAGGAGACTCTTCACAAAGTAAGAATTCCATTAAATAATAATGACAACCAACTCCTCTTTGCTGAACTACCTGGAAAGCTTTGATTACTGAAGCATGGAAATGGAATTTGAAAAAAAAAGAATGTAAAGAGGCCCAGTTTAAAGGCACCTCACCACAGAATGGAGATCATTTACTTTCATCCCATTCTACTTAGTACAGAACAGACATGTTGTTAGTGGGAGTAGGGACAACAACAACAACGTATGAACTGCAATGGAGAGAAAATCCTATTAATGTACTACAAAAAAAGTAGGCACCAGACACAATTGGCAATCATGAATACACACCCTAAGATCAATAAACTTGGAGAAAGTTCAATGTAGTGCCTGAAAGCAATTCTGAAAAGAAAGAGAAGAGAAAGGAGAGACTCTCCTACCCTCCCATTCCACCTTGCAACCAACCATCTAAACCAAACCACACAAACTTGAATGAAAAACTAGATGTCAGAAAAAAAATATTGAGTGCCGGGAAGGATGATTCAGATAGCAGGGAAAAAAATAGGTAAATAAGCAGCCAAATGGTAGGTTTAGAATGCTTGGCAGTTTGCACAGCTGTTGCTGATGAAAATCTTGTTGATGGAAGCAAAAATCCTTATGACATCAGGTTCTTGCAAATATTTTACCCTTTATGAAGGATGCGAGTTTAATATTCTTCCATGGCTTGCCAAATTTATGTTAAATGACTATATAGACTTATATTTGATTAAAAATTCATTTTTTTGTAGGTACCAAGAGAAAAGTCTATTAGGCAATTCTCCATTATAGAGGACGGGAGGAGGAAGGGAAAAATGAACAGTTGTAGATCCTTTGAGGCAGGGGCTTATTGATATGTTTCCTACATGAAGCCTCAGTGCCTTTTATCACTCAATACTGAATCTTGATCTCAAGTGGGAGGTGGCATTTCCTTTTAGAGCCAAGCTATAAACATTGCGTGCAAGCCATTCAACTACAAAACCTACAGGGGAGAAGCAGATGTGCATTATAGTGTTTTCTAGGGAAGGGGACTTGAGGGATAGTTTAGTTATACTACCCCCACAGTGTGAGAGCCTAAAAAGGCTTACAGGAAAGTGCTTCATGAATATTTATTAACGTAGTAAGTAAGGATGAATAAATGGGTCTCTCTATCTCAATATAGCCCCATCCTGGGAGAAGGGGAAGAGAACGTTGGAAACTTTTAAAGTCCACATTGCCACATGTGTCAGGGAGTCATATTACTCACAAATGGCACAGCCAGGCTGAATTGTAGCTATTTGCCCTCAAATCATAATTATATTTTACTACCCACTCAATTCTCGTTTGGTAGCTGCCACTTATTTTCATTGCCTGCAGAGACTCCCAGTTTTCTTTCCTTCGATTTGCAGGTGGGAACATATTATCATATACGAGCTGAACTTTGGAAAGCATGCCTCGGGTCTCTAATGTGTCTGGGATGCATTTGGCAGTAAGTTAGTTATTTGAGGGCTTTGCAGTCCACTGTCGAATGTTGTTCTTCTCGCCTTTGATCTCCCTCTGACACCTGTAAGTTTTCTCCTATTCTTTTCTCATTGACCTTAATGTCCCACCTGGTCCAAGTCCCTGCTGGTCTTCTGCTATTCTTCTGCAATCCTTATTTCATCATTTGCTCTTTGAGTACTAAAATATTAGTAGATATATTTAATTAATTGTTCTCCCAGATAAAGGTCTTACTTTTAACCACGAAGTCATTGTTTTGATACAAAGGAGTATGTATGTTTTTAGATATTGCATTAGGCTAATTGGAGTTGTTCTTGGTTGCTGGGTCTTATCACAGTCCCAATATACCAACTTTTTTTTTAAATAGTTGTAGATAGCACCACATAAAAATAAAGGTATTGCATCTAAGGATCAAATCCAGTGCCTCACATGTGCTAGGCAAGTGCTCTGCCACTGAGCCCCAACTCCAGCCCAATATACCAACATTTTTAACTTGCAGTAATAACATATATTTCTGGATTTTACTTGGTTTTGTTTTTAAATCATGAAATTCACATTTTAAAATCTCTTTACCTTAGACTTTCCATTTTGCCCTGTGTGCCAGGAAGACATTGAAGATACAGAAAAATTTTGCTAACAAACCTTGAGGTTTAAGTTCAAGTACTGATACATTCTTATTTTCCCAGATGGAAGCTAAGATTGGGCAGCTCTTCTAATTTGAAGGTTCCTTTCCAACCGGATTCTTTTTCAATCCATCTTCAGTTTGTGTTTCAAGTCCTCAAATGGCAGCATTTTTAGTTTTTAAAAGAAAGGTAGTGAATCTGTAGGAATCTGTAGTAATTGCTATAATAAATCATTGAGGCCTTGCTAAATGCTCATTGAATTGGATCAAACTGGTGTATATATCTGAGTAATTAAAACTTCAGTTTGATCCTCTACTCTTTTAAGATTTTTTTGAAATCATAATGTTTTTCCAGCCACATTCTGCCAAACAAGGTGATAAGGAAGGTTCTGGGGCCATATTCTTTTCTGGATATCTACAGCATATTAGTTCTATTGGATGATATCACTTCTTTTCTAGGTTCATTTCGGGTCTTTGCCTATTTATAGAAATGTTACTTCTCTAGCATATTCTCCCACTTCACAAACATTCTTGGAAAACAGTTTTGTCATCATGTAACTTTGCTTTGAAATCTCCAGGCTGTAGTCTGGGTCCCTCAAATGCCACAGCTGTGGCTTTCCCCCGCAACATCTTGAAGAACCTTGGTTGTTCAACATATGGATGCTGCCTCATGGGTCTCCTCAAGTTGAACTGGTTGGAGTGCAAGACAGGCATCTAAACAACTCTCATCATGTGGCATCGCACAACAAACTTAAAAGGCAGCATTTGTGATGATACATTTGCCCTGCTGTCTATCACGGCCTCTGATTACATGGACACAGTGCTATCTCAATACTTGTGTCCATCTTCGAGATTTTCAGGGAAGGTTTAAAAACAGTACTTGCTGATTTTCATATATGCTGCCTTATGCCTCCCTTAGGAGCCAACTGGTGCATAATAAGAGGAAATATATTGCGTCTCTCGGGGGCAATGGGATATTTTTACCTTGCTCTTTTCAGAAGCAGACAGCTACTTGGTGCATCACTGAAGACTAAAGCTAACAATTCATTTTCACAAGACACTGAAATTTCAAAGTACCCATAGCATGTCCTTTATTCTCCCAAATTCATGCTGGCAATCGTGGTACAGGGTTCTGATTGACAACAAACTATACACCATCTACTTATCTACTTTTACCAAACTTTGTGTGTAGACTGTAGTAAGAAAAAAATCCTTTGTACAACTTAAAAAATTAATTCACTTGTCAGTTCTGGGAAGACTGGTAAACAGGCCCTTTTCTGCTTCAGTTTCTGCTATTAGTTTGAGAAGGTGTCTGTACTGGTTGCAGAGATAATTGGATCGAGGAGGGAGCTGGGGCTGAAGACCATTGACAACATTCAGCTCTTTCAGTGGCCTCTTGACAGATGTTAGCAAAATGTGAATTCCTAGAATCTGGTTCTGAACACCCATGTTTAAATATAAATACCCAAAGTAACCCCAAAGCTAAATATAAATTTCAGAAAATTGTATTTTGTTATTAGTATAGAATCACTGATCCCATTCAGCACATCTGATTTGGGGAATTCAGTGGGAACCTCTGCTCATCAATTTTTCATCTAAGAAAGGTCACCAGACTTAGTAAATAAAGATGCAGGTCACCAGTTAAATTTGAATGACAGATGCACAACGAAAAGTTTTTGACTGTATGTTGCATGCACTACTTGCACAAATTTTGCGCGGGGCATACTTCAATGCTAAAATATTCTCTGTGCATCTGAGATTCAAATGTAACTATATTTTTTTTCCTGACAATCTCAATCTTAATGTAACTAAGTAATTGGATCAAAACCAGTGCCGGTTCTTCTTTCTCTGTGCCACTCTCTGGTGATGGACATCTGAATATAGAAAGGATTTCTTAGAGCTTTGTGCTGAGGATAACAGAAAATTAATATTATTAGCATCTGCTAATAGACTAGATGTCTTTTTTTTTTAAAGAGGTATTAAAAGAAAATCTCACTACTTATCTACACAGTTCACTTCTACAATCCTCTTCCACTTCAATCTAACTTAAGTCATTAGCACATGATATTTTGCAGCTGGCTGAGCCAGCTGTTCTTACCAGGATTCAGGTGGGGATAGGAGGACATTTACCATTTTTATTTCCGAGTTCTCTTCCAAACCCAGATAAATAAACATGTAGCAGCAGATGATGCGAAGAAGCAAGGAAAAGAGTGGAAAACAGAATCTCATAATTTGGGCCGAGGTAAAATGCAAAATCTAGTCTGTGATTCAAAACCCTAGAATGGGGGGCCTGCCATTGGCTTTTCCCCAGGTGGGGTATTTTATATCTTAAGTGTGCAGATGTGTGAGGTTTATATCACCTCACAGCATCATTGAAAATGGGTCATTAGGGCCACTCAGAGGTATAAATTTGTCTACCAAAATGGTCAAATTACTAAATTATCCTCCTGATTCTCATGTTCAGCCCCATTTTATGAGTCATAAGTTAGAGGAACAAAACCATTACTTTTGAAGTTTCCACTGTTAACGTGTCCAGACCTGACACACTCAGGACTATACCTCTAGCCAAAATGCAGTCTATAATATCTTCAGAAACATCACTTAGTCCCTGGTCTTCTCGTATCAGAGGCTTGGAATATTGTATTTTGCACTGGAAGTCTAATGATTGTGTCTCCTGGTGGGACCTCTTGAGACCAATGGCAAAATTAGACCATCATTGTTATGACACCCCTGGAACTGGGTTGGACTTCTAACACCTGTTGAATGAAGTTTTCTTTAAAAAAAAGTTACTCACTTGAGGTCTTTTTCAAAAGAAATAAAAATGTCTATCAATATCAATCTCAATTTAAACAACCTTTGCTTTTTTTCTTATGAAATCAAGTTTAATCTTTCTGAAAAGCTAATGGAGGCTCAAGAACTATATCTTGGGCCTTCCATGTGTTCACACCGTATCCCTGGGGTAGGTTGAATATCATGTTGCACATTTCCAAAGGAGTTCTTGGTCAGGGGTCTTTGTTCTCCAGCTATACTTGAGAAGAACCGAGGAATTCCATTTCCATGGCTGTTTCTTCTTTGGGTTCCCCCAGGGATGACCAGAGTGTCATGGGGAGTTGTGAGAAGTAAGGGCTGTGTGCTCTACATGTCTCACATCTGCTATAAAAAGTCACTCCCTGTTTGCTACCAAATAAGGTGCCCCGTCCTTAGTCTGACTTAAGACTGAGAAAGTTCACTTGGTCTGTAGTGACATTTTGACTAGATAATACTTCTTTATGAAGGGTTACCCTGTACATTTCAGGATGTTTAGGGACCCTGAAATCCCTGTCATTCTGTCAACCAGATATTTCCAAATGCTCCCTCAGGATTGGGAACATCCCTAATCAGAACCACCCTTTCCTACTACCTCCTTATTCCACTGGGTAAGTTGTACACCTCTGACACAGTATTTGCTAATTTCTCTTGTGGGTATTAATGGAATATTAATTAAGCAACTTGTACAGCTCATTGGGCCTAGTAAATGTTTGCAAGTGCAAAATTGCCTCTATATTTGCACCTATCTCGCTCATGACTTTGTTCTTACCCTTATTCCACCTGTCTGGGTGGAAGATTCTCTTCAGACCCCCCACCTCAAAAGTCCAAGCCCTGTCTTCTTTCAGATGCAACTTAAATAACATATAAAATCTCTTTCAATCTCCTTATTCTCTAAATTTATCCCTGCCCAGAATCTATGTTAAGCACTCAAGGACTTAGTTGGGGAGACAAATGAAATAGCATTCCTTGTGTGGAATGATACTTACAATGACTAAATGAAGCCTTAGTGGGCAGGGACAGCACCAAAGAAAGTGTTCAGAGAAGGTGTTCTGCAAGGATGATGCTTGGGATGAATTTTGAAGGCAAAGAGTCAATTAGCCGAAAAGAAAGCCGATTCCAGATTAAGGGAAAAGTTATGAGCAAAAGCTTGGTGGTAGCAGTTCATTTTGGCAGAAGCAAGGGCACATGTAGGAAAGTATTAGACAATGAGATCAGCAGTGCAGCCAGAAGCCAAATTATAAAGGGTTTTGTGTGGATTTACTCTGTAAGCTGTGAGGTAGTTGAAATATTTTCTTCACTTTTTACCTTTTTTCATCGTAGTTATACAATCACCCTGTGGTATCCATGGGAGATTGGTTCCAGGACTCCAGGACTCCCTGTTGGTTACCAAAATCCACAGATGCTCCAATTTCTGATATAAAATGTTGTCCTATTTGTATGTAACCTACAAAATACCCCTGTATACTTTAGATAATTTCTAGATGGCTTATAATATATAGTACAAGGTAAATGCTATGTAAATAGCTATATTTAGGAAATACTGATAAGAAAAAACAAAGTCTGTAAATTGTTCAGAGTGGATGCAATGTCTTTTTGAATGTCTATCCACAGTTGATTGAATCTATGAGCACTGGACTTTTGAATACAGGGGGCCAATTGTAATCACTTATTCATACATGTATTTTCCAAATG
This sequence comes from Marmota marmota marmota, assembly GCF_001458135.2. Lineage (NCBI taxonomy): Eukaryota > Metazoa > Chordata > Mammalia > Rodentia > Sciuridae > Marmota > Marmota marmota. Next base: position 17,740,847 of record NW_026000048.1, read on the forward strand.
TGACCACAGCCTCCTCATGGGCAGAGACTATGTTGTCTCTGTGTTTTCTACAGACTTTACCAAAACATTTAGCAGATGGCAATTTTTTTTCAAGATTATTTTAGATTAATGAATGAATGATGTAATGAGTACCTCAGAATAGTTTTTCATCTAATGAATACATATTTCTTCCATTTTCATAGACTGATATGGGGATTTGGGGTTTACCTTTAAATCTATTTGTAATTAACTGTATGTGTGTGGACGCAGCTGGCTTTCAGTTTTCTTGGGCACTGATGGCCTGCTGTGAGGGGAAGCATTTATTCTTTGTTTTCTTAATCATTTTTTATTCATAAAACAATGTGTTGAATACCTGGTTGTCACATGGGCAATGATAAATCCAAGGTAAAAACATTGACTACAAATTAGGACCTACAACTCAAATAGGAACCAGTCCTCTTTTCTTTGGAAAATAATCCTGGACCCTGCCTAGTTCTGTCACTCTCTCCTGAAAGGAGCCAGGCTCTGGCCAAATGGCTTCAAGAGAGAAAGGAAGCTCAGAAATGTGGTTCATTCATGGAAAAAGGCTTTGTCTTCAGTTTCCAGACTGTCAACATTCACACCCTGGCTTATCTCAGTTGACAGAAAATTGGAGGAGAGATATTTTCAAATCCTCTTGGGCCCCTAAGGCTGGAAAGTAGACAGACCGCTCCATTCCAAAGGAGCAGAAACGGTGAGTGATGAATTATCTTTTAGAACATGAAACGGGGCTCATTTCTGTCATGTGTCCCACTTACACTCCAAGTCTGAATGCTTGTTTTCTTCTTCTTTATTGAGAAAGAGGAAATAGCTGGAACGTCACAGGGCTTGGGTTCTGAAGGAAGGCAGCTAAGTGGTTAAATTAGCTGTATGTTTGCCCCAGAGTTTATGGGAAATCCTGTTGGGAGGAATTTTTATAGTTTGGATGGTCCAGATTAATTAAGCTGATTTCATGTTCATATAAAACCCAGATAATGAGGTGACACTTATACAGATGTGCCAAACTTTGGTCACAAACTCATTTTGCTAGATTTTTCATTTTCTAATTTAAACAAATAGGGAGGAAAATAAAATAAAATCGACCTTCTTTCTGTTGGCTCTGTGCAGATTGGTGTGCCCAAGTGGAGGGGTTTGTCGCCGCAGACCTGTGATGGAGGCCATGTTCTCTGGTTTATCATATCTTCCCCCTGGTTTTGCTGTCTGTGATGTGAATGGAAAGACCTGAGAGCAAGAGCAAAGAGAAAACACCAGCTTATGCGATGCATGTGTTACGTATTGCCATTTGATCTATTAAAATAAATGTCATGAGTGTTTTATCCAGAAATTAGGAAAGATTGGAGAGAGTTTGCATAAGTCTCTTTCCAATCTGATCTCATTACAACAAATCATTAACCAGATTGACTCACATATGATCCTGAAATACAGATGGATTTCTGTTAATATTATGGTTATTATACGCCAAGACGAAGGCAGGGTTTCTCAACCTCAGCACTATGGACATATTGGATGGGATAATTCTTTGTTGTGGGGGACTTTCCTGTGTATTAGGGGGTTTCAAACAGCATCCATGGCCTCCACCATTAGATAGAATAGAATGCCCTCTCTGTCCCTCATTCTCATTAATCAAAAATATCTCCAGATGTTCTCAAATGTCCTGGGGTAGAATGTGGGCAAAAATTTTTGAAGTATATTTTACTTAATGGGCATTTACTAAATAGAATTCTAGTCTTAAAACTGAACATGATGGTGTACACTTGTAACCTTAGTTATGTGGGAGGCTGAGGCAGGAGGATTGTAAATTCAAGGCCAGCCTGGGCAACTCAGCAAGACCCTGCTGCAAAATAAAAATTTAAAAAATGGACTGGGTATGTAGCTTGGTGGTGGAACATTTGCTTAACAAGCTCCTGGATTCAGCCACTAAATACCACAAGAAACAACAACAATAACAACGACAGCGTTAAATAGGTTAAGAAATCTATCTGCACAGCTTACAGTTTGCATGTGTGACTAATTAACCAGTGCCCATCATCTTTCCTTACAAAGCCAACATTTAGCTACACGTAGATGTTCATTTTGAACAAAGAAGAGTACTCAACAGTTACTGTTTTGAGGTGCTAACAGTCCCTAGTGGCAATGCAGTTGTGCCAGGGCAGTGGGCTCGGTTGCGGGAATGTCAAAGCAGTGCCTGGACACAGCATGGGAGACAGGACTTACTGGGAAAAACTTACAAGAGATCAGCGGCTGCTCCACAGACAGTTCATTTGCAATGGTCTGAGCTGGTAGCATGTCCATCCCTCAGGGTGCCTTGCTGAGCAGAGCCTTCCCTCCCTCAGGGTGTTCTGTCCAGTCGGTGGCCTGCTAGGCAAGCAACCCATGTCTTTTCCACGGTGCCTTCAGTTCCACACCAGTCCCCACAAGAGAGGGGTTTTCTATGCTAGACTGCAGAAACAGTGACATCTTCAGCACTAGCTTGCCCCGTTTGCTTGTATGACCAGAATCCCAAGGAGCAACTATCCTGGAGCACATGCAGGAAAGCAGTTTTCTTCAGATAATGCTAGATTGCCCTAGGTGGCAGTGGAGGTAGAGAAAGCCAGTGTTCTTCAAGATAATATGTACCCGGACTTTCTGGCCCAGGTTTGCTCCCATTGTACCCTTAATTTGGCTACTTTTCGGGGAACAGAAAGGAGGCATTTGGGAACATGTTATTTTATTATCCCCCTTTTCTTTAATGGCAATACCCTGACCATTAGTTAGCTAAATAAACTATTGCATTGCAATTAGAAGATAGGCTGGTTTCCAATTTGCCAATCATAGTAAACATTCTCCATGAGCTGAACAGCATATCCCAGCAAGCACTGGGGCAAAGCTTGCGAGCAAAGGGCGGGCCTGACCACAAGCCTTGATTTGGTGTGTACCAGCTCTGATGTTTTATTCAAGCTTGTTAAACTAAATTATGAAAAGGTTAACAGAAAGTTTGAAAAAGTTCAAGTTCTCCAAAAGATAAGGAAATCATGATGCATATTTATTTGCTATATCTTGGTTTCTTTCAAAAAGGACTTGAGGTTTTATAATAAAACATAATTTATATTTATTACCTTTTTGCTTCAACAATCGCTTCTATGTTATGATTGATTTTTTTCTGTGTCCATAATACTTTTTTATTGAGATGTAATTCACACAGCAAACAAGAGTGCATATATATTCAAAAAACATAAATTGTCCATTGTTAAATACACACACACACACACACACATATATATATATATATATATATATATATATATATATATATATATCAAGGGTCTTTAACCTATTTTAAGGTTGTGTAGTCATTTCTGGAGATTTTCCCACTCCAAGGGAAACCCTATACCCATGAGTCAGTCACTGCTAATCCCTGGCCCTTTCTCTCACCCCTAGTCTCTTAGCAATCACTAATCCACTTTGCCTCTCAGTAGAGGCACCCCCTCTGCAGCTTTGTCAGTGATATCCTACAGTATGTGACCTTTGGCTCTGGTTGCTTTCACCCAGATCACATTTCCAAGTTTCACCCTGAGCTTGAGACCTATTTCTCCAACCATTTGCTTCATTGGTCCACCTAACTCTCCCACTGTCTGGGTGAAAGGAAATGGAGCCCCAAAACTATTCCCATCTCAGTCAGTGGTGCCCAGTTACTAGACATACTCACAGTCCTCTCTTTCTTCCTTTCTGACAACATCCAATTGGTCAACAAATCTTGCCCACCCATGGTCCAGCTGCCTCAAGTGGACATTCACATTCTTCCTTGACTAATTTCACAGTCAAGGACTTAGCAGGTGATTTTTGTTTTCAGGATCACCACACCCTATCCATTCCCTATACTCTTTCTGTAGTGATCTTTTTAAAATTTTTTATTCTAATTTGTTATATATGATATCAGAATGCATTGTAATTCATATTACACATATAGAGCACCATTTTTCATGTCTCTGGTTATATAGAAAGTATATTCACACCACTCATGTCTTCATACATGTACTTAGGGTGATGATGTCCATCTTATTCCACCATCTTTTTTACCCCATGCCCCCTTCCTTTCCCTCCCACATCTTTGCCGTATCTAATTGAGTTCATCTAATCCTCCCATGCTCCTTCTCCCAACCCCACTATGAATAAGCCTCCATATATCAATTCAGCATTTAGTTTTTGGGGATTGGCTACCTTCACTTAGCATTATATCCATCCATTTACCTGCAAATGCCATGGTTTTATTCTATTTTATTGCTGAGTAATATTCCATTGTGTGTGTGTGTGTGTGTGTGTGTGTGTGTGTGTATATACACACACACACCACATTTTCTTTATCCATTTATCTACTACTGCAAATCAAAACTACTCTAAGATTTCATCTCACTCCAGTCAGAATGGCAGCTTTTAAGAACACAAACAACAATAAGTGTTGGTGAGGAGGTGGGCAAAAAGGGACACACACTTATTGCTGGTGGAACTGCAAATTGGTGCAGCCAATATGGAAAGCAGTATGGAGATTTCTTGGAAATCTGGGAATGGAACCACCATTTGACCCAGCAATCCCACTCCTTGGTCTATACCCAAAGGACTTAAAACCAGCATACTACAGGGACACAGCCACATCAATGTTTATAGCAGCACAATTCACAATAGCGAAACTGTGGAACCAACCTAGATGCCCTTCAGTAGATGAATGGATAAAGAAAATCTGAGTGATCTTTTGACGCTCTCCCTCTGTGGGGACACGTGACTAAACCAATCAGGGTTACTTCAAGTGAATTTGGCTGACTAAATAAAGACACAGACACAGAAAGTACCTTTTTGGGTTCAGTGACTGCTCCTCAGCCACAGCTCCCACAAGGGGGAAAAGGCAGGCAAAAAAGAGAAAGAACATTCTTTAGGCCTGGGTTTTATTGGGGAGAAGCCATTCAAAGGAGACAAGGGGTCAGGTTTCTAGGGGTTGAGTCTAGCTTCATGATGTCTTGCTGTCAGCAGATTGTCTGACATCTTGGAAGGTCACACCCACCTCATGCTATGTAGGGATCATAGGCAGAGTGAGTGAAAAGGACACATACGTCACTAGCCCAAATGGAGAGGCAATGTCAGTCAGTCCAGTTCACTTATGTGCTCAATGCTCATCGTTCATACACACAGAGCCCATGGCTGGCTTGCCACATCCCTCTTCTGCCTAAATGCCTCCATGTTTGCCCTTTGCCCTCTGAAACAAGGCCCAAAGCCTCAGCATGGGTGGGAGGCTTCTTCTGATCTGCCTCTTTCCTACTGCTCCGGCCTGCTTTCTGACTTCTCTTTCCCATGTTCTCCTCACACTTCAGCTGTGACAAACCTCCTGAAATCTCTCAATACCCTCTGTGTTTTAACTCTGACCTTGTCTTAACATGACACCGGAACACACTCTTCCTTTGTTCTGGAAGGTTCTATGCCCTCTCTGGTGCCTCCCACCTTCAATCTGGGCAGCTCTTTCTCTTGTGCTTATATATTTCAGAGCAATTACTACACTGTAATCTCCTATTTCCCACCTGCCTCTCCCTCTCGATTGTAAGCCCCTGGGTGGAGGAATTGTGCCTTTGTGTTAGTTTTCTGGGACTGCCAGAACAAAACACTGCTGACTAGATGGCTTGCACACTAATATTTCTCACTATTTTGCAGGTGGAGCCCCAAGTCAAGGTGTCGACAGGGCTGATTTCTTCTGAGGCTTCTCTCTGGGGCTTATAGATGGATGTCTTCCCTGTGTCCTCCCAAATTGTACCTCTGTGTGTGTCCCTAGTCATCTCTTCTCATAAAGACAGCAGTCACAGTGGATGAGGGTCCACCCCAGTGACCCCATCTGAACTTAATTATCTCTTTAAAATCCCTGTCTCCAAGGATAGTCATTTTTTGAGGAAATAGAAATGAGGGCTTTGTCATATGAATCTGGAGGGGGCACAATTCAGTAGCCTCCATCTTCCATTTTCCAATATTTAGTGTTTGAAGAGGATCTCAGTAAATATGAGAATAAATGAAAGTACAAGTGATTGGAGAAAAGAGTGGCCAGAAAGAACAGGGAAGAGAAGGAAAGTACTAGAAAAATCATGCCAGAAACCCAAGACAATGATATTTCTAAATTTTTGCATTGAACTTATTGCTGAGCTCAATTCTGATTTCCTGAGGCCAGGAGACAAAGGGAAAAAGACTAAGAATGATTTATATTTTATTAATATTAAGCATAGAGATTTAATAAAATCTAAGGAGGTAGATATATTTTGTAATTTTTAATTTCCCTCTTTCTTTAAGGATATTCATTTCTGACATTTCATTTTGGATGGTGTTTAAATTTAGAAAACCAGAAAAACTTCATGTTCAAGGATTTATAAAGTTAATTATTCAATTTCATTCATTCATTTACTGGGCCAGGTGGGGGAATGAAAATAAGTGGTATTTCCGTATAATTCACTTCTAAAAACAACCTTATTATGTCTAATTTAAGCAGGCTTGTCATCACATTTTCTGTTTCCACCTTCAGTTTGATTAAGTCCTCCTACTAGGGATTTATCACTGACATTTGAAAGGAATTGATGGAAAACTAGAACAAGAAAGGAAAAAAATTCATTAGCCCTGTGCTGTTTTCAGGAAAGAGTTCACACATATGATCGTGTCTAATTAAAAGGGTTTAGTAAAAGTTTTCTATTTTGGATGTTACTGATGATGAGAGAACCCCAGAAACTTCCAAGTGGTCCCCTAGGAACTTGGGCAAGGCAATTGCTCCATCAGGTGCTCAGCTTCTTCCTCAGAAGGACTCAGAGTTTGGACCACACAGTCTAAAGACCAGGCCAGCAGTATCATTGTGATATTTTACAAATCCTAGAAAGCTGCAGAAATTAATATTCTCCATATCTCTTTCATTTTAAACTAGCAACTGATGTTACTATTAATCATTTCTGCCAACTTTTTTGAATAACTAGCATTTTCCTGGGCTGTGCTCATGAGCACTTTGTATGTATTTTTTTTTTTCAATTCCCATCACTCATGAGATATTATTGTCCTTTTATTATATCTTTATTTTATAGATAAGATGACTGGGGTTTAGAAAGAATCAGTAACTTACAGCTAGTAAGTAGAGGTGCTTTCAGTTGAATGCTGGTGAGGAGGTTCTGTGGTTGGGTTATAAGCTCTCACCATTATGTCATGCCACCCAGGGGGTAATGCATACTTGGCTAGTACTGAGCTTAGGCTGGGTTTTTTAGAACGGAGTTTAGCAAAGGATGGTGCATATGCTTCTATTCATAAGACAATCTAAAATGACATTAGAACTTTTGAAACACAGCTGTCAAAGATCATGAGGAACACATCTGAAGTCAGAATTAAGATGACTCAACCATGGCAGCATGCACAGATTGTGGAACATCCAGGCAGGGGGAGTCAGAACCACCTACCATAGTGTTTGGGCTTGTGCTGAATGATTAGAAAGGCTAGTTATGGGTAGAACTGGGTCTTACCCCCAAAGATATGATGAAATATTCACCACCCATGCCTCAGAATGTAACTTTACTTGGAAACAGGGTCCAAACTAGAATGGACCCTAATCCAACATGACTGGTGTCCTTATAATTAAAAGAAATTGGGTCACAGAGAGAGAAGATGATATGAAGACACAAAGCGAGATTGTAGCCATGTGGTTAGAATGAAGCACTTATAAGTCAAAGAATGTCAAGTACCCCAGCAAATACCAGAGGCTAAGAGAGATAACAAAGGATTGTCCCTTAGAGCTGTCAAAGAGACCATGGCTCTGTTGATATTTTATTTTAGACTTCTAGCCTCCAGAACTATGAAACAATAAATTCTGTTGTTTTAATTCACTCAGTTTTGGAACTCTGTTTCAGCAACCATAGAAAGCTATTCATGGTGAAGGGAGCCGAGCTGAGTACTAGATTGGTTGCCATGAATTGAGCACATTCTTATCTCAGTGAACTTTGCTCATAGGATAGAAGGAAGAGAGGGACCTGGAAGGTAAGAAAGCACTGATCTTTTAAAAGAAAGAAATCATTAGATGTTTTGCAGCTGCTCTGTGGCTTTGCATGGGTTCTGTTAGAAATATTGTTGATGTTTTATTAGGAACATTCCTGTCTATTAATGGGTTTGATTATTTTACTCTCTCAGACTTAATATAATATACTAATATCTAATTAGTAATTATTTTTATATTTTAAAGAGTTTTCTTTCAACGAAACTTCTGAAGAAAAATATGAAGGACATTTTTGTACAGCAGTCTGAGATAGGGCAAAAACCATGAAAGTGGTTTTTTGAATGACAGAAGTTTGGGGAAAGTTGTGTAATAGGATTATTCCAGAATTCCACTGATCTGAAAAAAAAATAAAAATAAAAGCTGAATTTTTGTCTCCTAGATTCATTTGTGTTAAGAACTTAATATGTAAACTCTTCCATTGTTTACATAAACATTGTAGGAATAGAGAACAAGGAGAAAAAAATTACAAAAGTGATATAATTGGTGGTAGTTGGAGTTAGTTTATTCCTAAACACTAACTTTGTTTGCAGATCCTGAACATAAAATATTTTCTTTTTTAACCTGATTTTTTGGTTTGTTTGTTTTTAAATATTTACATTGTTATAAATTTGTGATTTACTTGAATTAGATTCTTGTCTTGGGTAAGAAACTCTAGGTTTAAACTTATTCATTTAAAATGAATGGTGTTAAAGTAAATACATTACCAGTTTTCCTCCTGATTCAGTGGTGCATTTCTTTCTAATTACAAACACCTCTGGAAGAATCAAAAGACTTTTTGTTCTTTATACTTTAACATAAAGCAATTTTCTGAAGTCATTTCTCTCCTAAAACCCAGCTGGCAGAGTTGTTGAGGAGGGCCACAGACCTGAGCACAGACCTTCCGCTGAGGACTGAAGTCTCTTCAAGACAAGTGTCCCCTAGGATGTGGGGCTAGGAGAATAGGAAGGGTGTTATGGGAAGGACGGCAAGTTGAAGACTCAATTCATCTGTTTCTAAAGTTTGCCTCGGACTGGCCCTATAACAAGGAAGGGTGAATTGATTCAGACCCTTAGGCTTCCTTTTGCCTACAACCCCTTGGCCACCTATTTGTATCCTCAGTTTAGCACCAAAAGGTCCATTGTTGACCTTCACTGTGGGTAGGCAGGATTTGAAGACGTGTCTAGAAATATATGAGCTAACTGTAACATTTTTCATAATACTTGCTACAGCCTGAATATTTGTGGCCCCCCACCCCCAAAATTCATATGAGACCTAATCCCTAGGGCAATAGTATCAAGAGTTGGGGACTTTAGGAAGTGATTAGAATGGGATTAGTACCCTTATATAAGAGACTCAAGGGAGCTGATTAGCTTCTTCTACCATGTTAGGGTATAGCAAGAAGTTGACATCTTTGAGGCACAGAAGGAACCCTTACCAGACACCAGATCTGTTGGCACCTTATTCTTGGACTTTCCAGCTTCCAGAATTGTAAGCAATGTATTTCTATTGTTTATAAATTACCTAATCTAAGATGATTTGTTATAGCAGCTGGGATGGACAAAGACAGTATCATACCTTCTCATTCACAAAGGCACTTGGGAGAGGCCTTTGGAGCATGGCCTATTCATAAACTTAGATCTACCTGCCCTTATAATGTCTTCTATGAACATGTCAAACTCTAAGCAAGCACAGTTGAGGAGCAAACATAGGAAGCAGAAATTGTATTTGCTTTATTCTGCTAATTTGTTCTTAATTTTCTTTTATAACATTTGATTTCATTAGTAATGCTCTTGGATCTGGAAACCCGATGTAGTCTACCATAGGTAAGTCCAGATTCAGAAGGTGCCATATTTCTTTTTGATTCTCAGGTGCCTTAATCATTATTCTGTATTTCTCATTTCAAATGGTGATCCATTATTTATTAATTAATTTCTATCTCTAGGGTATAATTACATATAGTAAAATGTCATGTCACCATTTAACAAATGCATACAGGTTGCATGGTTACCACAATCAAGTGAAGAACAGTTCTAGTGCTCCCTATGCTTGCTCAGGCTCCTATGTTCCCGCCCTAGCCTCTGGCCATCCCTGACTTGTTTTCTGTCCCCATGATTTTGCACTTTCCAGAATGTCATGTCAATTGGATCACATAGTTTACAGCCTTTTGAGTCTAGTTTCTTTTATTTAATATTAGAATGTTGCACTGGGGCCTATCTATGTTTTCACAGTATGTGACAGTGATAGTAAAGTTATTGCTGGGTAATACTAGTATTTTCTTATAGGTACAGTTTGTTTACCCTCTCACTAGGGTAAACAAAGGGCATTTGGGATAGTCCTCATTTTTGGTAACTGTGAATAAGACTGCGATAAATACTAGTGTATAGGGTTGATGTGAACATAAGTTTTCATTTTATTTATATTTAATGCAAACTATACGATTAAAAGCAGCTGAGAATCTCTAGTTATTGAAAAATCTGTACCAACTTAATCAAGCAAATGGAAAATAGGTTCATACCTGATAAACACATGGGGGAGCAGGGAGACAGAAGACTCTAATTAACCTAGTCCTTTATCTCTCAGCTATTAACTAAATCTACAAACATTAATTTTAGCAAAACAGGTTTTTGAAAGTGGACTCTTGAATCAAAGCAAATGGAAGTGTTAGGTAAAGTGAAGGGAGGTCCTAGAACAAATTGTGTGGAGAAGACAATCAGCCAGACGAGATGGTGCATGCCTATAGTCCCAGTAACTTGGGAAGCTGAGAGAGGAGGATTGCACATTCGAGGCCAGCCTCAGCAACTTAGTGAGACTTTGCCTCAAAATAAAAAAAAAAAAAAGAACTGGGGAAGTAGCTCAGTAGTAAAACCCCTGGGTTCAATCCCCAGTATGTTAAAAAAAAAAAAAAAAAGAAGAAGAAGACAGATGAATAGTTAAATGGTTTGGCAACATTCATGAGGGTCCAAGGTCCACTAAAGCTACTTCTGCATAACTCAGAATAATTAGATGCTAATCAGTTTTGAAGAACTTTAAGTGTGGATTCCAAGAAGACAGGTGTGAAATGGTTTCAATCAGTTGGCACGAAGTGAGTTGTTTAATGGTGTCACAAGTGTCCTGATGTCCATGTGTCTATCCATGGGGACTTGTGATTTCTGTTCGTCCTGTATGCTGATCCCAGTGACCACAGTAAGAAAACTCAGTGAACAAGATCCTTGAAAGAGTAATATATAAAAAAAGATTCTTTCAGACTTTCTTTTACTTTCGTCTCTTCATTTTCCTAGGTTTTTATGCAAACTTCTTTAAATAAGGTACTTTCTACATAGGCATTTGTGAGCCATTGAGGGCAGAAAAGAGCATTATTCACATTTCTTTGGAAATCAAAGGCAAAGGAAATGTTAATTCTGATTCATGAAGTCCAAATCTGAGCCTTTTGTTTTTGTATCAGCTATGATGCATAGATTTGAAAAACTGTATTGAGTTCGATTCTCTCTTATTTAAAGCACCACTATTGTAGTAACAAATTGAATAGGTTCTAACACCTTCTTTTCACTTCCTCTAAAGTGTTTTCATTGCTAAGAAACTGTGTTTGCTATTAATTGAACCTGGTGTCCTCAAGCGGCTTGTCTAACGGCTTGTGATTTGCTTTTTTTGCTCTACCTCCAGGTTTTTGTTTGTCCTTTCTGCTTGCCTCTAAGGAAGCTGAAATGGATGCAGGTTGACTTGCCATCCCAGGATCTCTTTGAACATCTGTCCAATCATCTGATCATCCATTTCCTCCTCCCACTCACAAAATCCCACGGAGACGGAACTTTCCCAGGTTTGCACATGTGGTTGATGTTCACAGCTTGAAAGTGTCCAAGCTATTTAAGTTTGATTTTCATTTTAATGAAAGCTCCTAGTTTGGCCCAGAGATGAAAGCAAGGTGTTAGAAATTCCCAGATTTCTAGGTTGTTATATCGCTTAAATATTAGTTCAACCGTGGCTTCTCCATTTTTAGCACAGGAATATGTATTAATGAGCATGATTCAAAAATAGCCACCCTAAAATTTTACATGGTCCCAAATGTACTTTTAGTGTCTGGTTTCAAAAGTGCGTTTGAACACTTAAAATTGCATTTTAGTGGATTATATGGTTACCAAATAGTTTCTAAAAACAATCAGAAAAGTAGTGTGTAGTGATGTGAAAAGTTCTTACTATACAGTGCAGTGTCTCCAGTTAAAGGAAGAATTCCGTGTGTGTGTGTGTGTGTATGTGTGTGTGCACATGTATGTGTGTGAGGGGTGGTACTGGGGATTGATTGAACCCAGGAATGCTCCACCACTGAGCCACATCTGCAGCCCTTTTTATTTCTTTTTATTTCTTTTAGCCCTTCTTATTTTTTATCTTGAGATGGAGTCTCACTAAGTTTACCAGCCTGGTCCTGAATTTGTAGTCCTCCTGTCTTAGCCTCTGATGTCGCTGGGATTATAGGCAAACACTACCATACCCTACATTAAGGTAGAATTCTTAAGCTGGGAAGTTGATCTGTTTTCTGCATTCTGGGTGGCTACTGTCATTATACTGGTCCCTTGCATTCCACCTGGCTTGTTATAGCAGTATTTGGAGGAAGATTTAGGAATCACAAAACAGATAAAAGTGTTTTGAGAATGATGGAACTCATACTTTTTATATCTTTAGGACCTATCTGGCACAATTCGTGGTCCATAGATGGTTTCTAGTATATTTATTTGAAATAGAATTAAGTTTATGAAATGAGAATAATAGTTCACAATATAGTTAACTGAAATGCAGTCACATGGTAAGGCAGATATAATACATAATAATGTTCTGATATGAACCACTAAACTTTTAATTTGTGCTCAATAGAAATTGATGAAGGGGCTGAGGAATTCTCTTTTTTCATCTCACATGACCCATGTGCTGTTGATTCACTTGGAGAGTTCTGCTCCAGATGTATCTTAGGTTATTCTGTATTGAAACTGACTGATAAACATCTGCAGATATTTTTTAAAGTAATTATTCTAAGTTTTAAACAAATACAGAAACCTTTGTCTCTACTTATGCCCCCCAAATTATCTTGAGATTCACCATAGAGTTTTTACTAATTGCTTTGTACATAGTTTGTTCTCAACCCAGCATTGTGCAAAAACACCCAGAATTATTATTATTTTTTTTACTTCAGGAATGACTTTGCCTTTGATCTGATGGTATTACAGCTTTTGTTTATCTGGGTCTCTCACTCTAGAGACATTGTTGTTAACAGTGACACTCTTGTTAATAGTGACACTCTTGTTAACAGTGACATTAAGAACAGTGGTGTTCTTAATTTTCCTTTTGTTAGGAAGACTAACTTGAACTTGAACTTTGAGTTCTCTGTGGTGTAGGCAGCCCTTTTATGACAATCCCCAGGTAACATTCGAACATTCTCTCTGGATGAGGATATTTCCTTATTTTATACATACTATTCCTAGAAATGGTTGCCATTTTCTTCTACAGAAGAGAATCTTATCAAGGAAGACTATGGGGGCCCTTGGGGAGATAGTATTTGGAGTCAATTCTTTTTTTCTCCTTATGATTTAATAGAACCAACTACATTAATACCAATGTGATATAGAGCTTGTAGGCTGGAAGAAGAAGATATATAAAGAGATGTTTCTTTCACATGTAAGGAGCACTGCACATAAAAGGGTTAATTGGTCAACACATTCTTTCTCTGTGTTTCTTCTCATGGGATGATATTCTGATTGGTTGGTGTAGAGGTCTTGATCCTAACATAATTCTTAGGGTTCTGCCTGCTCTCTGTAATGTTCCAAATGTGTCCATGTTTACTGTTCAATATTTTCCCCTTTCCCCCCACACCACATATGCAGCTGGGAACATCCCAGCATGCTTTGAGTGACATCCCTCCTCCTTCCCCTTAATCCCATGGCCCTTACTGGGTCCCACGCCCTTTTGCAGCTGTAAAAGCTGTTGGACATGGAGCCCTGTTTCCTTACAGGGGAGCTATGTCCAAACCTAGTGAGTTGGAAGTGAGAAAGACATGCCCATTTTTCAATCAGAAGATAGTAAGCCAACAGTTCAACATTTGGCCTCACAAGTAGGGCTTCTGTAAAAGATGGTGACAGAATTTCTAATGAGGGCTACATGGAAAAAGCTGAAGTCCTTGGCACTGAGGAAAGGAAACTCTTTCCCTTAGGTGGAAAGGTGATTCCATGCCCTGCCATGCTTTAGCCCTATTTTGGGTTCAGGGGGTTGCAACAGAATCACAAGCTTAGTGTTTTGGCGAGAGCAAGGGGCCAGATGGAATCCAAGAGCTTTAGCATCTTTCCATGGTTCTTTTAATAATTTATTTGATCTTGAGCAACTTCCTCTGAGATTCAACTTTCCCAGAATCATAACTGAGGTACTTCTTATTAGAAAGGCAAATTACTTTGTTAGAGAAGTTGGAAGCATGCCACTTCTAAAGCAGCTTTCAGACATTTAAAAAAAAAAATTGCTGTTTTGGTTTTTTTACTGGTTTAATTCCGTATTTCATCTATTCATCTTGTCGGCATTGGGCCATCTTTTCTCTCGGAGCCGCCCCTACCTATCCTATCTACATCTGCCCCTTTCTGTGCTTCTATTCTGCATAAGATTAACCAAGTTTTAAGGACCCTTGAGGCATATCACATATTCATCTTTTCTTCCCCTGATAAGGTGAGAGGATCAGCAAATAGGCATTCACTCATGAAATTGATTTTTAAATAATAATGGCGTGAACTCACTAGTTAAAATGTCCAGATCATCAGAACGCTCACATGTATTCCTGATTTTTCTGTGATTGACACTATGCTCATATATAAATAAGTCTCTTCACTAACACCGGCTACATTAAAGAAGAAAACTCCGTTTACTTTTCTCAGGCACCGTTTCCTGGAAATAAAAATCAGGATCATAAGAAGAATCACTAATTAGTGTTTTCCCCTGGCCCCTCCTCCACATGCCCTGCCCACATCCCCTCTTTAAATGTCTCCCAACCAGGTAAGTTAGTTCCTACATGATATTTCACGAAGGGCTCTGAACCCAATCCTTTTTGAATTCCCTGTGACATAGTGAGTTACCTCTCACTGCAGGATTTGCTTGTCATTCCTGGTGCTGTTTTTGGTGACAGAAGCTACAGAAGCAGTTCCCTGGAGCCTCCATGGGAGCTGAAATATCCATCACCAGGATTGTTGTGTGTGGTGAGGGCTCTCATTCCTAACTTCTTGTAGCAATTCGGCTGAGCTTTGAGTTCTTAGTGCCCTCACACTGTATATCTTATTCCTATGTATTTTTACTTTTTGTCCATAAGTCCATGGGCAAAGGTCTAGAAGTTTCTGTACAACAGTACCCCCGTTGCACTTAAATGGTTCTTCCTTTCCAATGCTAAGCCACACTCTTGTACTGATCATCTATACCTTAACTCTTCGACACTAGGATTCTTCCCTTCTCCCTGCTGACCTCAGGAGACTCCTTGATGCATTTTAATAAATAATTTTCTGAAGATCCTGCTTTGACACTTTTCTTCGCATTCCTGGATGCAAAAGGGAACATGATTTAGGTTTCATCTGGCAGTCCTACCACGGAAATTTTATCCAACTCATTGCATTAGTTTTATTCTTTCTAATATAGAAGATTTGGGTCTACCTCTGTTCCAAAGGCTATGCCAAGGTGGTGTTTGGCTTGAAAATAGCCTCCTTGGTAATGCAGCTGGGTAATGTGGCCGGTGGGAAGATGCTGAGAGAGTTCTACACAAGCAGGATAGTATCACCTGAATTCTTCTAGCATGACTCCAGGATGGAGACTCCTGGCCTAGGCAAACAGGAACTTCTGAGTTGGGTAAGGTCTTCATGACTAATAAAAAAAAAACTTATAGTGTTGAAACAAAAGGATCTTTCAATGAAGAACATGACAGTTTGTAAGGAAGGTTAAGTTTTGCAGGACACTTTCTAGATCCTGGTATTTATTTCTCAGGGCTCAGTAATAAGTGCCACTTGTTCCTTCTGTAGGCTCTGGGGAAGTGTCTGTTCCAGGTGTTTCCCCTAGCCTCTGGCAGTTCCTTGTATTGTGGCATCATAATTCTGATTCATGTGGTCTTCTTTCTGTGTGCCCCTGTCTCTTCCCATGGCATTGTTTATAAAGACACCAGGCCTAAAGGATTGAGCCCAACCTGCTCCAACATGACTCCATCTTAACCAAACTCATTACATCCTCAATGACCTTATTTTCAAATAAAGACACATTCCAAAATACTGTGAGGGGATGACTTCAACCTATGAATTTTGGGGTGACACTATTCAATCCATAACCATTCTTTTTCTGCACTATTCCTGGATGTGGAACCCAGACTTGCATATTAGAAAGATGAATACACAGCATGCAATTACTTGGATGAAGTTTCTGTGGTAGGATTTCCAGATTAAATCTAAATTGTATTCATCTTCACATCCAGGAATGATGAAAGATGTGGTTGAAACAGGATCTTTTTTTTTTTTTTTTTGGTGCTATGGATTGAACCCATGGCCTTGTGCATGCCAGGCAAGCACTCTACCAACTGAGCTATATTCCCAGCCCTGAAACAGGATCTTTAGAAGATTATTTACAAGATGAACCAAGGACTTTCTTGAGGTTAGAGGGGAAAAGGAGAGAATCATCATGTAGAAAACAGTTCAGGGACACAAGTCTGGTAACAGAAGGGTGTCCTGGCATTGGAAAGGAAGAGTATTTCAAGTATGGAGGAGGTTCTGTTCTGCAAAGTACTTTTAGAGCATCACGTTATGGGCAAACGTTTAAGGTAGAAGTTAAGTTATGATGCAGCTCCTGACACTGCAGGGACAGAACTATCATTTTCTGTTTGCTTTACATAGTCACAGCCTTGATGCGCTCATCAGACATTCTGAATTTCTGACGATTTTCTCCCAGACAAGCATGATTCTTAAACAAGAGATGGATCTTTAAGATATACTTGTTGTGGAGTCAGTGGACTGTCTAAAGATAAATACCTCACAGTGGTGGCTAAATGTGAGAAGAGAACAACACAAAAACTATAAAGAGTTTTTACTTGTGTTGTAAGACTTGTGAACCAAATCACAATTAGGACTGACACCTCTAATTGAGAATTGCAAAATAGGAGAAGGATTTTTGTGCATGGATCAGGACCCATTTTGGCCATAACTGTAATTTAGAATATAGGATGTGACGGGCTCTGTGTCCTACTGCTTGAAAGGAACAAATCTCCCATGTGTTATTACTTCTTTTAAGTCACTTCTAATTTAATGATCAGACTTTAAATTGAACAAGTCTTCCTGGTATTGGCTGTATTAAGGCAAGGATCCAGGACATCAAGGAACCTACAGACTTAATTTTTCAACTCAGTCAAAAAAACAAAAAGGCCAAAGATAGGGAACACAACATTATTTGTGGTCTCTTTAGTAGATTAATAACAAAAGATAATGTTTTATGACCAATATGAAAAATGTATGTTAGTAGCTACTGATTTTCTTTCTTCAACAATTAGAAGGACCATTTGAGAATTTTATTTCATCTCTTTCTGCTTCTAATGTGTTGTACTGTCTAAAATCAGAGTGTTGATTTGTTTGGGATATGCTGCTATTCAACTCTTCTTTAACTTCAGGTAGGAAAAATGAGTTATATACAATGAAAAAATCATTAATAGTCTGTTGACTATATACGGTGGGGAGAGAGACATTAATAAGAAGACATTTTATTTTCTTCTTTCCTTTCCTCCTAAATTCCAGTCCCTTAATGAACTTCTTACCTCCAAAATGTGTTTTAAATCCACCTACTTTGTTACTCTCCAATCTAGTTACCGCTGGCTCTCACCAGGGCTACAGCCTTTCCTGTACACTTACTTTGCATCCTTCAAACCTGTCTTTAGCTGGAAACCAGGGGCATATTCAAAAGCATAAATCCGTCACCATCCTACTTACCTTTAAAAATTGTTTTATTTGTTGTTTTTAGTTATGCACAACAGTGGAATGTATTCTGACGTATCGTACATACATGGAGTATAACTTCCCATTTTGGTGGGTAGTACGTGATGTGGAATTGCACTGGTTGAGTATTCTTATAAGAACATAGGAAAGTTATGTCCAGTTCATCCTACTGCCTCTCCTATTCCCATCTCGTCTCCCTTCCCTTCATTCCCCTTTGTTTAATCCAGTGAACTTCTATTCGTTCCTCCCCACCACTTACTGTGAGTTATCATTTGCATATCAGAGAGAACATCTGGTCTTTATTTATTTTTTATTTTTTTGGCAAGGGGGGAATTGGCTTATTTCACTTAGCATGATAAGTCAATTCCATCCATTTACCAGCAAATTCCATTTAATTCTTTTTTTTAATCACAGAGTAATATTCCATTCTATATATGTACCACATTTTTTTAATCCATTCATCTGTTGAAGGATACCCAGATTGGTTCCATAACTTGGCTATTGTGAATTGAGCTGCTATGAACATTGAAGTGGCCTTGTCACTATAGTATGCTGATTTTAAATCCTTTGGGTATATGCCAAGGAGTAGGATAACTCTGTCAAATGGTGATTCCATTCCAAGTTTTCTAAGGAATCTCTATGCTGCTTTCCAGAGTGGTTGCACTAGTTTACAGTCTCATCAGCAATGTATGAGTGTACCTTTCCCCCCACATCCTCACCAATGTTTATTGTTACTTGTATTCTTGATAATTGCCATTCTGACTGGAGGGAGCGTCCTGTTTACCTTTGACAAAAATCCAAATTCTACTCAGCCTATGAAGGCTCTATGAGCTATGCCTTGTATTGCTCATCTGTTTCCACACCCTCCATCCTTCAACCCAACACACTTACGACAAACTACTGTTGTTTATGGGTCTTCAAATGTGCTATGGACTCCTTGGTCTTAGGGCCATTCCACAGACTGCTCTTCTGCCTGGAACATGAGGCTCCCATGGCCCACTTGCAGTTAGCACATGTGCACACATGCAGGCACACGTCTCTGTCTCTCTTACACACACACAGACCTGGCTCCTCTTTGTCATTCAGGTCTTGGCTTCAATGTCTCCCATTCTGAGAAGGCTCTTCAGACCACCATGTTTTCCCACAGTCATCTTCTACTGCTGCATCTTGTTCCTGCAAGTTTTTTCTTACTAGGTATTGTTTCTTTCTCTGCATTTTTTTCTTTTAAGGTATTTCTCATTTATTTATCACTTCTTGTCTATTCTCTCCACCAGGAAGTAGGCATCTTGTCAGTTTTCTTGAACAAGAGCACACCCTATGCTTAGCATATGCCTGGAAATAATAAGCACTAGATATTTCTTGAGTGGATAAATGAATGGGAAATGGAGAATGAGGGGTTAGAAAAAGACATGGGAGAAGATGCAAATAAAAGGGTCAATCTTTCTGCTTAATTTTAGAAAAAAGAGAATGGATGAATAGACAATGCTATAGGTGGTTGGTTCTTATGTAAAACTCTCTACGAAGATCATTACAGAAAATCTGTCTAGAAATTGCATTAAGATTGTAGTTTTGAGTTTTTGAGTAGAAATTCTACAGAACGAGTCATGCCACCATAACATGCTTGTCCTTCAGTTGGGAAAGCAACAACCATTCCAGGAGAATCTCCAGAATTTTTGTGTATCTAATCAGATGCCACATCTCTTTGACTCTTCCTGGATTTCAGGACTTTTTCTACTTTTCCCCACACTACAATCGGGATCTTATTTGTCTAACTGAGTGCTTTTAACTTCCTTCTTTTATTCACCATACATCTTTGAATGCCTACTACATTTCAACACTTACCAGACTGTTCTAATTCCACCTCAATTTCTGATTTTTCCCCTCCCCTTCACCCTTTAAAATCTACCTTAGCCCCACTTTTTTCATGAAGTCACCCTTTGAACTTGGTAGTGACTCTTCCATCTTTAACTCCTTTTGCATTTATGATTTTATATTACCATTTATGGTTTTTAAGTATTTACATTTCTTTACCCTCCACAGACCCACAGAAGTATTCAGGGGCTAGCCGTACAGATGAACTGTGACTCGGGGTGATACAACTGATATTTTTTGACTTGCTCATGGTGACTTGCCTTCCCATAAAATCATTCTGTTTTCAATTTTCAGTACAGTATTTAAATAATTTCCTAAGATAGTCAATGATTTATACAATGAATATTTATATAATATTCAAAGATTAATACAATGGTTTTGTATAAAATAGGCTTCATGTTAGATGATTTTGCCGATTAGTAAGTTAACATGAGTATTCTGAGCACATTTAGGGTAGGTTGTGCTGAGCTATAAGGTCAGTAGTTTGGGTGTATTAAATGCACTTTCAATTTATAATATTTACAATATTTTCAACTTATGGTGGGTTTATTAAGACTTAACTCCACTGGAGGCCAAGCAGGATCTGTCCATACCTCTTCTGTACTTGTTATCCTAATTACTAGAGATCCAGGCTTATGGTAGGTGCTCACTAATTATCTCTAGATTTACTCATTGACAGAATTGCTGTAGCAAGTACCTGCAAGCACTGTACACACATCTTGCACATACTACACAACCATCTCCAAGACTTGGGCATTAAGCACAGCAGATGGGGTTGGTTGCTGTGGTCGCCAAGAGGAAAAGCCAAGATAGTATCCACAGATGTCTAAACCAAAGGGGTTGGTCAATAATGAAACAGGGACAAAGAAAGTTCCCTCCAAATCAATGCTGACGCATCCAAACACCATCCTGGAGAAGAGAACTTCAGTGCAATAAATTGGCATTATGATTCATTGGCACAGCTATTCCTGAGGCTGCCGAGACGGCCTGAAGCGCTTGAGCTGGGAGATTCATTTTAAGATCACCTCACTCCTGTGTTCTGCTTCTGCGCTCTCTGTGAAACCCTCTAATAACTCGGCTTCCCATATGCTTGCTTCTCATTATACAATAATAAACAGGCTTTCAGTCTCTGTGAACTTGATTAAAGCAAGTCTGCCTCTGAGGGGTGACAGAGGTGCTTCTAATGTACTCAATAAAATCGAGTTTCTTAACCCACTAGCCTGAGACCAGACCTAGAGGTGTAGTGAATTCATCAAGGTAGATATAACTTTGTGGGAACTCTCTGAGCATCCAGCCAAAACATTTGAAATTATGAAAAATCTCTCTGTAGAGTAACTTTAACCAGTGTCTTCCTATATTTTATTTGAATAGAGGAAGGAACTTTTTTTTTTTTTTTTTGTATTCCCTGCCTCTTTCTTTCTCTTGGCAACAATGAAGAAATCCTATTCTAGACGCCTTTGGGGAGAGAAAAGGCAATTGGGGTCAGATATTCTCTTGCCTGGGCTACTGTCTCCAGTTCTTTGTTATTTTAGGTCGGGTTTTGCCAAACTGTAAAATTTTCTCAAAGAGGGAAGTGGGGGGACAAACACAAATCCAACTCCTGATGCATTAGAATTCTCAGTAGAATTCCAGAAAGTCATCTTCCATTTATATAAAATTCAGTCACCTGTTCTTAAAATTCAGAAATAATTTTTTAAATCACTTTGACTAATTTTCTGCGACAGAGTTAATAGCACACATATCAGGGATGTAAAGTGGCTTTGACAGATGAATTGCCGTCAACACGAGTAAAAGAAGACTCCGCGGCTTGTCGATTCCTGAGTGATTATTTGCACTTCGATTGCTGCCATCCCAATGAATCTGGTGCAGTGCACAGATTCAGCATATTCACACAGCAGGGGCTCCCACAGAAACATATTTGAGAACTAATATGCTGTTTGGGAAAAAAAAACTAAAGTGAGATTGACAGTAATGTGCTTCTTTAATTTTGGAAGGAACTTTTGGGAAAAGCATATGTTTTACCATCATCAATGCTATTTAAATTTCTTCTCTAAGTGGAGGAGAAATTTTCAAACAGCAATCATATTTCTTTTCTGATCGAATTAAAAAAATTAGAAATCACAACCCTATCTTCAAACCTAAACAGAATTAGTGCCTTCTTAAAAAAAAAAAAAATTGGTGGGGAGTTGCTGGGAAGAAAAAAGCAATGTTAGTTTATCTGTGGGCCCTGAAATACAGACAGATCAGTGATTCTGAAGTACTTGCTCACTCAAGTGTGGGGTCACTCAGACCTGGGAATTAGAGTTGGTAATGGGGTTGAAAAACATTTGTCGTGTTCTATTGTTTGGTGTTATTCCAAGGTACTAATAACATTCTCCAAGAGTATGAATTTCTTAGACAAAGATTAATTTACTTGCATTTAAATATACTTGCATTTAAAAAGATATGTGGGACAGAAGATGGAGAACAATAGGAGACCCCCTACAATGTGAGGGGTACAAATCTTATCTCAGAGAAGACGAAGTGTGATTTGATTTGCAGTGATGGCTAAACCTGTTAATGCTTCTTTGTACGTATTATCTTATGGCAGCATAAAACTAATCACTCTGTAGAGCAAAGACTGTGCATTAAAATTATAAAACTAAAAGTGTCTTTGTGGTATACCTGTGGTGAGGTAAAGGGAGCATTTGCAAGCCAAGCTGAGAGTGAAGGCTACTACTGATGGGTTTCCATGGAGAAGAGCTGACACCTATAGTTAAGCATGAAGCATGAGGCTACTTTCCAGGGGTCAGCGATTGGAATTCCTCCCATAATTGGTGCTACAGTTTAGATCCTTTTTTTTTTTTAAGTTGTAAAAGGACACAATAAACTTTATTTTATTTGTTTATTTTTATGTGGTGCTGGATATCAAACCCAGTGCCTCAAGCATGCTAGTCAAGCGCTCTACCATGGAGCCACAACCCCAGCCCTACAGTTTGGATCTTGAAGGCTCTTCAAAGGCTTGCATATTAAAAGCTTGGTTCTCAGCTTTGCACTATTGTCTGGTGGTGGAACCTTTAAAAGGTAGGGCCTATGAAAGGTGTTCTGCCCACTGGTGTTGTATCCTTGAAGGAGACCATGGGATCCTGATCTCTTCCTTTTTCTTCCTTTCACTCACTAGTTATGAGGTAAGTAGTTTTGCTCTGCATGTACTCTCACCCTGATTTTTTAGACCACCAGTCCAAAAGCAATAGAGACAATTAATCATGCACTGGAACCTCCAAAATTGAGCCCAAACAAACTACTTCTTCTTATAAGTTTGTTTGTCTCAGGTATTTGTTGCTGTAGTGGAAAGTTGACCTGACACCCATTATCTTCAATTTGGAAAATATTTTAGGGAAACAGACTTATGATGAAAGAAAAAATAAGAATGTAAAAATATTTCTATGATGATATTCCCATATCTTGGGAAAGAAACAGAAAAGGTTTGATATTTGTTAGGTTCTTTTCAAAAAGCATTTTTAAAATAGCCTCATGTTGAGTGTCTCCACTGGGCATGGGACAAGTTCATAAGCCTCCTTCACCTAGCCAACCCCCCCCCCCCCCCCCCCCCNCCCCGCCCCATCATTATGGAAACTGAGAAAAGGAAAAAGTGGAGTTAGATTAGATGGGGTCATCTGGGCCAGTTGCAGGGAGGTGGGTGGCCATTTAAAAAATTCTGCCCAATGCTGGCCTCAAAGAAGAGCTAATCATGACATGGGACATGGTAGCTCCAGGGACTTGGAAAGGGTGTCAATTAACATAAATAGGATGTATGCATGTGGTGGGGGAAGGTGAGGGGATTCACACAATTTGGTAGGATTCCTGCTTGTAGCTGAGCACACAAGTGAGAGAATCCAGTAGCCAGGCAAGGGCACAGGGTGACAGTCAAGTTGACTAAAGTTTGGGATAGGACCCTCTAAAAATTTAGGCATCTGTCCTTGTCAGATGAACTTGGACAGAGAGCAAAGGTTAACTTTCAGCCAAGGAACAATGGACAGGCAGATGACCTGAGCTCACCCCAGCTTTCCTGGGTGCTGGATTTATTAGCAATGAGAATCATTTCAGATGGCACCAGCTGGTAGATCAAAGCTGGATGATCTCTGGCCCACTTTGGTCAAGATTGATTTAGGAACCAGATGACTGGCTAGGTTAAACCAGCACAGGGCCCAGAGAAGGCAAGAATAAATACCAATGCCAATAGATTCCTTCTACTCTGACCTAGAAACCAAATACTGAAGCTAGACTCTGACACCTAAGAAAGTACATGTGTTAACACGAGGATAGCCAGAGTTGATTTGTTGCTCTGAGCTCAAACACTGCTCTGCAAAATTTGCTTTTCCAAGGGCAGACCAGCCATCAGGTTTTGAAGTATTTAAGGTCTATGCAAAGGAGAGAGAGTGAGGCGGGGAGGGGAGGAGGGGGGGACACACACCACACACGAGAGCGCCCTTGCATGCTAGAGAGCAAGAGTGCCAAGTCCCCAGTATGTGATGCTTTTACTGTAACAGCACTCCGTAGATAGAGTTTGCTTCTGTGAAACATTTCCTCTGAATAGAAATAAATACTCAGCTTGGTAACTTACCCCATCACTTAGCTTAATTCTGAATAAAATTGTAGGTGGGTACTCCAGATACTATCTGCAGTCATCCAAGATTTGGAGAGCCAAAGAAAATAGACTTGTCTTCACTCCATGAGTCTTATGACATCAGTGTCCTTGATATATCTCTGGTATCACCCACCTCAGGGGGAGCTTTGGGAGAGGGAGGGTGTTATGTGCTCTGAGCTTAAATGGACTGCTTCAGTATCTGAAGGATCTTGCCATGTTTTGCATCTCTCTTTGTTCTACCTCATGCACATTCTCCTTATTCCATCTCTCCAAATTGCAACAGGTACAAAACTGCAAATTCAGCACAGTTTTAACGATGTTTTCTTGCAATGAAGTGGTCATTTACATTATTGTCTCTAGAAAATTTAAAATAGACCATTAACCCTCACTTAGATGTCTTCATGCATTTGGTCATTGAGATGTTCTTTTTGGCCATTTTTTCCTAGTTTTTAAACTCTTCCCATTTTTCTGATTTTTTTTTCACTTCTCCCAGAACCCCTAAGTGCCTGTTAATTCTTTATTCAGAGGAGATTAGCTTTTTCTTAGTTTACTGGTTTATTATAGACTTGTACTTTTCAAATGGTAGGTTATAGCCAATGCGTGGGTCTAAAAATCTGTTTGGTGTCTTAGTCCATTCAGACTACCATGATAAAAAAATATACCATAGACTAGGTGGCTTATAAACAATAGACATTTTTTTTCACATTTATGGAGACTGGAAGGTTCATGCTCATGGTTACAGTAGATTCCATGTCTGGTGAAGGCCACCTTCCTTCAGAGACTGACATCTTCTTACTGTGTCCTTACATGGCAGAAGGGATCTAGGGAGTGCTCTCATGTGTATGATTTTTAAGGGCACTAATCCCATTCATGAGGGCCACACCTCATGACCTGATTGCCTCCCAAGAGCTCCACCTCCAAATCCCATCCTATCAGAGATTTAGGCTTCAATATATGGACTTTGGGGGAAAACACACATGTTCAGTGTATTACACATGGGTCTAAATAAGAATTTTCTGAAAATGAAAAATAATCAAATAGAAAATACCCACATATATTCCTCATGGTAAGTAAAATTTTGCTGTAGATTCCGTTATGTTGTGGTACATATTCCTTTGACTGCGACCACAAAGTATTTTAGCTCTGCTGTCACAGACCAGGCAGGCTGAACTGCCTTCCCACCCATAAATAGTCTATCAAACAAAGGCGGTTTTCTGCTACATAAGTTCTCAACAGAATGTGGCACCACATGCTTTGAAAGGTATTCTTATTGAGAAGTCTCAAAATCTTTGCACTGCCTCATTTGAAGACAAATTTCTGGGCAACAGCTTTATTTAGATCCATGTTGAGCTTTGTTTGGGAAAAGATCCAGATTGATACCATTTACCTAGTACTAAACACTTTAATTAGGGAGTAAAGAATGTGGCAAAACAAACAAACAAACAAAAAAACCTACTGGAAATGACCTGACATTCCAAATTCACAGATTCCTCATTAGGGTACAGGTGTCTATATTGCCCACCCAGCAATACTGAGAAAAAAGCATCTTTGTTAAAACATTGGGGCGAAAATTGGGAGATGGGTACTTAAGGTAAAAGAATACAGTTTGACAAATATAACAAGAGTTAAGGAATGTCTCTTGAATGAATATCTGTAGGATATTTGTTTTCGGACCCTTGAGGATACTAAAATCTGCACATGCTCAAGTTCTTTATATAAAATGATGTAATATTTTCACAGAAACTATGTGTTTCTTCCTTTTTATTTTACCACCTCTAGAGTAAATGTAAAGCCTAATACAATATTAATGCTAGAGGATTTTTTTTTCTTTTTTACAATTTGTTTTTTCTTTCTTGATTCTAGATCAAGAATTTGCAGTCAAAATGATGATACCTTGGGAATAGTAGTTTATCCCTAGAATCCACAAAATCTATTTCCCACCCAAACTAGCAACTTTCCTCAAAGTCACAAAAATGCGTGTAAGAATAATTCATATAGTACACAGAAGTGTCATGGAACGGAATCTTCATCTATTACAACTGTAAAATAAATTCCATTTTTCTTTGATGAAGGAGATATATGATTGATTGGCCCTGGCCCTGGCCTTTTCTTCTCTAGTACAAGAAAGCACATTCAGACTCATGATGCTTTGGAATGTTTTCATGTCCCAATCCAATGTTCTGATACACAGGAAAAAAAAAATGGTTCTTTGTAGCTCTATCTAGCTTGTGGAGGGAATACTTTGTTATGACAGTGTAAATTCCTCCAGAGGACACTTTCTTGGAAGAGTATTTCTAAACCATAAAGTGTCCAGATCTATTTGTAAAATATATTGATAGGCTGGTAACAGCACTGCATTTATGTTAAAATCCATGATGCTAATGCAATCTAAGGAAAGAGCACTTTGACCAAGATGGATCATCAAATTTTGGAGTCTATCTCATTCACTCTATGTCTGTGGTTATTTTCAGTTCAGTGTCCAAAAATCTTTATGAAAGTTTGATTATAAACAGTTACTGTCTATAACCAACTCCATATATAGTAAGTGCTATTTTAATACATAACAATAGAGGTATCTATGTTAGACAGATGATACAGAATTTCCAGTGTCAGCAGCAGCAACAAGGCAGTTTTTCAATTACTAGAATGCAAGGCAGCATTTATTCCTTTTTATTTTTCTGCAAAGAGCACCATATGTCATTTTTCTCCCTTTGGGGAAATGGTAAATTGTTACAGAAGCATACTTGGTCATTTTATGAGGCTATGAGGAACAAATTGTACATCATCTTCCCTATACTGAATTTTAACCCATTATTAAGAAATATTGGTTTCCTCTCTGGTTAAAATGTAGGAGGATTTGCAAAACCTGTATTTTTGATGAAAGAAGAAATTTTAGGTACTATACCAAAAAATTATATTTTCATTTAAAGCTGTGAATTATCTATCGACTCAAAGAAGTTTAAAACAATCAAATTTCCAAAAGATGAGGCTTTTAGGCAATATCCCTAGGTATCAAGGAGAGAAGATGTAGTTGTCTCTTGAGTGAATATCTGCAGGATATTTGTTTTAGGACCCTTGAGGATATTAAAATCTGCACGTGCTCAAGTTCTTTATATAAAATGATGTAATATTTGCACAGAAAGTATGTGCTTTCTTCATTTTTATTTTGTCACCTCTAGATTAAATATAATGCCTAATACAACATAAATGCTATGTGAATAATTGTTATTCTGTATCATTTAGGTAATAAGGACAAGAAAAATGTCTATACATATTCTGTAAAGACGCAACTTGCTCCCCCAAATATCTTCAATCAGCAGTTGATTGAATCTGAGGGTGCACTAGTTGAAATTTGGAGGTCAACTACACTTTTATATATAGAGCTAGTTTCTGAGATGGGAGCAAGTTTAACATTAAGAGTCTGCCAGAGAAGGACAGTCTTCACTCAAGTTGGAAAAAAATCAACTGGCCTTTTCATAGATCTGTATGATGGGGTGTTGGATTTTGATGGACAGCTTCAAACTCTCCCAGATGAGAGAGTCATTATTTTATACAGGATAGTTTTCCCACATAAGCAACAGTGTCACATGGCTGAGAAGTGAAAAATAAAACACTATGGAGATCAGTGTTTCCTGGTGGTTGGGAAGGTTGAATGAACAGGCAGAACACAAAGGGTATTAGGACAATGAAAATATTCCATAATCCAATTGAGATGGATACATAGCATTATACATTTGTCAAACCCCATTGAATGTTTGAGTGATTCCTAATGTAAACTGCAGACTTTGGATGATAATGATCTGTCAATGTAGGTTCATCAATAGTAACAAATGTCCCACTTTAGTGGAGGATGCTGATAGTGCAGACACTTGGAAGGGGAACATCTGGGAAATTTCTGGACCTTCTGCTTAATTTTGATGTGATCCTAACACTGCTCTAAAAAAAAAAAAAAAAAGTCTTTCTTTTTTTTGCCTTATAAAGAAGAAGGTAATCTCAAGAGCCCGCATTCACATTTTCACTTTCTTGAAGTCTCCTGCTCTTAAACTTTCATAATTCCTCACCTTTCTGGTCTGCATTTTCACAGACTTGAGGTGTTAAGCATCTTTGAAGTTTTGTAGTTTTGTTGTCTTGCAATTTCATAGCCTCAAGGTCTGGTGGACTAAAGGTCTTAGCCACTTGAAATCTTGAAGTTCTGCTGTATTTGGCCTTCTGAGAGGAGGAGGATTAAACTCATTTTTGAGATGTTTGGAGGTAATTGTGATCTGAGTCTAAAAAAGCTGTAACAAAACCTACACTCAATTCAACTTGTGATAAGAGAAAAAAACTATCAGTCCAGTGATGGTGCAGGAATATGCAAGGGGAGGTAGGTAGTCTAAAATCAAAGAGAGTTCTTCTTAGATGCCTGGTGTTCATATTTAGAGGCCGTGCCAGTAGGAATAAAGCTACATTCCAGTCCCCAATTTTAGCCTCTGCAGATCTTTTAGACATAAATTCTGGCATACAATTAAAATGTTATGTAAAAATGCAGAAAATAGCCATAGTCAAGAGAAAAATCATTCAATAGAAGTAGAATGCCATTCAGACACAGGATTTGCATAATTCAAAATAACTATGTCAAGTATATAGGAAAAAAATGACACAATAAGTGAAAATATAGTAACTTACTTCACTGTAAGTGGAAACTGTAAAAAGGAATCCAGTGGAAATCCTAAAACTGGAATCAGAAGAATTTAAAAGAATTCCCTGGATAGACTTAACAGATTGGATAAAACTAAAGAAATAATAAATTAATTTGTAAATAAGTCAAGAGACATCATCCATAAAGTGCACAGAGAAAATATTATGGGAAACTATGAAAAGAATCTTGGCCTGTGGGACATTCAAACATATGTGTAATTAGACTTCTAGGAAAAGTGGAGAAGGAGGATGAGAAATAGAATGTTGGAAGAGCCGCTGGTTGAAAATTTTCCAAATTTGATAAAAATGACAACCCATAGCTAAGTGGGCCGAGTGAACTCTATGCAGGAGGAACATGATGAGCAGTGTCCCTAGACACATCAGAACACCAAACACATGCAAGCCCACTTGTACATTAGGTCAGACTTCTGAAAATCAAATGTAATTTAAAAAATCTTAAAGGCAGACTTCTCTCCACAAAAAAAGATACACTAAAAGTGATGGATGAATTTTTCTCATAAACAATACAAAACCCAATACCAAATTTTTGTTGGTAAAAGAAATCATCCTAAAATTTTATATCCAGAAATGTGAGGACATAAGAAAGCCATTGTTAAACAAGCAAAAGCAGAAGAAATTCATTGCCAGAAATCCTAAATCACAAGAAATTCCAAATCACAAGAAATACTTAAGAAGATTCTTCAGAATAAATACAAATATTACAGGTTATAAATTGGACTTGTAGAAAGGAATGAAGAGCCCATAGAGTAAATGTGTTGTAAGTATATAAGATATATACTTTTAAATGTATATTTAATACACATTTTAAGAACTAGTATTAAAAGTAAAAGAATATTTCTGGTTTAAAGTAAAAGTAATTATGAAATTTTGCATGTAGGTTAGGAAAAGAGGAAATGAGATTTTAATGTTGCAATGTTCTTATATTCTTGATGAACTTGAATGTAATTTGCAGATAGACTGTGATGAGCCAGATTTCTATTGTTAAAGAGGAAAGTATAAATATGAAAAAGAAGAGGTCAGTGTAAGCTCTTTGATGTTGGATTGGAGTCATAGGTATTTGTGTGAAGTCATTATTTCTTATTTATATCTGGAAAAATAGAGAAATAGGTATCTAGAGGTACTGTGGCACTTCAGCAGAATTATTTAGCATCCATAAGTTTAAGTCTGGAATTTATAAATTCCATTTCACGCTAAAAACAAATCAGAGTTCTTTGGATTATTGCTTTCCCCCCCAAAATATAGAAAATCTCATTAAAAATAGGCACTTTAAGACACTTAATAAATAGGCAGTACAGATGGCCAATAAGCATATGAGAAGATGACCAACATCAGTAGTTATCACAAAAATGCAAATTAAATTCTCAACTAGAGACTGCTTTATGCCCTCCAGATTTGTAAAAATTAAAATAACTGACATTATTAAATGCTAGTGAGAATGTCAACCAACTTGAGTTCTCATGCATTGCTGTGAGGTGGTAAAACTGAATATATAGAGGCTGGGGTTGCGGCTCAGTGGTAGAGCACTCGCCTCGCATGTGCGAGACCCTGGGTTCAATCCTCAGCACCACACAAAAATAAATAAGTGAAATAAAGGTAATGTGTCCAACTACAACTAAAAAATAAATATTTTTTAAAAAAATTGCATCTACTCTGGAAACAATTTGACTGTTTCTTATAAATGAAACATGCATCTATGCTTGACGTATTCATGCTTCCCCTAGGTAACCTCCCAAGAGAAATGGAAACATATAAGCAGAAAATGACTTGCACAAGAATATTCATCTTAATGTTTTTCTTAAAAACTCCAAACTGGAAACAACATAATTATATTCCAACTAACAAATACTATACCAAATTGAAAAGCATAGCCTACTGATACACATAATAATATGCATGGATCTTAAAAATACTAGGGTGGGTGAAAGAAGATATAAAAGAGGACCTATGCATGATTTGTTCATACAAACCTTCAAAGTGGGCATACATCAGCTATTGCAATAGAAATTAGATTAGTAACCGCCTGGGTCTGGGAGGATTGACTGGAACATAGAATTTTAGGGAGAGGGAAATGTTATTTATCTCAATGGGAGCAGGTATTTATGTAGTGACATACATTTGTCAAGATGCATCAAAGTATTCGCTTAAAATCTGTGCATTTGATTGCACATAACTAAGAAAGTTGACAAAAAGAAAGCAATGGATCCAGAATATTAAAGACCTACCAATCATTCATTTATTATTGATTTCCTATTACATGGCAGGTAAATTTTCTAAGTGCTGAGACTGTTATCAGTGAATAAAACGGACAAGGTCTCTGTCTTCACAAAGCTTGCATTCTAGTGGGTGATGGCAAGCAGTGAAAGAATCAGCAAATACATCTGGGATATGTCAGGACACTCTGACAGTTCTTACATATGATCCAGAAAATGGCTTTCTGAACCAGTGCCTTCTGGTGTTCTCTGACCCAGAATACCAGAAAGTTAAAGACCCAGGAGCAGCTTGCTGTCAAGAAAGAACCGGGACAGGTAGGACATGTCTCATATTTTATTTCCTTACCCACCTGATTTCTCAAAGGACAGGTGGACTGAGCATCACAGAGGTAATTCATTCATTTACATATTCCTTGGTGGGGTTTCTCTTCTGTTTCACTTCCATAATCTTTTACAGTGCTTCAGAGGTCACCTCTGAAATAAGCTACTTGCATCCAAATCCTTTTGTCAAGACTTGATTTTAATAGGAGCCTAGACTGACACCTGGATAAGAAAGTAGAAAGTTTTGGCCATAGAAGATTAGGGAAGGAACTGTTTAATTGACATATGTTAGTAGAAAGAGACTCTGAGAGCTAAAATTTGGGTAAGGGGAAGATCCAGAGAGGGTCCACATTTGGAAGTTGTCAGATTGAGATGATATTTAAAGCCAAGGGAATGGATGGGTTACCTAGACAGAGACTGCAGATGAGGAGAGGAGGCTGCAGACAGAGCCTTGAGCCCTCCAGTATTCCGAGTCTGGGAAAGTGAAGAGGACAAAGAAGAAGGAATGAATAGAAACATCCAGGGGAGTAGGGAGAAAATCAAGAGAGAATAATTTTCCAGCAGCCAAGCACAGCTTAAGAATGAGAGTGAGGGTCTGGGATTGTGGCTCAGAGGTAGAGCGCTCACCTAGCATGTGTGATGCACTGGGTTTGATCCTCAGCATCACATAAAAAAATAAAACAAAGATATTGTGTTCACCTATAACAAAAAAATAAATATTTTAAAAAATTTTTAAAAAGAATGAGAGTGATAAACTAAGTCACATATTGTTTATGGAAAAGAGAAATAGGGATTGGAATTGACCATTGCACTTTGCAGTTTGGAGGTCATCACTCATGACCCTGATAAGAGTTGTTCCACTGGAGAAGTGGGGATGAAAGCCTCATTGGTGTGAGATCAAAAGATAAGGGGAGGAAAGAAAGTAGAAAAGCTAGTTTTTTATTTTTAAGAAGGAACTAACATTTAATTGTAAATGCACATATGTTCGAAGTTGTTTATAACTTCATAAAGGAAAGTGGAAAATGTTATGGGGAATCTTCTCTGTAAGGTACTTCTCAGAGATGAGGCGATAGCTGGAAGGAAAATGTGAGTTCAAGGAATAATTTGTTTTCAGTTAAGGCAGGTATTATAGTTGCAATCTGGTGACAGGAACTATGTCCTGGAGGAGGCAAGAAGGGTTCGCTTCCAGTTGTTAAATGGAAGGATTGACCTCGGCTACAGTAATGGCTTCTGCTCACTGGTAACATCAGCACCAGGAAGAAAGGCTCGTGGTCTGGGCAGAGACATGGTAGGGTAGCATATAAAGTTGGGAAGATTGGATATTTTCTTCTAATTAATCCTATTCCTTAGAAAAAATAAGTGTCAAAGTCATCAGCTTAGAAGAAGAAGAGAAGAGGTTTGAAGATCTGAGAGATGAGCCAGCACTGAGGTCTCATGCAGGTGAGCGGGCCAAGAATTGAACTGGAGACAGAGGCATGGCGGGTGTTTTTCTTAGCAATGAATACAGGCCTGAAGTAGGCAGAGGGTTCAAACTGACCAAGATTAAAGTTTTGATAAAGAAATAAAATGGAAGGAAAGAAGGACTAAGTCCCTGAGGGTATATACAAGGAAGTGAGTATAATCATGGACCATGGATGCTAGGTTGGGTGAAGGGGAAATGAGGACCCGAGAGAACTAAGGCACAGGGAAAAGAGGAGGTATTATGGATTGTGTGACTGGCTGAGATAAAAGAATTGTTGAAATGCGAGGATTAAAGAGAATAAACCAGAAAAAATAAATGCTGGGGTCAGAGTGAGAAGCTTCAAATGGAGGTAACAAAGCCTTGGTAATTAGGAATGACGACATCTAGGGTATGTCATGGTGGTGACCATGTGAGTAAAGATGAGGAGAAGTGCAAAAAAGAAAGAGGTTCAAGGAGTCGAGGGGTCAGGGAACTGAAGGACCACATGCATGGATATTGAAGTCACCAAGAGCTATGGTGGCATGAAACACAGTAGCATGAGTCAGGGGTGAAAACTTCAAGGAATGAGGCAGGTATGTGACCCAGAGGTGTCAGAGGACTGTGACAAGGAAATAAACAGATGAACTTAGTCCTAGCATCTCTGCTGTTTCTTGAATGCAACAAAGTACACTTTCCCCTTTAAGGGTGTTGTTACTTTTTTCCCCTCTGCCTGGAATGCTAGTCTCTTCTTTTAAAATATTTTTTGTTATAACATAGAAACTTATTGAGCTGGGGATGGAGCTCAGTGCTAAAGCATGCTTAATATGTATGAGGCACTGTGAAAAATTAAAATATTTATTAATGTATTAACCCATCAAATAAGAAAAAATGACTTTCTCTACTGATGCAAATGCATTTGATATAATTCAATTACCATTCTTATTTATTTTATCAAAATTTGAAAATTTTACATTGATATAATACTATAACATAGTATAATAGTATATATATGATCTGTATAATATATATAGTATAGTATATATTATATAGAGTATAATAATAATATAGTATATAGTATAGTATAATATAATTTAATAATATAGTATATTGTCCATGTTCAAAATTTTCAGTTCTCTGGTAATATCCTTTATAGCTTTATTTTTGTAAAAAATTTCTCTTCTGATATTAATAGCACATCCTTCTTTATCACATTTAGGTCTTTGCTTATGTTTCATTTTCTTAGTAAGATCATTTCTGACCTTGCTCTAAAAATCAACCCCCTCATCCATCCCAACATGTTATTCCCCCCTTTCCTTCTTTATTTTTCTCCATAGGAATTATCATTCTCTAACATACTATATTTTTTACTTATTTATTTTGTGTGTTTCTCCTTTGAGTATAAGCTCCAGGCAAGCAGAGCCATTTTATATTAGCTCTCCCAGGTCAGCATCCTGGATGACATGAAATCCAGGGCTTTGGGGTTTTAGAAAGGATACAGGGAGAGAGGTCTAGGGGGAGCAATGATGAGCAAGGAGGAGGCCGAGAGATGCTAAGTGTGGAAGAGAAAGCAGTTTTTCCCCTGGAGGGCCTGGGGGAGCATGGTCCCAAGCAGAGCTGAGAACTTAGCTGATTCTGGGTGAGTTCCAAGATCTGGGGAAGGTGTCAGGAGAAGGGGAAGCCTGTCAGCTTGCATGAGGTGGAGTTGTAGGGAAAGGAGGAGCATCTGGGTGAGGGAGGCAAATCCAGGGGGCTCTTCTCAAAGTCCATTTAGGAGATAGCGGTGAGGGGGCTTCGAGCATTTGAGTTGAGGAAGTGCTGTAGGTTATCAGGATCCCATGGCTTTTGAGAGCTCCCTGCTGTTGTGAATAAACTTGTAAAGACATATGCAGACTCTGAATTCCCAACATCTCACAGATTTTATTACTATTAATGCTTGTAGTCTGAATGAGTGAATGAAAAACTAGGGCTGAATTTAACTTATTCGGACAGGAAGAAAAACATGAGGAAACCCCTTTTAACTCTTAATTTTTATAGTGCTGGGGGTTGAACCCAGGGCCTCATGCATGCTGGACAAGAACTTGTTATGGATTGAATACAAGGTGTCTCTCAAAACTTCATGTTAGTACAAAGATGGTCAAAGGTAAAATGCTTAGATGACGAGAGCACTCACCCAATTGGTGGATTAATCCGGCTGCAGAATGAATAATTTGAAACAGCTACTTTACTGGATGGTGACTTTGGAGTTTATCTCTTTTCCCTGGCACACACCCCACCTCCCTCCCTCCTTCTCCTTTCCAGTTACCATGAGCTGAGCAGCTTTTCTTTTTCATGTCTTTCTTCCATAAGTCCCAGGGCAATGGAGTTGGCTGACCATGGCCTAACTGTGAGCCCAAAGTAAATTTTTCCTCCTCTAAATTGTTCTTGTTAGGTATTTTGGTCACAGCAACGGAAAGCAGACTGATACAGTGCTCTTACCAATGAAGATGTATCCCCAGCCCCTTTGTAACTCTTTAGGAGTCACTCATGCGAGAGTGCCAATAAATCCAAAGAAGAAATGCCAAAGAAGTACAAGTTATAGCCTTGGCTCTGAATAACGTGCGGTTTGGATTTAAACACAAATTGCCTTCATTATAGAACTTCGGATTGTTTTTGTGAACTGCAGAAAAGGATAATTACAAAAATGTCCTAGTTTTAACACAAAACACAAGTCATTTTGACTTATTAAGTCAGGAATGGAAGCTTCTTTGCATACAGAGGCACAGGAGACAACTAATTGGACAGTGGATGATGATGATCAAAGATGACCTTCATCTTATTCTTGTCTAGACCAATTAATTTTATAGGATCCTGAGAGATTTTCTTCCTTTCCACAGCTTGGGGTTTCTTTTTTTAAATATAGGGATTAGAATATCAAAGTTTTAAAATAAGATGTGCTAAAAGATTGACAAATACAATTTTATTTGGCTTTTAGAATGAGTAGGAGTTTGCTACACAGAGAAATGACAAGAGCAAAGGAACAATAGCCTGGTCCCTGATATATCTGGGGGTTAGTGTGGGATCACTGAAACCTGCCCAGAGAGGCAGGCCATGCCTAAATGTCCAGCAAATGTGAAGACCACTATTCCAGCCACTGGTGACTTGGATTGGGTTTAATCAATTTACTTATCATTATCACGGGGTTTGAAGCATGAGGGAATCATTTCTAGCTATGTTTCCAAGTTGCTAATTGTTTAAAATATTTTTTAAGTGTCAGAAGGAAAGAGAGCAAAAACCCTTTAAGGAATTCAGTTCTGGAGAGTAATCTGCCTGCTATTTCAAAATTATCTTTCTTAGCCATGTTTGGTAGCATATAAAAAATAAGCAGGTCATTACCTCTCTTTGAAGCTCAGTACAACTACAACTATATATACGTGTACATATAAATATACACACATATGTATATATACACACATGTATATATATATATACATATAAAAATTAATTATATATTAAAAATATGCATATATATATATATATATATATATATATATATATATAACCACATTACCATTACAAATTTTAAGACAACTTTTACAACAGCAAATACTGGTAACTCTCAAAATTGTACCCTTTGGCTCTATGACAATGATTGATTCTCAATGTATATTCCAGGGACTACAAGTCT
This sequence comes from Marmota marmota marmota, assembly GCF_001458135.2. Taxonomy (NCBI): domain Eukaryota; kingdom Metazoa; phylum Chordata; class Mammalia; order Rodentia; family Sciuridae; genus Marmota; species Marmota marmota. The sequence goes on from NW_026000048.1 coordinate 17,777,674, forward strand.
AAGGGAGCAAGATCCTCTCAGGGGATCATGAGGTTAAAATTATTTTGCTATGTCTTTTACCTACAACATGTTAAAGAAAGAAATTAAAGAAGACCTTAGAAAATGGAAAGATCTACCTTATTCTTAGATAGGCAGAATTAATATTGTCAAAATGACCATACTACCAAAAGCACTATACCGATTCAATGCAATCCCAATCAAAATCCCAATGACATTCCACATAGAAATAGAAAAAGCAGTCATGAAATTCATCTGGAAATATAAGAGACCCAGAATAGCCAAAGCAATCCTTAGCAAGAAGAGTGAAGTTGGTAGCATCACTATACCAGACCTTAAACTATACTACAGAGCAATAGTAATGAAAACAGTATGGTATTGTCACCAAAATAGACTGGTAGACCAATGGTACAGAATAGAGGACACAGAGATTAACCTGTATAACTACAGTTATATTAGACAAAGGCGCCAAAAACATATATTGGAGAAAAGATAGCCTCTTCAACAAATGGCGCTGTGAAAACTGGAAATCCACATGTGACAAAATGAAATTTTGTCTCTCTCTCACCATGCTCAAAATTCAACTTAAAGTGGATCAAGAATATAGTAATTAAACCAGAGACCTTGTGCCTAATGGAAGAAAAAGTAGGCCCAAATATCCATCATGTTGGATTAGACCCCAACTTTCTTAATAAGACTCCTATAGTGCAAAAATTAAAACCAAGAATCAATAAATGGGATGGATTCAAACTAAAAAGCTTCTTCTCAGCAAAAGAAACAACCAGTGTGGTGAATAGAGAGCCTACAGAATAGGAGCAAATCTTACTACAAGCACATCAGATAGAGTGCTTATTTCTAGGATTATATAAAGCACTCAAAAACCTTAACACCAAAAAAAAAAAAATAATAACCCAATCAATAAATGGGCCAAGGAACTGAACAGACACATCTCAGAAGAGGATATACAATCAATCAACAAACATATGAAAAAATGTTCATCATCTCTAGCAATTAGAGAAATGCAAATCAAAACTACTCTAAGATTTCATCTCACTCCAGTCAGAATGGCAGCTATCAAGAATACAAACAACAATAAGTGTTGGTGAGGATGTGGGAGGAAAAGGCACACTCACAGATTGCTAGTGGGACTGCAAATTGGTGCAGCCAATCTGGAAAGCTGTATGGAGATTTCTTGGAAAACTTGGAACGGAACCACCATTTGACCCAACTATCCTCTCCTCGGTCTATACCCAAAGGACTTAAAAATCACATACTACAGGGACACAGTCACATCAATGTTTAAAGCAGCACAACTCACAATAGCTAAATTATGGAATCAACTTAGATGCCCTTCAGTAGACAAATGGATAGGAAAACTTTGGTATATATATACACAATGGAATATTACTCAACATTAAAATATAATAAAATCATGCATTTGCCAGTAAATGGATGAAGTTTGAGAATGTCATGCTAAGTAAAGCAAGCCAATCCAAAAAAACCCAATACAGAATGTTTTCTCTGATATAAGGAGACTGATTTATAGTGAGGTAGGGAGGGGGAGCATGAGAGGAATAGAGGATCTCTACATAGGGCAGAGGGGTAGAAGTGAAGGAAAGGGGCGGGGGTTAGCAATGATGGTGGAATGTGATGGACATCATTATCTAAAGTACATGTATGAAGACACAAATTGGTGTGAATATATTTTTTATACAACCATAGATAAGAAAAATTATGCTCTATATGTAAAATATGAATTGTAGTGCATTCCACTGTCATTTATTTTTTTAAAAAATCAATAACAAATAAAAAGTAAAATAAAATACATAATTAATTAAATATATTTATTAAAAATACATTATAATGTTATTCATATTAACATGATGATTATTATTTCACAAATAAATGCCTTTAAAATTCTCTATTTTAATTTCTAATATAAACTTTGATAGACAACTCTTATAAGGACTTTGGAATTTATGATAATGGTGAAGCATGTGAAACAGTCTTGAGGTTAAAAAATATTGAAAGCTGTCGTTCTGCAGTTCTATGGAACCATTGGCATGTGAGGACTTGGCCTTTCTCCCTTTTCAAAACAGACCCTAGAGCTCTGATTCCCCTGCATAGCTAAAAGATCAAGTATGAGACAAAAAGCCTGCTCAGAGTCAGCAGGTACAACCTTTGCCTGTGCTGCTTTCCGTGCCCCATCTGGGATTCCAGCTCCGTGGATGTACTTGAACTCACCATAGACCTGCTGCTTCCCACCTGCAGGTACATTTTTCCACCTGACCTGGGACTTCTCAGGCCTTGGGTCTATCTATTTCTGTGCCTGCTGGAAGTGCTGGTCCTTGCCAGGTGCTTTATTATGATAGACAATACTAACCTTGGGTAAAGAGAAGAGAATGAGGTTTGGGGATAGAGGTACTTAGGGAAGAGGCTTGAACCCCTCTGTCCTAATTTATCTGGAACTTGTCTATTCTTTTTCTGACTCAGACATCATGAGGACTTCCGAGTACCTAATCTGTCTCAAAGGCACAGGGTTTGCAGGTAGGTTAAAATATACATTTTTCAAATAAATGATATTCAGTCTCGATACGCACTTAGTCTATTGGCTGACCTTGAGTATTTGACAAATACCTCTTCAATTTGTACCCAGCTCTGTTGGTCTAATACCCCTACATGATTAGTAACTGATGAAATAAATCTTTTGTTGTTGTTATTATTTTTGGTTTATGGTGTTCAGAATGGTCATTCTTTTTTTTTAAAACTATGATTTCCCCTTGCTAGCATTTAACTATGAAATGTTTTAAATACACAGTAAAATTGGAAAAAAAAATCACAGTGAACACCATTTTTCCCATTTTAGTTTCTACTATTATCCTATATGATTTATTGCCAAACTATCCATGTGTCTTTCCTTCTATCTGGTCATTAAATGTAATTTTTACTTTAAATCTTACCAACCAACTCTTCCAAAATGAAATGATATGTTTAGCTAAGAGAGTTTCCATGTGGGAAATAAAATCTGACTGAGTCAAATTTTCTCTGAATCACTTGACCCTTAAGGCACAAAATAATGATGTCAAAACACATTGCTTCAAATTTTAGCATGAGACTGGTACAATTTGGCATGAGCACTCTCTATTTCATTTTTTGGGGGGGGGTTCATAGCAATAATCTGCGCATTTACTGATTTTTTTTTCTGGAAACCTCCCAGATATCTTAATAAGAAACCAACATTAAAAAGTTATTAGGAGCAGCAGAATCCATTTTAAGCAAGTGCTGAGGCCACTGGGTTTTCCTGAAGAAAAAAGTTGACCCTTTCAAATGTTTAAAATATATATAGATTTGAACTTTGGTTCTACTGTCCGAATTAAGTTTGTAGGAAAAAAAAAAATTAACCTGGTTTGTAACCTTCTAATTTAACCTTTTCCTCCCTGTACTTCTTTTAAGTTTGGGAAAGTGAAAAAAAAATCAGGGAATAATTGAAGCCTATTCAGTTCATTAAGGTTTATCTTCTCTTATATACAAGTAATTATTTCTTGAAAGCTCTCCCAATATTAAAACTTTTCTCTCTTTTCCTAGTAATCTGTTGTATACACAAGTTCACAATTTTTCTCTGATTAAGAAAGTAAGAGTGGGGGGGCAATTTAACAACATCTGTTTTGAATTAATTTTGCTCTATTCAGCAATTTTACTTGGAGTTTTCTTATCTATCTTTTGAAGAAATAGTAACTGTATTTGGCATCAACGAGTCTGGTTAAGACTTTATATTCCAAAATTAAATTTTCCCCAAACTGTCTTTTTTAGGCTGTAAATTTCAGTTTTATGGTTTCTCTTTTATAGCTTTCCTTTGCCCTTGTATCAATAGCCTTGACTTTAAAAAAAATGCAAAAGAGAAAACTCTTGGGTGGAAATCAAGAGACATTGGGCAGGACTGACCATCGACTCTAACGCTCCCTGTCTAAAGTATAAGCTACCCTGCATTCTCAATCTCACTTTTGGTCTTTTTCCAGCTGGATCTTGACCATTTGAGGAATTCAATGTTTTCTTCATTTCACTGACATAATTTCGGATGCTGTTGGTTATTAAATCCCTAGACATATTATATTTTTATATTTGTTATTTGTAGGAGACAAGCTGAAGTTTTTGTTTTACTATCCCATATCCTTTAAATGGAAATAAGCAATATTCATCCTTCAGTAATTGTGACTCGAAGACATATGAAGCAGGAAGTATTTCCCCACTGAAAGTACTGATTTCAAGATTGTAATCACACTACAGTGAGACTACAGGATAACTGGGTGAGAGAGTTGATTTCAGTCTCTCTTCCTTGTTAGGAAACTTCACATTTCCAAATAGCCTAGGTCTGCCAAACGCTTTTACACAGGAAAATTCAAGATATTCATTTAGGTGGCTTTGATATTAAATCTAACCAATAAAACAAAAAACAATTTTCAAAAATTTGAACATTACAGCAGCTATTAAACTATACAGTAAACATGAGATAGATATTTAGGTGATGCTTATTAAAAATAAGGAAGTACTTAACAATGGTCTCCCTTAAAAATAAAAACCGGAACAAATCTGGCTTTCTGATTCCTCCCTCCAATCTGATATTCAATCTTATTGTTAGAAAAGCGATTACCATCAGACCCCAAATATGAGACTTCTCAGACTAGCTCCGAAGTGCCTGCCCATGAGCCGCTTCTCGTTGGTTAATAATCTCTACCCGCCACACCATTGCTCATTTACAAAGCAGGATATTTTGTGTCATTTGATGAAAAATAAATGCCATTCTTTCTTAAGCAGCACAGTATAGAAACTCACTGGACTTTGAGGAGACCCGGGGACGATCTTTCTGCTGCGATGGCATGGAGTCACTGCCAGCTTCTACATGGATCGTTTGTTTCCTAGTGGCTTCACCAGTTTCAAGGGAAGTAAGTGGAGCTGGGACGTTGGTACCAGCCCTCAGGAGTTTACTTGTAAAAGTAGGAATACACTTTCCCTCTCTAACTTCTTCAGCCCTCGGTTGCTTCTTATGTGAAATATAGGAGATGAAACTAGATAGCCCTTTCTAGTCTAAAAAGTCTTTTATTTGTGTTTTTTTTTTTTGAAAACAGATTGGTTTACAAACACCACTGCATCTAGGTTTATGCATATGACATTTTATAAAGAGATTGTCTTATCCCTTGACTTTTAGTATAGATTAAAGCATCCACTATTGTCTCTTTGAAAATACAAAAAAAAAAAAAAAAGCATCTCTCTATAGTTCCTTTAATTCACCGTGGTGACTGTCAGGATGGATGTATGTGTGCAAGGGTTTCCAGGCGACATATGTCTATAAACTAATTTAAACAAGCCCTGTTTTCTCCGTGGAATGTCTAGTTAATTTGATGCTGTGGTTGATGAATATGAAGAGGTCTCTTCTTCTAGCTAAACTATGCAAATTGGACCTGATTGTTGTGACTTTGAAGGATAAGTATTTTGGATCTTGGTAGAGACAGAAGGTTTGGGGACTGAGAAAAGGAAAAGAAAATTCTTAATAAGCTTTCAACTCTAATTTTATATCTGACTCAAATTTCCATTAAAAAATGTTGAAGATTATAGATCCTTCTTTTCTTCTATTTGTCCATGTCAGTCTACATAAGACAAATTGATCCCCGTCCATTCAGGGAGCTGAACTTCTAGGCTCTTTGATGTTGAGCTTGAATGTCTTGATTATAAGGAATTTGTTAATGGAATAAGAAAGGTAGCCTGTGGGAAAGGGATCGATGGCATTGGAAAGATGTTCAATTCTGGGCTGGCATGCAGTTCTGTTTTGGTCCTTCCTTGCGTTGATTCCTGTCAAATGGCTTCACAAAAGCAGAGGGTTTGGTTCTGTTGAGCTCATCCTAAAGAGCAGGAATAGAGAATCTCCCTGGGGTGAACAGTTGGAAAGGTAATAGAGTTAGGGCTTCCACAGATAACTGAAGGTGAAGGCACTTGGAGCCATATTACTTAGAAGTAGGGAGACTTTTTTTTTTTTTATAAAAAATTGACTGAAATTTTAATTTCAAAAGCAATCTGGTGGAAATGACATTAATTTCATGTGTTCCAATCCACAGGCATGTTAATTCTTTTATTTACTCTTCATTTATTTAAGCCTTCTTTAAAAAGTAGGGAGACTTTTATCGAGATAAAAAATCACCTTTAAATAATCAAGTCCTTAGTCTAGCATGGTGGCGCATCCTGTAACCCCAGAGCCTGGGGAGGCTGAGGCATGAGGATCATGAGTTCAAAGCCAGAATTAGCAAGTCAGCAAGGTGCTAAGCAACTCATTGAGACCCTGTCTCTAAATAAAATACAAACATATGCTGGGGATGTGGCTCAGTGGTTGAGTGCCCCTGCATTCAATCCCAGTACCAAAAAAAAAAAAAAAAAAAAAAAAGAAGAAGTAGAAATAATAATCAAGTCCTTTGTGTGCTTTTTCTAGAATTCTTAATTGGTAAGCCTTATCAATATAAGCAATCACTCTTTATCTTTTCAGAAAAGTCCATGACTTAGAGGCAAAGGTTATATCTGACAGGCAAGATGGCAACTTTTCTAAGTTCCTGCTGAGCATACCAGCTCCTGGGTTGTGTGAGGGGATGCTTTTTCACTGTTATGGGTCTTTTCTTCTTTGGGCACCTGATGAAAGACATAACCTGGCATGAGATTCTCAGAAAAGACATTACCTGAGAATCTCTAGCAACAATAAAGTTGTCTCCATTTTCAAACAGAGTCCTAACACCACTCTTGTTGAATTTAGTAGTTGAATTCTTTCCAGTCAACATGCTGTAGCTGAGTAAGCAGGATGAATAAGTAGGCATCCAGCCAAACGCACTGTCGAGTAAAAATAATGAACAAACAGGATTCCAAGGAGGGGAAATTTTGCTCCAAGGACTGCCCTTAGCATCTGAGTGTGTGTGAGAGAGAAGGGGGAGGAGAGGTGAGAAAGTGGTCAGGGAAGAAGAAAAGAGAAGCATCAAGAATACAAATTTGACCTCATTTTGTGGAGCGAGCTTGTAAATGATGGATGCAATGTTTGGACCATCCTCAGCAGCCAGTAGCATTTCTTTCTTTACTTCTTTTAAAAAATATCATAGAAGCGACTCAAGTATGTTATTCTCTATTCAAACGAAGATATCAAAGAGGCTCAGTGGAGGAGCCCAGAGAGGCAATTTCTGAGGAAAATAAACAGGGAAGAAGGCAATTGAATGAGTTCCTTTGCAGGGAAGGTAAGTGGTTAAGCGAAGGGAAAGAGTTCAGTCAGCTACTGCGCCTCATTTGAAAAAGCTGCCCATTTTGAAAAAGCTCATGTTGGAAGGTGAGCTGAAGTGCATCTGATTGCTGTTCAATTTAGCATCAAGGTTTGCGCACGGCCTAAGAACCCGGCATTTTAATCTGCATGGTGTTCTCTCTTCTTTTCTATAATTATATAGTTCTTCAAAGAGGAAGCCAAGTATGCTGTGGAGAGTTCTCTGAGAAAGAAAACCTGAACAATCTCTACAGGGAGGAATCATTTAGAATGAAAGAATGCTCCATCATGATTGGTGGGTCATTTCATGCCATCATGGAATATTCCCTGAAGAGGCCACAGGAGCTATTTCAGTGATTCCCAGAGGTGGTATGGTTCACCACCATCCCCAGAGTATGGTGACAGAGGTAGACCTAGGATTATGGGTAGCTGAGGAGGGACCTGGAAGGCAGTAGAAGGGCTAGTCGCTCATTTGAAGTCAGGGAGTGACCTCCCTAAGGGGCTTCAGTAGGGTTTTGCAAGAGGACATTTCTAAGAATTAAGGCAGGTCACTTCTGAGGGGGATTGCCATACTCTCAGGTGGGCATACATTCTTAGAAGCTGTCCTGGGGCTAGAAATCTAGAGAGGGAAGGCATTGGTGAGGTAGGACTGAGTCCCACTTGCACCCAGATCAACTCACTTCTCTGTACACTTTTATAACAGTGGTCTACTTTATGCTTTGGATATAACCCTTGCTGCTCTGCCACTGCAACTTCTTATTTTGGGGGGGTGGGGTACTGGGGATTGAACTCAGGGGCACTCAACCACTGAGCCACATCCCCAGCCCTATTTTGTATTTTATTTAGAGACAGGGTCTCACTGAGTTGCTTAGGGCCTCACTTTTTGCTGAGGCTGGCTTTGAACTCGCACTCCTCCTGCCTCAGCCTCCTGAGTTGCTGGGATTACAGGCATGGGCCACTTTGGCCACCACTGGAATTTATTTTTAAAAGAGACATGTTTCTTTTTCTTCCTCTCTCCCTGCTCCCCACTAATCTCTCCCTGTCCCTCATCTCAGGGGGAACAGGATTACCTTTCTTCCCCATTTTAGACAGATTTGTCTATCCTTGAGTCCACACCCATCATAGGAACAAAGTCATCCAGACTTTGGGGATGGTACCAAAAGATCTCAGAAATGACTGTCTCCTAAATTAACCAGCCAATGACAACTCCAACAGAGAACACGTGGAATGTAGTCTTTAACTCACCTCTTTAGGAGCCCCCTATTCCTGCTGAAGAGTCCCTTGTGCTTCTCCTTTGCTAGCAAAGCAGTAAAACTTCTTTTTCCTTTTTCTCAAAACCATGTCCTTGTTATTGGATTGGCATCAGGGACAAGCACTGAGCTTTCGGCAACAGTTTCACACGGTGAGGGTGGAGGAGTGTGGAGGCTGCTGTGTTGTGCTGCCCATATCTGACCCCTTTCATTGGAGGCCCCGTCTTCCTCAGATGCCGTAAGAGTCGCCTGTTGGATGGCTCACAACCCATGCACCAGGGGAGCTCATATTCCATGGTGAAGACTCAGCCCCCAGCCTCAGTTCAAATCACTGAAGAAGCAGCCCAGGTTCAGAGCTCCCAGAGGGACTGGCCGAGGGGTGCCGCAACCACCTTACAGCTCACCCCTCCCTCTGCCCATTCCTGCTGCCAGGCTCCCTTCCAGGTGCAGCTCCAGAGTCTCCAACAAACCATCTGCACACTGATCTTCACCTGAAAGTCTGTTCCCCTAAAAACCCGGAAGAGACAGAAGCTAAAGGATGTTTGAAAATGACTAAAAAGTGCTGAAGTTTTTTGCCTGCCTCTGTGTGTGTATTTATTCATTCAAAGAAATATTTAATGAGATCCTGTCATGTGCCAGGGACTATAAGATTCAACAACTCCGTGACTGGAGACACTAGAGGACTTTAGAGTCTTCAGGATGCATCGGTTCAACTTGAATTTATCCCCGAATGTTTTGGAATCACTGCACATAAATAACTTTAGAACACTGTTTGCACATTGGTAGCCTGAAGGTCAAATCTGTCTATCAATGATCAATGTTGTTTTTTTTTAATGACCCACAGGTTGATTGGAATATTTCTATTCACTTGCAAAGTAAGTAAGCTTTCTCATAAAGCTAAGATTCTGGTTGATTCTAAAAACAGAAGTTCTGGCAACACAAGACTTGAATTCCTGGAAGACAATGATTAGCAGGAGCTAATTAACTGCTGCCATTAAAACCAGTCCTCATTCTAAAATGCCTGATGCTGTTCTGCTATTCTGTGATGGCCCATTCAGTCATCTGTAGTGTCCCCTGTAGCCTCAACCTCTTCTTTGAGATCACACTGTCTCCCCTGCAGGTCCCTCAGATTTTCGTCATTTCTTTCTTATAATTCTCATCCCAGTGGTTTGGTAATGGAAGAACTTTCTCCTTACTCTTTTGTAATGTGTCTGTCTTCCCTAAAACTCGTCAACAGACTGAAGACCTGCCTCTGCTGCCTGTGGCAATGTGGGAACAGGGGGGCGGCCATCTCTTCCACAGAATGCACCCTGTCACCAGACCACCCAACCCACTGCCCCCACTTACTGTATCACTCACCCATCCCCAGGCTACTTCCCATGTTCTTCACCGATTTCAGCTCCAGGTTCATGGTCACTCCCTACCTGTGTTCTTGTCAGAATTATGGTGATCTCAATATCCATGAAGATGAACTCTTCAATATTTTGGCATTTGATTTCTGTGTCTCCTCTCTTCCGATGATTGTGTCTTCAGTGATGCCTGCCTTACTAGATGCCATTACCCAAATCAGGAACGTCTCTATTATCTCAGCTGAAGCATGTTATTCCCCCACTAGCTCACTTCCTCTAGTATCCAAATTGCACTAGTTCCTCCACTTTCATGAGACCTTCCATCCACTGATCCTACCATCTGTTTTCTGACCTTCCTCACCCTTATATTCATCTTTTGTTGTTGAACCTATTTAAATTTCCTACCTTATCCTTCCAGTCACTCTCTTGTATAACTCAACTCCTTCACTGGTCTCTACCCTCATTGTCCTTGCTGGGCAAAGCCCCATGGTCTGATTAATGTACACTCTAGGTCTGTTCTGCCTCTGCTGGTTCTGTTGAATGTGGCTGCAGAAAAACACACCCATGCTGGCTGATCCCACCTTAAATTCATAACAATGACCTTTTAATGGATCTTTCCTGCATGCTATTCGAAAATTCTATTCAATTTCTCTAGTCTATTCCCTCTCATATTCCTCTTGACAAGTATTTTATCTTTTCTTTGCTCTTGGAATCTCTAATACCTCTCTGTCCTGCTCACCTTTAGCTGATGACTTTGTTTCTTATTTCCCTAAGAAAATAGAAGCATTCAAAAGATAACTTGGAAAACTCCTTCTACCACATTGGCTCATCTCCTTGCACCTGGGTCTATACCTGGCCCTTTTCCTAGAACTTGGACGAGTTTTTCTGGCTCCTATCAAAATCAGCCGTCCTAAAATCCTATTCCTTTCCTTTTCTCAAGAACATTGCTCTTGCAATTCCCCCCTCTTTCTTCTGTCCCTTCAATTTTCCCTGTCCACACATTCATTCCCATTAGTGTAAAACCATGCCATTATTTCTTGTACCTTGAAAAAGAATTTCTTGATGCCATGTCCCCCTCTGCCTACTGTGCATATATTCTCCTTCATTTATCCACAAATATAAAACCTCCTGGACTTGTCTGTGATGGTTAATTTCATATGTCAACTTGGTAAGGTCACAGGTACTTTTTACTTAAATCAGAAGATTTTGGGTAGAACAGGTTATCTGCTGTCACCCAGTCAGTTGAAGGTCTTCAGGGAAAACAACGGACCTTCCCAGAAAAGGAGGGTTTTCCTTCAGCAGATGGCTTTCAGATTCACACTGCAACAGTTTCCCTGGGTCTGCAGCAGCTTCTCCTGACCTCCACAACTGCATGAACCCGTTTCTTAAATCTCTGTCTCTGTCTGAATCAGTCTCTCTCTTTCTCTTTCTCTCCACAAACATGGAGCTTCTGTTTCTTTGGGGAACCTTGACTGATGGATTGTCTCTATTTCTATTTCCATACTTTCTCCTCTCGTTGTCAGTCCTATTTCAGTTGCCTTGGGCCTCATCACTGCTCCTGACAAGTCTCTGATAATGATCATATGGCTAAAGGAAAAGGTTAATTCTTAGCCTTTTTTTCTTACTCTACTAGTGACATTTATTACCACATATATTATCTCTACCTCAGGTACGTTTTTTGCTTTGGTAAGACAGTCTTTTTTAAAATTTATTTTTATTTATTTTTTATTATTGGTTGTTCAAAACATTACAAAGCTCTTGACATATCATATTTCATACATTTGATTCAAGTGGGTTATGAACTCCCATTTTTACCCCGTATACAGATTGCAGAATCACATCGGATACACATCCACGTTTTCACATACTGCCATACTAGTGTCTGTTGTATTCTGCTACCTTTCCTATCATCTACTATCCCCCCTCCCCTCCCCTCCCCTCCCCTCTTCTCTCTCTACCCCTCTACTGTAATTCATTTCTCTCCCTTGTTTTTTCCCCTTTCCCCTCACTTCCTCTTATATATAATTTTGTATAAAGATGAGGGTCTCCTTCCATTTCCATGCAATTTCCCTTCTCTCTCCCTTTCCCTCCCACCTCTTGTCCCTGTTTAATGGTAATCTTCTTCTCATGCTCTTCGTCCCTACTCTGTTCTTACTTACTCTCCTTATATCAAAGAAGACATTTGGCATTTGTTTTTTAGGGATTGGCTAGCTTCACTTAGCATAATCTGCTCTAATGCCATCCATTTCCCTGCAAATGCCATGATTTTGTCATTTTTTTAGTGCTGAGTAATACTCCATTGTGTATAAATGCCACATTTTTTTATCCATTCATCTATTGAAGGGCATCTAGGTTGGTTCCACAGTCTAGCTATTGTGAATTGTGCTGCTATGAACTTCGATGTAGCTGTATCCCTATAGTACACTCTTTTAAGGTCTTCGGGGAATTGTCCAAGAGGGGAATAGCTGGGTCAAATGGTGGTTCCATTCCCAGCTTTCCAAGGAATCTTCATACTGCTTTCCAAATTGGCCGCACCAATTTGCAGTCCCACCAGCAATGTACAAGTGTACCCTTTTCCCCACATCCTCGCCAGCACTTGTTGTTGTTTGTCTTCATAATGGCTGCCAATCTTACTGGAGTGAGATGGTATCATAGGGTGGTTTTGATTTGCATTTCTCTGACTGCTAGAGATGGTGAGCATTTTTTTTTTGAGTACTTGTTGATTGATTGTATGTCGTCCTCTGAGAAGTGTCTGTTCAGGTCCTTGGCCCATTTGTTGAATGGGTTATTTGTTTTCTTACTGTTTAATTTTTTGAGTTCTTTGTATACTCTGGATATTAGGGCTCTATATGAAGTGTGGGGAGTAAAAATTTGTTCCCAGGATGTAGGCTCCCTATTCACCTCTCTTATTGCTTCTCTTGCTGAGAAAAAACTTTTTAGTTTGAGTAAGTCCCATTTGTTGATTCTTGTTTTTAACTCTTGTGCTATGGGTGTCCAATTAAGGAATTTGGAGCCCGACCCCACAATATGTAGATTAGAGCCAACTTTTTCTTCTATCAGACGCAGGGTCTCTGTTTTGATATCAAGCTCCTTGACCCATTTTGAGTTAACTTTTGTGCATGGCGAGAGAAAGGGATTCAGATTCATTTTGTTGCATATGGATTTCCAGTTTTCCCAGCACCATTTGTTGAAGATGCTATCCTTTCTCCATTGTATGCTTTTAGCACCTTTGTCAAATATAAGATAGTTGTAATTTTGTGGATTGGTTTCTGTGTCCTCTATTCTGTACCATTGGTCCACCCGCCTGTTTTGGTACCAGTACCATGCTGTTTTTGTTACTATTGCTCTGTAGTATAGTTTGAGGTCTGGTATCGCTATACCAACTGTTTCACTCTTCCTGCTTAGAATTGCTTTTGCTATTCTGGGTCTTTTATTTTTCCATATGAATTTCATGATTGCTTTATCTATTTCTACAAGAAATACCGTTGGGATTTTGATTGGCATTGCATTAAATCTATAGAGAACTTTTGGTAATATCGCCATTTTGTTGATGTTAGTTCTGCCTATTCATGAACAGGGTATATTTTTCCATCTCCTAAGATCTTCTTCTATTTCTCTCTTTAGGGTTCTGTAGTTTTCATTGTATAAATCTTTCACCTCTTTTGTTAGGTTGATTCCCAAGTATTTTATTTTTTTGAGGATATTGTGAATGGGGTGGTTGTCCTCATTTCCATTTCAGAAGGTTTGTCGCTGATATACAGGAATGTCTTTGATTTATGCGTGTTGATTTTATATCCTGCCACTTTGCTGAATTCACTTATTAGCTCTAGTAGTTTCTTTGTAGAACCTTTTCTGTCTGCTAGGTATAGGATCATGTCACCCACAAATAGTGATAATTTAAGTTCTTCTTTTCTTATCTTTATGCCTTTAATTTCTTTCGTCTGTCTAATTGCTCTGGCCAGTATTTCGAGAACTATATTGAGTAGGAGTGTTGAGAGAGGGCATCCCTTTCTTGTTACAGATTTTAGAGGTAATGCCTTCAATTTTTCTCCATTTAGAATGATGCTAGCCTGAGGCTTAGCATAGATAGCTTTTACAATTTTGAGGTAAGTTCCTGTTATCCCTAGTTTTTCTAGTGTTTTGAACATAAATGGATGCTGTACTTTGTCGAATGCTTTTTCTGCGTCTATCAATATGATCATATGGTTCTTATCTTTAAGCCTATTGATGTGGTGAATAACATTTGTTGATTTCCATATATTGAACCAGCCTTGCATCCCAGGGATGAATCCTACTTGATCATGGTGAACAATTTTTTTGATATGTTTTTGTATCTGATTTGCCAGAATTTTATTGAGGATTTTTGCATATAGGTTCATTAGAGATATTGGTCTGTAGTTTTCTTTCTTTCAAGTGTCTTTGTCTGGTTTTGGAATCAGGGTGATGTTGGCCTCATAGAATGAATTTGGAAGAGCTCTCTCTTTTTCTATTTCCTGAAATAACTTGAAAAGTATTGGTATTAATTCTTCTTTAAAGGTTTTGTAAAACTCCGCTGTAAACCCATCCGGTCCCGGGCTTTTCTTGGTTGGTAGTCTTTTGATGGCTTCTTCTATTTCCTCCATTGATATTGGTCTGTTTAATTTGTGTGTATCCTCCTGACTCAATCTGGGAAAATTATATGACTTAAGAAATTTATCGATGTCTTCACTATCTTCTATTTTATTGGAATATAGGGTTTCAAAATACTTTCTAATTATCTTCTGTATTTCTGTAGTGTCTGTTGTGATATTGCCTTTTTCATCCCGTATGTTAATAATTTGAGTTCTCTCTCCTCTTCGTTAGCATGGCTAAGGGTCTGTTGATCTTATTTATTTTTTCGAAGAACCAACTTTTAGTTTTGTCAATTTTTTCAATAGTTTCTTTTGTTTCAATTTCGTTGATTTCTGCTCTGATTTTAATTATTTCTTGCCTTTTGCTACATTTGCTGTTATTTTGCTCTTCCTTTTCTAGGGTTTTGAGATGAAGCGTGAGTTCATTTATTTGTTGTTTTTTTTCTTTTTTGAGGAATGAAATCCAGGCAATGAATTTCCCTGTTAGAACTGCTTTCATTGTGTCCCATAGATTCCAATATGTTGTGTCTGTATTTTCATTTATCTGTAAGAATTTTTTGATTCCCTCCTTTATGTCTTCTGTAACCCATTGATCATTGAGTAACATATTGTTCATTTTCCAAGTGATGTAGGATTTTTCCTTCCTTGTTTTATCATTGATTTCCAGTTTCTTTCCATTATGATCAGATAAGATGCATGGTATTATCTCCACACCTTTATATTTACTAAGGGTTGCCCTATGGCTTAATATATGGTCTATTTTTGAGAAGGATCCATGTGCTGCTGAGAAAAAAGTATATCCACTTGATGATGGTTGATATACTCTATATATGTCTGTTGAGTCTAGGTTATTGATTTTATTATTGAGTTTATAGCTTCTTTATTCAACTTTTGTTTGGAGGATCTGTCCAATGGTGAAAGAGGTGTGTTGAAGTCACCCATAATTATTGTGTTGTGGTCTATTTGATTCTTGAACTTGAGGAGAGTTTGTTTTATGAACATTGCAGCTCCATTATTTGGTGCATAAATATTGATAATTGTTATGACTTGTTGGTGAATGGTTCCTTTTAACAGTATATAATGTCCTTCCTTATCCCTTTTGATTAACTTAGTCTTAAAATCGATTTTATTCAATATGAGGATGGCCACCCCTGCTTGCTTCTGAGGACTGTGTGAGTGGTATGATTTTTCCCAACCTTTCACCTTCAGCCTGTGTATGTCTTTTCCAATCAGATGTGTCTCCTGAAGGCAGCATATTGTTGGATCTGTTTTTTTAATCCAGGTTACCAGCCCATGTCGCTTGATTGGTGAGTTTAAGCCATTAACGTTTAGAGTTACTATTGATATATGGTTTGTACTTCCAGTCATGTTTGATTATTTATCTTTTTTTTTTAATTGGTTTGTTTCTCCATGATTAGCTTCCCCCTCCCCCACTCTTGCTTTACTGAGGTACTTCACACTGTTGGTTTTGGTGGTTGTTTTTCATTTCTTCCTCGTGTAGTGTTTTGCTTAAGATGCTTTGCAATGCTGGTTTTCTGGCTGCAAATTCTTTTAGCTTTTGTTTATCATGAAAGATTTTTATTTCGTTGTCGTACCTGAAGCTTAATTTTGCTGGATACAGAATTCTTGGTTGGCATCCATTGTCTTTCAGTGTTTGAAATACGTTGTTCCAGGATCTTCTCGCTTTCAGCGTCTGTGATGAAAAATCAGCCATTAATCTTATTGGTTTACCCCTGAATGTAATCTGCCTCCTTTCTCTTGTAGCTTTTAATATTTTCTCTTTGTTCTGTATATTGGATATCTTTATAACAATGTGTCTTGGCATTGGTCTACTGTGATTTTTGTATGCTTGGTGTCCTGTATGCATCTAGAATTTGTACATCCATTTCCATTTTTATATCTGGAAAGTTTTCTAAAATTATTTCATTCAACAGTTGCTCATTCCCTTGTTTTGGACCTCTATAACTTCCTCTATCCCGATGACTCTTAAGTTTGGTTTTTTTATGTTATCCCATATCTCTTGGATGTTTTTCTCTGTGGTTTCTTACCAGCCTTTCTGAGTTGGCTAGACTCTTTTCAAGATGATATATTTTGTCTTCATTGTCTGACGTTCTGACTTCTACTTGCTCCACTCTGCTAGTGATACTCTCGTTTGAGTTTTTAATTTGTTTTTAGTTTCTTTCATTTCTAGGATTATTGTTTGATTTTTTTTTATAATCTCTATCTCCTGGTAAAGTTGCTTATTTGCTTCTTTTATCTGTTTATGTAATTCATTTTCAATGGGTTCTTTCATTGTTTGAATTTGCTGTCTCATGTCCTCTTTAAGATTCCATTCCGTCTGTATAAGGTATTCCTTGAGTTCTTTATTTGACCATTTTTCTGATGCCTCTGGGTTTCCTGTAGATTTAGGCTGTCCTGCATTGTTTGTACTCCTTTTCTTCCTTGCTTTTTCATGCTGCTCATGTTACTTCCAGCTCTGTTTTACTGCTGAGTTACTGTTTACTCCTATAAATTTATTTTGGTTTTGTGTATCTCTGGAGTCTCTCCTTTGTGATGGGAGACTATGACTAGAGATGATGAATTTTATTGCACTTTAAAGCAGATTCTTTCATTTCATAAAATACATACGGATTCTGATGGCATATAGCAGTCTGCGGTTTGGTCTTGGGACTTATGTTTAGGTCGAGTGATGTGATGGTATAGAGGTTGGTATATCTTGGCAACCTTGGAAGATTGCTCTACTGACGAGGGATATTAACAGGAGAATGGTCCAGAGTATTTGGGGGTAGCTATGGAATTGGTAGCACTATATAACACCTCGGAACATTTACCTATACACATTTAGTAAATTACACATAAACAGCATCGTAATGCTTAGGAGGAAAGGTATTAGAAGGGGAGGGAAGAAGTTGCTAAAGAGAATGAGAGTAAACAGGTAGAATTCAAGAAAAGGGGAATAAGGAAATTTAAAAGAAATGAAAAGACAAAAAAATAAAAATAAAAGAATAAAAAAATAAAAATTTTAAACAAATTTTAAAAATGCAGTCTTAGAGTTCAATTAACTTCTCTTCCAGTAGGTGGAGCTGTGCCCACCGGGCCAGGCTTCTCCTTTCCATACATGGGAACCAATCCCTGTGAGGCGGCTCCTCCTCCCCCACTGGGCGGCTCTCCAATCCTGGGCACCCAGGGCCTTTCCTGGTCTCCAGTCACTTCCCCGCTTTTCTTCCAGCCAGGCCCCGCTCACCGGTGACGTTCACCACAAAACTGGCTACACGCCGGGTCTGCCGCTCCCGGGAGCCCTATTTTCTTGAATGACTGGGCACACTCTCTCTGATTGCCATTCTCCCAAACCCTAAGGTTGTGGAGTGTGGGGCTGGGAACCGTCAGCTTATTCTGCCTGCCCTCCGGTAGCCACGCCCCGGGAGCTGGCGCAAGAGACCTCGGTTGTCAGCGCTGGTGGGAGCGGTAGCCGGGGTCAGGTGCTGCTCCTGACTCCCTCGGTCTGACAATCACGCTCATGGGAGAGCTGGGGGGGTGGCCCTTGAGATTTCCTCGCTGTGTGGAGAGGAGGGGCCCCGGGGGTCACATATCTGCAGTCACTGGTTTCAATGAAGCTATCCCCTCCGCTGAATTCTGGTGACGTCAGTTCTCTGCCATGGTGGTGTCCAGTGCGAAGGGCGGCTGTTCGTTCCCTTTGCTGGGTGTCCGATGGGAAGGGTGGGTCCGGTCTGGCTCTCCCAGGTCCCGTCTCAATTCTGGGCCCACTGCCTATGAAGGCTCGGTTGGTATCACCTCAAAAGTTTCACAGCTGAACCAAAGAGTTGTTTCTCTATTCCGTGGGAGCGTCTGTAGCGCTGAGTCACTGAGGTTTGGCAGCGAGATGCAGACAATCAGCCAGAAACTGCGTACAGGAAGCCTGAATTCACCGGCTCTGGGCTCAGTGTGGGCTCTGAGGGGCGCAAACTGCTCACCCCAGGTCCACTTCAGCCCAGCATTGCCCAGTGATCCTGAGCAAACAGCACTCAGTCGGTTTAAGACTCCCTTTGCCCGCGCAACTGAAGAGGTCAGAGAATTGATCTTTCAGCGCCCACTGCCATGTTGGATCTTCAGTCTTTTTTTTTTTTTTTGGCAGTGCTGGGGATTGAACCCAAGGCCTTATACATGTGAAGCAAGTACTCTACCAACTGAGCCATATCCCCAGCCCACTGCACAGTCTGCACAGTCTTGCTACTTGTTCTGCCACACTGGTCATTCCTTCATGGTCCCAGCTGCTTGTTGCTTCTTCTATCTGTCCCCAGGACTTAGTCATGGACCTTGTGTCTTCTCCACACCACCTCCTTGGTGATCTCACCCTAGTCTCACCTGTATATTGAAGGCTCCCAAATTTAAATCTTCACCCTGGGCCTTTTCCTTGGACTCTAGACTTGTAAATCTGACAGCCCACTTGATTTCTCTTTATGATAGTCCAACAAGGATCTTCAAATGATCACATTTAGAATGAAAGTTCTGATATTCCCCCAAACAGAAACACCTTTCATCCATTGATCCTATCATCTGTTTTCTGGCCTCTTAATACCTTCATTTTAGTTATTAGAAACCCAGCATCTTAGTTGCTCTAGACACAAATTTATCATTTTTATGCCATATTTTTCCTTATACCTCACATCCAGCTAACAGATCATGTTGTCTCTGCTCTTAAAACACACAGAATCCAACCATGTTACTTTACCTCTCTTGTCACCACCCAGTCATAGTTTTACTAGCTTTAGATAACTTCAATAGTCTTTGAATTGTTCTAACTACCCAAGTTAGAAAGGACACCACTCTGCTGAGAAACCCCAGTGGCTTCCCATCTTATTCAGAATAAAGGCCCAAATCCATTCCAAGTTCAGGAAGGGCCTACCTGACCCAAAAGTTGCTTACTTTCCTAACCTCCTTTCCTATTCCCTTCCCACTCCCTCTCTTCCACAAACACAGCAGACTCTCTTCCAACTCAATTCTTTGCATATGCTGATCCTTCACCCTCAATGCCTTCCCTCCAGGAATTGGAGGCTTACTCTCTACTTCATGTCTTGGCTAACATGCTCTCTCGTGGAGGCCTTGCCTTACCACACTTCATGAAATAGCACCTCTCCAGTTCCCTGTCACCTTTTATTACCATCTCTGTCACTATTTGACAAGTTACCTAGCCACTTGATCCTTCGATTGTGGGTCTTTTCCTCCTAGAATGCAAAGCTCCATGAGGACTTTGGTTTACTACTTTAACTTCTAGAACATAGAAGATGCCTGGCACACAGTAAATAGTAAATATTTGTTGAATAACAAATGAATGTAATTTCTAGGACATGTTAATCAGGAGTTATATCCTGGATATATTTTGAAAAATAGGCAAGCATGACTGTTTTATCTTTTCCCAGTCAAAGATAGCTCATTTTAGGAAATTCAACCCCCAGAATATACTAATTGTCTTGTCTCTCTACCAACCACAATGTGTTTTTACTGACCTCAAATTCCTTCCTTTCTTCCTTTTTAAAAATATAATATTCAAATACTTCCAAGAGTGTACATTCATAATTTTGGTCTGTAGTCATGTTAGTTCTGAAACTAGCAATACTTTTCTTTGGACAACTCACAGATTATAGGCTTGAGACCCTTTAAGTCACTTGATAAATCTTCAAGCCCTCTATACAAATAGCCATTGGGTCAAAGGATCTGCCTGTAACCAAGGCACAGCCCTGAGAACATACTGAAGGGAAGGGATTGGGGACCCTGAAGAATGAGGCCTCAGTTTAGACAAAAGCCATTAAAGCCAAAATAAATAGAAACCTCCCAGGGCAAGGGCATCTTCCATGCATGGTAGGGTCCCCGGTTATGGCATTCTGGCAGGAGGGGCTCCGTGGAGCGGAGGCAACCCAGTCCTGGCAGGTCTTTACCAGAGGTCAGCAAATGCAGGATAAAACCTAGACAAAGCAAGTTGGGGCACTGACAAACAGGCACATTTCAACTAGAGATGCAAGTTGATGACACATAGTGAAACCTGTATTTAGAAAAAAAAAAATGAATAGGCAAAAATACCTACTCCTCAGAGGAGAAAATTTCACTTTCTCTCTTAAATAGTTATGTGGACATTATTATCTTCTAGAAACCCGGGTTCTGTGGAGCCTTGGGCAAAGGCTTTACTTCACAGATGCTCTCAGAGTTAATCTTGCACTAGGTTCTGTCTCCTTATTGTATCTGTGTGGGAACATTTATTTTCAAAGCATGGATAAGAGTCTCCCTGGTCAAGGCTGTGCTAGGCTCCCCTGGAATGACCTCTGACCTTTTTGTTATTAAGGGGAGTATACAGATATATATTTAATTACTGAAATGAAAAAAAAATCCAACTGGTCTTCAAGGCATTAAGTGATCTTACTTACTTTGTTAGTAACTGCACTGTCACTTGGCATCTTGAGTTCTGTTTGGTTTCTTTATTCCATCTTTTTCCTTAAAAGACCTCAAAATGACAATTACAAGCTCCGTGATCTGTGACCCCCCCCTAAGGACCAGCCACTGCTGCTTCTTATCTTCAAGGAAGCCTCTCAGAACTGTGGGCCACACTCCTGCCTCTCTGCTTTCTTACTGGGCCTTTGTTCCTCAGCCATTTGAAATCAGGCTTCTGCCACCTCCAGTCTACTGAGATCATTCTTTTGCTGTGGTCACCCATGTGCTAATACAATGGATGCATTTTCAGGCCTTATTTCATTGAAACTCTCTGGTGCTTTTAACATCCTAGATTGTTCCCTCCATCATGTCTGGGCGCTCCTTCTCCTGTGTCCTCCCACGTCTGCTTGCTCCCAACTCCTCTCTGCAGACAGCAGCGATGCCATTGTTTTTTATCTGAGACGGCCTACAGTTTCAGGCCAGAGCTTTCTGTGCTGTGGGCTTTAAAATCTAGTTGCTTTTGGACAACTTGGCAGTATATTCTTCAGGTATTCAAGTTCACCATGCCCCCAAATAATTTCATTTCCTCTCTACAAATAAGCTTCCAACTCATCCAAATTAGTGACACAGGACCTTCCCATGGCTCCTCCTCTCACCTTTTCCTATCATATGGTCACTTGTATTTCTGTTTTGTGAACAGAACTCAGGCCTTGTGCATGCTAGGCCCAGGGCTCTTTTGCTGAGCAACATCCCCAGCCACCAACTTATACTTTTGGAATCTGTTTGTTCTTCATCCTTTTTATATTACCTTTTCTGGTCATTCTCATTTCTCTCCTGGATTGTTGTAACAGCCCATCTAGGGGTTCATTCATGAAGAACCCCTTCATGAATATCCCGAGTCATCCCAGTGCCACCATATTATCTCATGGGAAGTGGGTAAGATTTATGAATCTCATCAATTACTGTTCTTAAAACACTTCCTGCCCCTCACTTGTCATCCATAATGAATAAAGAGAACTATTGAAGTCTTTCAAAGTTCCTTACAATGAATTTAAAAATGTTTCTCCTTCAGAAACCAGTGATCCTTAGTTTCTGCCCTAAATGGCAGTGGGTCAGGACCTGTCTTCTGCCTTAGTCCTGCTTGCAGAGGTTGCCTGGCTGAGCTGCAGGTGAATTGCACTTGCTCTGGGACTCAGACTGTTCAGGAAGCTGAGGAGCGCCATCTCCATACAGAACACAGGAGCAGTGTGCGTGTTTCCAGAATAGATGTCAACATTGACTTTGGCAAAGTGTAAAGGAAGAATGGAATGAAGCCCATTGATATCATTCTCTGCCTCTTATTTACCAACATTTCTATTTCATGACTATCAAAAGAATCCAGGCACTGGCTGGCTCAGAAGGGGAAGTGTCAAAATTTTTTTCAGATGCCAAGACTGGGCCTTTTAATTGATTTCTCAGCTGAGAGTCTCTTTCACTTCACATCAGTTTTTTTTTTTTTATTGTTGTTTTGGTACTAAGGATTGAACAGGGGGGCACTCTACTGCTCAGCCACATCCCCAGCCCTACTTTGTATCTTACTTAGAGACAGGGTCTCACTGAATTGCTTAATGCCTCACTTTTGCTGAGTCTGGCTTTGAACTCATGATCCTCCTGCCTCAGCCCCCTGAGCTGCTGGGATTACAGGGGTGCATCACCACACCCAGCTGACTTTACTCAGTTTAAAGCAGGAGGTAGAGTATGTCATTGATTATATTTTTTGCCCCTGATGCCTGCCTTCTTCCTCCCTGCCATATTGGCCTTTGTGGTAAACCACACTTTCTCCTACCACAGGGCTTTTGCACATGCTGTTTCCTAAGGCTGTAAACACTTTCCTTTTCCCCTATTCAGCCTCCATACCTAGTAATTATTCTTTATTCTTCAGAAAAAATTCAGTTCAAATCTCTCTTCTCCAGATACCTCATATACCCACCCTCTGGGATTTCTATTTTTCTAGGATCTCTTAAGTCACATTTCTTTCCTTCATGGCACTTTAGTTTATAATAAAGAACCATGCACTAGAAGAGGGCAGGGCTACATTTGCCTTTTTACCCTCTCTGCCTTGTGCTGTGTCGGCACAAGGAAGATGGTCAATAAGGAGATGTTGACTTGGTGAAAAAATGATGAGGCTCAGCATTAGCTGCACTTTGTCAGTTTCCTGCACCAAAATTCTACCTACCACATGCTAATTTTCATGGATGGACAAAAGGTTTCTGTCATACAGTAAATGAACTCCCTGTCTCTGATGATGGTGCTGGAGAAGTTTGGGAGAGGGTCATTTTTTTAATTCTTTTCTTAACATTCCCTTAGAATAAGTATCATGACTTAACCTTAAAGTATCCCAGTTTTCCCCTAAAAGCCTCTTATATACTTCTAGTGCATAAATTTGTCATCTCCTTTTCCTTAGTGTATTTTTAGTTTATATTTCTTTAGGGTATGTTCTTTTAAGAACTATATTATATCTCTTTTGAGATGATTTTGACCTAGATTTTAAACAGTTTTTACCTTTACAAAACAGACCTCTTTTCTCATTCCTCTAAACCTCAGGCTCTTTTATTTGTGCCTGTTTGCTTTTTTCATATAACACTGATATAGTGGAAGATTTATTTTGTATTATACATCCCGCTAAGGATTTTTCCCCCAGGTTAGTTCATATTACACACCAAACAATGCTGTCATATGGGCACTATTATTATTTCCATTTTACAAACAAGGAAACTGAAACTTAGAGGGTTATTTAACTGGCTCAGGGTCGAATAATAAGTGGTAGAGCAGATTCTGATTCCAGAAATGACTCTTTGTGAATTAAAAAAAAATTGGCATTGTGAAAGTTTATTTTTAAAACATCTATTGCTAGTATAAGAGACATATTATACATTATACACTGTAATACTGTGACAACTTAATCTTCAAGACCAAGAGTAAGACATTTGCTTAGAACTTTCATATTTCCAAAAATTAAAAAAAAACCTTAAATTTAAAACTTTTAAAAATGTCAGTATGCTACCCCTTCTCATTCTTCATTCAAAATTGAAGTACTAACTTCTTCATGCAATTTCATGACTGGAGTATTTTGTGCTTTCTGGGGAAGAGGGAGCTGCCCTGGGCAGAAGGAGGTGAGCCTGAAAGAGACAGAGATGGGCAGCCTTCCTCCATGATCTGCCCGAGGGAGCGATCCAGGGACTCCGTGGTGTTTGGGCATGAGATTACTTTGAGTAGTACAGCGAAGAGTTTTACTAGCTATGCTGGAATGATGCAAATGGAAAATATTATCAAGAAGGAACAGCTGTTCTTCATAGTTACAGGAATTTGTTCAGAAATCCAGTAACTAGGAATTTGCAGATTGGCATAAGGATTCTATAATCACAACAGAGAAGTTAAAAGGAGAGAAGTAAGTCCAAAGAAACCTTAGAGGCAAGGAACATTCTCAGAGTATCTGTAACTCATATTTTAAGGGTGTTTCTGAGTTTTCCACTCTCCTACATGTGTGATTAACATTATTGGAAAATCTCCAATATTATGACATTAGGAAAATTAAGAGGATTTTTAGTCAGTTTCAGAATCAGAGCCTGTAAGTCTAATTCAGTTTCTAGTAAGAAGACATTTAAATGTGTTGGATAACAAATGCACAATAGTGATACTTGGGAAATATTTCTTACCTCTCAGGATTGATAATATCTACCTCCAACAGCTCCCACAAACCATCCCTCAGTGCTACCAAAAGAATTAGCTCTGGAGCCCTGTGTAGTGGCACACACCAGTAATCCCAGTGGCTCTGGAGGCTGAGGTAGGAGGATTGGGAGTTCAAAGCCAGTCTCAGCAATGGCAAGGAGCTAAACAACTCAGTGAGACCCTGTCTCTAAGTAAAATACAAATAGGCTGGGGATGTGGCTCAATGACCAAGTGCCCTTGAGTTCAATCCCCGGTACCCCCACCCCCAAAACAACCAAGAGTTAGCTCTGGGATCTCCCTTTGATATACCCTTATTTTAGAAGAATTCTATTTATTTCTATTATCTTTAAGTTCTCTAATAGGTAGCTGTGATTCTGGTGTACTTGGCAGAATTTGGAAAGGTATCCTTCTGAGAATTTATCTTAAGGTGAAAGAGGAAGAATCATTGCCAGATATTATCCTCTTGCACAGTTCCCCAGCTCACAGTCTCCTAAGTCTACTTAAAAGCATCAGATACAAGTTGAATGGAAAACATTTTACATGTCCAAAATGCCTCTACCTTAACTATCCAATAATAGGCAAACAATAACAACAACAAAAAACAATTCTTAAAAACTAAAAAACTTCACAGATATAAATGCATATGTATCTGAAGCTACATGTAACATAGTTATTACCATTATTACCATGTGGTCATCATACATCCATTCCCAAAAAACTTTGGGTATGTTTTTGCGTGTACCTGAATGCATGCATGTGCAATATGTGAATATACAATTTCTTTAACAAGGGTCTAAGTAGATTTTTATTTTCTTGCTTTCTTTTTTTTTCTTTTAGTTGTAGATAGACACAATATCTTTATTTAATTTAATTATTTTTATGTGTTTCTGAGGATAAAACCAGTGTCTCACATGTGCTAGGCAAGAGCTCTACCACTGAGCTACAACCCCAGTCCCTAAATAGATATTTTCCATTTTAGAGAAGTTTATGTTTTTGATTTTTTTTGTTGGAATACACTTATAAATTAAGGTTTTGGCATTAATATTTCTGAAATAGTACTTGATACACAGCAAACATTTGACAAATATTTATTGAGAGAAAGAAAGAAAGAGGGAATGGAGTGAAGGAAGGAGGAAGGGAAGAAAGGAAGACCAAATAAATCCATTTTTGTTCAACATACTAAGAGCTATGAGTATAGACCCAGCTATTTCCAGTGATTAAAATTGTTCCAGTGACAGTTGCTCTGTTACTCATAGGAATTTCCAGGAAGATATGCCAACTCTGTGTCTTGGGATTAGAAGTGCCCTGAGTGAGCACACTTCTGAATTCTCATCACTTCTGTGTGACTTCAACATACATTCCAGTCACCTGGAATATGCTTAAGGCTGTATTGCATAGTTAGATACTTTGCAGGATGACAGGAGAATTTGCTGGAGAATTGGTTGAAAAGTCTAATTATGGTGAAGACATATATGCTGAGCCACACACGAAGTCCATGAAGACTATCCACAGATCACTGCACTCAGGCTGTGTGTGTAGGTTTTATAGTGGCCATAATCTCTGTGTTTGACAACTGAGATAACTCAAAGAGTTTCTTTCCCTGTATAAAGGGAATTTCTAGGTTCCAAAGCCTTATATGCAGGATGCCAACTTTTTGACTAAATATGTAGCTAAGATGTGAATAAATACAATTTTGTCTTATTTTATTTTGGGTAGCTTGTTACTTCAATTAATAGAACAAATAATAAAATAGAACCAATAGGATCTTTCCTGAAATGCTAAAGAATGGATTAATAATTGTAGGGATAGGTAAACATTTGGCGTATTAAGTTCACAAAGTTCACATTGAACTGTGGTCACCTGAATATCCTTTTTCCTCCTCAAGATGCTGACAAAACCACAGTGATACCGTTGAGAGTATAAGAAGCAGCTAATAGCACACCCAGTCTGTTTTCTGACAGTTTGTTTGTGTGCTCTGATGATTGGTTCAAGTTTCTTGCCCCTAAGACAACATCTCCTGTGAGACTTCAAGGAAACATGATTATTCTTCCCAAATTGCATTAAATCACATACAGACTATTGCCACCACTCCCAAAGATTAACTTCCAGGGAAAATGGCCATTGTGAAGTTATACTTTAGCCAGCCCAGTTGCTGGTGCTGGGATTAAAGCCAAAGAGTAGAAATGTGAATCAGCAGCTTTCCCTACAGAAGAGCTCATGGGAGTGCGACCAGACAGGTCTCACTGATTTGAATAAGCTCAGACCCATGACAGACTGGACTCTCTTTCCCTGAGAGTCTGAAGGGCAGGTGCCCGGTTAGTTGCACTGAGCTTTAGTGGCAAAATGGTTAAAGTCCTTGATACTGAAGTGCCTTAAGTCAAAGCCAGGTGCTCCTTGTGTTTTGTCATGACCAATGAAATTGAGTTAGCTCCCATGGAAACCCTGTACTCAACTTTCACATAAAATGGAAACTTGTCATTATTCTCAGAACTTCTTTTGGCAAAAAATCAACTTCTGTCAAATCAGTCAGGATATTTAAGGCAGTGGTGCAACTTCTGTAATTATTTGGTTGGTTGATCCGCTTCCTTGCTTTAATCAAGTTGCTTGACTATACATCCAATAAATTTTCAAAAATCTGTGTTCATGCTACAACCTCCATGCAGTCTGTCTGAGGATTAATAAGAGCAGAAGGTGTTAAAAATGACTCGCCATCTATTAATGGGTATCTCTGAGGATAGGAATTTAGAACTATAGATATACTTTAACAATCTTCTGTTTTTAAACAGTATCCTTCCCTTCTTTTGGGTAACTACATATTTGATTTTATATACTTTTTTTTTGCATGTACCCGAATGTGTGCATATGTATATATTTGAATGCAATTTCTTTAACATGGGTCTAAGTAGATATTTTCAATTTTGAAGAACTCTCTGTATTTTATTTTTATTTTTTTTTGGAATATGCTTCTATGTTAAGTTTTCTTTTTCTTTTTTTGCTTTTAAAGTAACAATGACTCACTACTGAAAAAATAAGTTCATATTAAAAGTTCAAAACTGTTCTCCCAACTAGTGACATGATGTAATTTATAAATTCCTTCCAATTTTCTATTTCTGAAGTAGATAATGCTAATATACATATAATGCTATATATAATGCTATAACACAATATGATAATTACAAATCTAGAAAGAGTGGCATGAATACATTTTGTTGGAAATAGGAGCCTAAAGACTCTCATGAATAGAGCTTACTAGAAAAGCAAATTGCTCATTCCAAGAAATTTGCTTTCAAATTTGTTCCCTCATAGTTGTACCAAGAACATAGAAAATAACCAGAATGCATTGAGAGATGTGTCCTAACCAGTTGAATGAGGACAGCTAAAGATTTACAAATATAAGAAGAAGACATTTGGATTAGGAAGGATTCATGCTAGACTGGAGATGATTGTGAAATGGAAATCAATCTATTAAATGTGATTACATGAGCAGAGCCTACAAGAACAAAATTCAGATGCTAGCTCAATAAATTCTAGGTTTCCATGCATCTCCTCATGGTTACCTCAGGGGAGTGAGGGACAGGAAGCAAGTGGGGGAAGGGAGATGATCCCTACTTTTAAAAAATGTGTGAAAATCCTTGGATTTACATGTGGGTTCTGGAACTAGATAATTATCTAGCACTTCCACATTTTTGATCTTGGATAGGTAATATACTCAACTTTTCTAGTCCTCAGTTTCTTTGGTTATAAAATAGAAATAATAATTGTTTCTCCCTTTTAATCTTGCTGTGATAAATCATTGAATAAATATATGCAAAACTTTTAATAAACAGCTGCAATAGACTCAGTATTAGCATTATTTAACACAATATAAAACAAACCATGTGTTGTTAATTAAAGGAAAAGTACAACAAATTACTAGCTTTAGAAAAATCTAGAACAATGCATTAATTAGGAGGTGCATTGCAGAATATGGTATAAGTGAAATAAAATAAATAGATGAACAAATAAATTTTTAAAAATAAAAAAGTGTAAATCCCCCAGTTAGTTGGGGCCAAGAATACAAACAACAGTAACTGTTTTCAAAGATGTGGGGGGAAAGCCACACTCATACATTGCTGGTGGTACTGCAAATTGGTGCAACCAATCTGGAAAGCAGTATGGAGATTCCTTAGAAAATTTGGAATGGAACCACCATTTGACCCAGCTATCCCACTTCTTGGTCTATATCCAAAGAACTTAAAATCAGCAGACTATAGTTATGCAGCCACATCAATGTTTATAGCAGCTCAATTCACAATAGCTAAACTTTGGAACCAACCTATATGCCCTTCAATAGATGAATCGATAAAGAAACTGTGGTATACGTACACAATGGAATATTACTCGGGATTAAAAGAGAATAGAATTATGACATTCTCAGGTAAATGAATGGAGGTGGAGAATATCATGCTAAGAAAAGTAAGTCAATCCCAAAAACCAAAGGCAGAATGTTCTCTCTGATAAGTGGATGCTGATCCATAATGGGGCGGTAGTCGGGGGCATAGAAAAAATGAACTTTGATTGGGCAAAGGGGAAGGAATGGAAGGGAGGGGGCATGGGGGCAGTAAAGATGGTGGAATGAGATGGACATCATTACCTAGGTACATATATGACTGCACATATTGTGCAACATTACATCCTGTACAACCAGAGAAGTGAAAAGTTGTGTTGCAATTATGTATAATGAATCAAAATGCATTCTGCTCACATATATACCCAATTAGAATAAATAAATTAATTAATTAAAAGAAAAGAAATAAATTTGAAAAGCACATAAGCATTGTAAAGGAAAAGGGCCCCTGCATCAGATAGCATGAACAACTGAGAAAAAGCTGAGATATTTTTGTTTATTTCGCATGTCATGTTTCTCTGTTTCTGTCCACATCCAAAGTTTTCAAATGTATTTGCAACTGACTTTAACTTCACCTCCGTTTCATGCCTCCACCCTTTATTACATTAATTCTGCCCCATGATTCCATCAAAATTGTTCTGATTAGTGTCACATTAATTTCATGTTACCCAACCTGGTTGACTCATCTTCTCTGAGCTCTCAGCAGCAGGGGACATGCTGATCCTTTTCTTGTTAGGACACTGCTCTGGCAGTGTGATGACACTTTCCGGGTTTTTCTTTGTCCATGGTTGTTCTTTTACCCAACTTTCAAATGTCCAAGTTCATGGGGGCTGAATTCCATTCAGCTTTCTATTCTTTCCCTTCATTACATCCTTCCTCCCTGATTTTAAGTTCAACTTTCATACCAAGTAATCCCAAATTGACTCTGGGCTGGTATTTTTCCTCTGTTGCTGCTGCTACCTGATATCTACCTATATCAATGTGTAAATGCATAGCTCTTAAATCTAATGTGCCCATAATGAAATCCTTGATTCTTTTTTTCCCTTTGGCCAAACTTGTTTTTATTATAGTTTATCCATAATAGAAAAAAACGACTACTAGAAGCAACAAGAACAACACATCACTATCTCTCAAATTGCTCAAGCCACAGCCTAGTATTATCCTTATTTTGTGTACTTTGCCCAGGCAGTAGGAAGTCCTACAAAACAACCACAAAACAACAACACAAATCCCTTTTTTTCATTTTTTTAAAATCTTACTACCACCCTACACTAAGCCACCTTTGTGTTTCATATGAACTCCTATGGCTTCCCTTCTATCTATCCAACATCATATTTTGCCACAATGATTTTTTTTCAGACTACAAATAAGCACCTAAAGTCTGAATCATATACAAAAAACTGAAAATTGTCTGTGATGTGTATCATATAACCCAAATGTGAAGGAAAGGGTTCACTTTATACTAGACTGGATTGAGAAGATGAGATCACTCAAAAAAGAAGACTGGCAAGCCAGTGCTTCAGAGCAGAAAGAATAAGGTACATATCATACCAGAGGAATTATTTCCTATGGGAAGATGTAGAGAGTCAAAAAGAGGAGTGCATTATGTTTAAGATTGCTAATGTTAGATCAGTAAGTTCATTCTAGAAGTGGGTTCTGGCTTTCTTAAGGAATTTCAGTTTTTTGTCCTTATGAATACCCAATTTTGTCTAGGTCCTCTACTGCCCCAGAGAATGCTGCCACAATGTATTTATTCTCTGTGGTTGTGTATTTCATCACAGTGGCTTGCCTACTTATAAAGCCTCAGTGTGTGTTCATCTGAACC
Organism: Marmota marmota marmota; assembly: GCF_001458135.2. Classification (NCBI taxonomy): domain Eukaryota; kingdom Metazoa; phylum Chordata; class Mammalia; order Rodentia; family Sciuridae; genus Marmota; species Marmota marmota. The sequence goes on from NW_026000048.1 coordinate 17,808,499, forward strand.
CATCACTAAGACACCCATCAGTAATGGTAGTGCAGGGGGCTTAGCCATGTATCCATTGCTTGCCTCTAAGTAGGTCAAAGGAAGAGTCTTCCAAGCAATAAAATCTTGTCATTAAAAAAATAAGGATGGAAAAGTTTGGCAGGTGTTACCATGAGTCACAGTACCTCTAATTTAGCCATTTCTTAAAGGTCAAAATTAATTTAAGAAGGCAGATCATCTTTTAAGGTAAGAATAGTGCCCAGTCATACTGAGATTCCCTTAATAGATTCTCCTCTCATTAGAGACTGTTTTAAATGCTCAAAGAGGCTCCAGCTGTCAGTCTAACCATCTATCCCATCATCTTGGACCCTGCCTTCTATGCTCTGGGTCTTTGTTTTTCTTGTTTGTGAAATAAGCAGATAGAAGTACATAAGTATACATATTTTTTTGACTTAGATATTTCCAGTACTTTGTCTGGTCAAGTCTTTCATTTTTATAGTAAGTTATTGTCAAAGGTCAACAAATCATGTAGTAGACCTTCATCTATTACAATAAAAACACACTTGTGATTTGCTAATGATATCTAGTATTATAATTAAAAAATGAACTGTTTTCACACCATTTTTCCTCTCTGAAAGAGAACTTGGATCTTCCACAGAGGGTATATATGACCAAATGGAAACATTTTTAAAAGCCTGCTTAGATTGGCCAATTTTGATTATTTCACATTGCATTGCATTCAGATAACTAAACACCTTGAAATGAACCTCAAAATACTGCTGTCTGTATAATAATGCTGTTTTTATATGCCCACTTTTTATTTGTGAGGATGATAGAAAAAAGATAGTTTGTGGAAGTTCAAACCACAACTTTGACACCTCCCATATAAAATGGGAACATGAATGCCTATCTCTCTGGGATATAAATTTGCAACGTATATATTCACATAAAAGTGCATGTAAAATAGATCAGGCAAAGCCTCATTCAAAGTAGGTACCCCCAAATGTTATAGTCTGCTGATGAGATTTCATGTGAATGAGAAATACAGTATAATAGAGCAGAGTGATAGGAGGGCTTCCCAGTTAAATGTTTAAGACTATAATTTGAGGAAAAATGTTCCTGAAACTAAAGTGTTCTTTAAAGATAATAAAAATATGCTAAATCTTCAAAAATCAAAACTAGATCGTATCAGTGCATGAAAAGGTAACAGACCAAAAGAGCAGGGTAAAAAATTTATAAATAGGCAAAATGTGCTTTGGACTTTAGTTTCTGGTAAAGGTGTTATCTCAAATAATTGAAGTAAATGTGAACTCTCCATACCCTAAGAGCAGCATATTGGAAGAACTGTGTAGCTCTCTGGAAAAAGATAAAATTGTACCCATTCTTCAAATTAATACATTAAGATTAAAGTATTAAGTTGAAACATGGTTGGAATCCTTATTTACATGTGGAGTGAGGAAGGACTTAGTTTATCTGGGATCCAGAAGCCAGTAAAAGTAAGTAAATAAATCTATAAGCACAATAAAAGGAAACCAACAAAAACCCCAAGACTAATACATTCAACTGCTTGAAGAAAAAACAACCACCAAAATACTTCTGCATGGCTATATGAATTTGAACAACTAATGAGAAAGTCAGAAAACATTTGCAACTTATTTCTCTCTCTTGGAACTAGATCCCCTAATATATAAATACTATTAGAAATAGAGAAGAAGAAGACCAATGAAACAAGAGAAGCATTGGAAAGAACATGAGCAGATAGTTCACAAAGGTACAAATGGCCCACACCTAATGTGAGAATGCAGATTAAAATTGCACTTAAAGACTATTTTTTACATGTCAGATTATCAGAACCCCAAAGTTTAAAGATCTACACTGTTGACAGACTATGGAGAAGCAGTCTCTCGTGTACTCTGCTGGTGTACAAGACAATGGCAACATTATAGACATATATAAGGATGTGGCCATATCTATCTAAACTACCACTTGACCTAGCAGTTCTACTTCTGGGAATTTATCCTACCAATATATCTGTGTATGTGTCAAAATAGAGAATATAGAAGATTATTTATTGCAACAGCATGTGTAATAATACAAGATTTTATATTAACTAATTTGCCCAGTGAAAGGGGATTGGTTAAAAAAACTATGGTGCCTCTACATAATGAAACATTGTACTTCAATAGGGAATAATAGATTAGCTTTGTACGTAAGGTTGGGAAAGATCCCCAAAATGTATTATTAAACAAAAATAGCAAGGTGTGAACAGTGTACACTGTTATGCTAACATTTGTTTAAGAAAATAGGTACAAGTAAATATATGAATATTTGCTTATGCTTACAAAAACAAACACTGAAAGGACATATACACAACTTACAAATCTGATTAACTTTTGTGGGTCTAGTAGATAGGACACACAAGAACAGAGATGGAGCAGGACTTCTCAATATATTTTTGTGTGGTTTTGTAAAGAAACCAAAAAAAAAAAAAAAGTCAGAGAAGCAAGCAAGGTGCAAGGGCAAAGTAAAAAGGGCGGGGGTGCTTATCTGAGCTGCCAGCTTTATTCATATCCATAGGTTACATTAGATCATTGACATCATTAGTACACATTGCTCATTGTATAAAGTGACTGTTATGTGGGCAGGCTTAGGCCCAGTGACACATTGGTGTTGTCTAAGAGAGATCCTTTATTCCCAAAGGCTGAATGTCTGAGATTAAGGCCAAGGCTGATAAGTCTCAGCACAGAGCCTCCTCATGGAGAATATTACCATCGCAGCTAGGCATTCAGCATGTGTTAGTCATCTTACTAGTTCCAGGGAGAAACTGTAGAATATTCCAGGTGTAGATAACAGGGTACCTGTTACCCTCTGGGAGTTTGCTTACCAGAGGAATGCTGCCTTGTACATTTCCACAGCCAGAATCCTTAGGTTTTTATTTATGAACTATGTAAATTTAATTTTTATTTAAAATAAAATAAAATAGTCAAATTAAAGTTATGTGCATGCTATGGGAGACTGCTAGCCTGATTTCATCTGTTTTTTTTTTTTTTGTGTGTGTGTGTGTGTATGCGTGTGTATGTAGATCTGTATTCCCATGTGTGACTGTTTATGTGTATGCACACATTTGTATGTTTATGTATATTTGCATGTATGTACCCTAGGGTCTGGTGCCTATATTTCTCCAAATATTCAGTAAAGTTTTTTACATCCATATATTTGTGTGAGTGGATATTTTGTGAAGTGTGAGGATAGGAAGAAGAAAGTCTGGGGAAAATTCCACAGATATGCCTGGTACAGTGACACATGCCTGTAATTCTAGTAACTGGGGAGGCTGAGGTAGAAGGATTGCAAGTTCAAGGCTAGCCTCAGTAACTTAGCAAGGCCCTTAGCAATTTAATGAGATCCTGTCTCAAAAAAAAAAAAAAAGGTTTGGGGATATAGCTCAGTGGTTAAGTCCCCCTGGATTTAGACCCTGGTCCTCCCTATCTCCTCCTTCTGCAAAATTCCATGGTGGGAAGTCTGGTCAACATGTCCAAGTCAATGAGATGATCTAGAAACTTAAGTTGAAAGAAGTGAGATGTAAATCATGAGAGTGTGTTCCTTGTGAATTTGCAGAACTCTTCCAGGTAAAGTGGAATGGGCTTCAAACAAATTTCATTTAGACTTTAAGAGGTAAGTTATTCCCAGTTAATTTGAAGCTTACAAAGCTCTGTTCTTCGTTTTTAATTCTCCAGACATTATAATCCTAAACACCTAATTTTTTATGTGGATGTGACACAGGATAAAAAGGACAGAGCTTAGTAACGTAATGTAGTTCTGAAAATTAGATCTAGGGATAGAAGAAAATCTGGAATTTAAATACGGTAGTATCAAATGTACCACGATTTCTAATACTCCAAAAAGCATTTTTAATATGTTATTATCATTTGAAATAATGTTGTAAAAATTAACTGTTTTGTCCCATACATCACCACTCAAGACACTAACTTATCCCTATTCAAATGACAGCTCTAAAACTAAAGAGTAAGTTGGTATCTGAGGTAAAAGAAATATGTTCATTTCTTCATGTGTCTCTATATCTAATTGCAAAACATTAAATTATTTAAAAATATATAGCTGAAATAATAACACACCAGTGTTATAAATATTGGCACAAAATTTCCTTCTGTTTTTCAAGAAATAAATTGGAAAGTTTATTAGCAAACGCCAAGATCCATAAGCCATCCTATAACCTCCCTGAAGCTTCTGCTCCAAATATCTCATTTACTTATACAGTTCTGCTAAAAACTGCTTGAAGACATTGCATTGCAAAGGATATGAGTTGGCCTTACTTAAAAAAAATGTCCTTGTCCCCAATACTGAAAACATGAGTCTGTTTTATAAACACAATTTTCATGCCAAATATCCTTAAATATGAAACAATAATGTCAAGACAGAACTCCTGCAGCATATTATTGTTAAATATGCTATTTAAGGATAATTTTTTTCCCATGAAAAGTTTGTGAATTTTTTTCCTGATGAATGTGACTTGAGAGAGGCCCAGACTGCAAAGCAATTCAACCAGGTTGAATAGCTCAGGACAAGTCCCTCTTAAATTGCCATCAGGTTCTTTTGGCCCCAAGTTCCCATTCTCTTGCAATCGTTAGGAGTGATCTCACTGCGTGTGTGAAGGGAGGTGGATTAGAAAACCTCTTGGATTCATCTGTCCACACTTTTCATGATGCTGATAGATCTGATTGTCTTTGAAATAGTGTTAAGGAGGAACAAAACAGAAGCTATAGAAGAAAGCATTTTCTTTCTGACATTTTCGACAGGGAGGTATGTACAGCTGACGATGTAAGAATGAATAGTCAGAAGCCAGTGTGGGACCTCTTAGGTCCAGCTGTGAGAGTGATCATTTTATTCTGGAACACATGATTTTAAAGCCTCTTGAATCTCTGGGCCAGCAGAGGTCATTGCTTCCAGCAGCTAAAAAATGATGTTACAGTTGTTCAGGGCTCAAATTTAAGGGATGAGGCCAGGAAAAGCAAAGATCATCATAAGATACCCATGGAACTAGGGAAGTCACTGGATACCGACAAGGAATCAGAGAAAACAAAATTTTATTTTGCAAAGCACGATTGTGTAGCTTTAGTTCAGATGAAAGATGTTCTGGTTGTGGCCTCCCTTAATATCAAACAGAATATCTACAACCTCATCCCAAGAATGCACAAGGGGAGCTAACAAGAACTAAATAAACAATGTTCTGTTTGCTCAAATATTTAGCAAGTAGCTTGGGGATTACTACATGCACCACCGTGGAGATTTTAGCCAATTCTAAAAGATGTTTCTGTGCTCTACTAATAAAATAACTCATGTATGTATAATGGCACATTGTAATTATTTCCACATGGTTAGCACTTAGACAAAGCCTGAGGGAAGAAGGTCACCATCTAAGGAAGCTTCATCACAAATCAACATTTGCAACAGCACAGTCAAAACCCAAATCCAAATTGGAATAAAACCAACAGAAGCAATTGTCTGATATGTCAGTATATATTTTTTCTCATACATTTTTCTCCTTGTCACTATTTTTTCTGGTTATGACTTAGGTAGATGGATGATAAAGTTACAGGAAATAACACATTGAAGCTTTATAGATAAAATCTTGCTAAGTGATTAGGGTTGGGTCTGTCTACTTAGCAAAGTGTTACCTGTGATACAGAAATTTCTAGTGGGAGAATGTGGAAAGAATTCTTTCAATTGAGCATTTGGGTGATGGGACTGTATCCAAGTCATTATGATTTGTGACTCTAATCTCAAACAAAGGCTGGTTCTGGGATTATTCATTCTTGCTTCAGCAATTAGCTTACATAGTAGAATTTCTACATGAGACAATGGCTGAATAGAAGAGAAAAAAAATCCTTTCAGGTTTACAGAGCAGGGTAAAACTGAAACATTTAGAGAGAGGTCACAGACTTATATAAAATAATTTAGCAACTTTTATGCCTAAAACTTAAAATGTTTCTATGTATTGTTTGGAACCAGGTAATGGTATGGCTGTTTTTGAGTGGTCTTATGATTTATTCTGGTGTTGAGAGTTCAATGATCCATTGAATAGAATTTAGTGTTTGTTAACATAAAAACTAATAAATTGAAAGATATTTCTATTTGTTCATTTATCCAGCTCAAGAATTAAATATCTTCATATTCCATTTATTCATTCATTAAATATTGAGGGTCTATTATGTGACAGGACTGTTCTAGGTACCAGGGAGAGAAGAATGAGCAGAACAAAGTTTCTGATTCACAAGGATTAGGTTTGGGAGAAAAGAGTTAATAAACCAGAGTGTAATATAGTGTAACCATATATGGTCCACATTATGACGTAAAGTAAGGCAAGATGGAAGGGATATACTGAGAGTGAGTACAAGACCTCTTTTATGTGTAGGGTGGCCAGGAAACACTTTGAGACTATAATGTGTAAAGGGGAGAATTCTATGCAGGGAGAGAGTAAGTCATGAGAAAATCTGGAATTTGGAAGAAGAGGCAAAGAGAGATCAAGAACAAGGTTCTGATGCAGGACTTAATTTGCCTTGTTTGAGAAACTTCTAGATCAGTGCTGTTGGAGTGGAGTGAACAAATGGGAGAGAGGGAAGAAAGGAACTGAGTGCACAGGTTGGGGCCAAACCAATGAGAATCCTGCAAACTCAAGGATTTTGATTTCATTCTAAGTGCGATGGGAATCACTGGAAGGTTTTTAGAAGGGTCATGTTACACGATGAAGGTTCCTACAAGTCTCTGGCTGTTTTGTAGAAGAGGAGCTGTAATGAGGAACAGAGTGCAATGGGGAAACCAAGTGCAGGTCACTGTGCCTGTACCTGCCACAGGCAATGGTGGTTGGATGGGAGCTAAGCCATGGGATGAGACATGGTGTAATTCCAGGTATATCTACATACAGTCCAGTACAAAAACTGACAAGATTTTTCTGCTGTACTGAATAAATGAGAAGGAAAGTGAAGGATTGAAGATGACTCTAAAGTACTTGGTCTGAGCCCATTGCTCATTCTTTTCTCAAGTCTTTATTAAAAGCAGATTTGTGCTAGGCCCTCCACTGGATGCTTGGGTATGCCACTGAACAGAATGGACTCACGATCCTTAGAAGAAAAGGACAAAAAAAATGAACATACATACATACATGTCCAAGTATGTCAGAAGGTCATAAATGTCATACATACATACATGTCCAAGTATGTCAGAAGGTCATAAATGTCATACATACATGTCCAAGTATGTCAGAAGGTCATAAATGTCATACATACATAAATGTCCAAGTATGTCAGAAGGTCATAAATGTCATACATACATGTCCAAGTATGTCAGAAGGTCATGAATGTTGTAAAAAAGAGAAACAAGAGAAAGCGAAGAAGGATGGATGGCAGGAAAATCCCTCTGTTAAACATAGAGGTCAGGGACAGACAGCTCACTGACAACGTGAACTCTGAACTCACTAAAAAGACCTGTGTTTCCACCTCCCAGTGAAGTGGAGAAAGCTTGAGGGGAAACGGTCACCAGGAGGCCTGATTCATGATGGGGCCTCAAAGGCCACTGAGGATCTGCCTTTCATTCTGAATGAAATGTGGAGTCATTTCCAGAAGGGTGACCTGACCTCACTGATGTTTAGTCTGTTCCTCTAAGAATGTATTACAGGACAGGAAAGACAAAGCAGGAAGGAAGGCTTGGGGGCTCAGCCAGATGAAAGCTGATGGTGGTCTGATTGAGAGTGAGAGCCAGGAAGGTGACAAGAGACCTGGCTCTGGGTATATTTAAAGGTAAATCTCTCTTGATTCCCAGAGTGATCAGGGAACTGTGATTTGGGGCCTAAAAAAAAAAAAAAGTCTAGAATGATAGATCCACTGAAGTGATCAAGAATCCTATTTGTGAGGTAGGGAGATGAGTGATTTAGTTTGGGGCATTTTAAGAGTGGTATGTCAGGTAGACATCACAGCAAAGGAATCAGGTTAACAGCTGGACGTTTAAGTCTAGAGCTCAGGATAAAGTTTTGAGTCAGAGATGAACATTCTAAGGTGGAGATTTATGCATGATATCAAGAACCATGGGCAGTGGATGAGGTCACTAAGGGGTGAATGGTGATAGAAAAAAGAATGAAGACAAAGCCCTTTCACCTCTTTTGTTAGGTTGATTCCCAAGTATTTTTTTTTTTGAGGATATTGTGAATGGGGTGGTTGTCCTCATTTCCATTTCAGAAGATTTGTCGCTGATATACAGGAATGCCTTTGATTTATGCGTGTTGATTTTATATCCTGCCACTTTGCTGAATTCATTTATTAACTCTAGTAGTTTCTTTGTAGACCCTTTTGGGTCTGTTAGATATAGGATCATGTCAACCGCAAATAGTGATAATTTAAGTTCTTCTTTTCCTATTTTTATGCCTTTAATTTCTTTTGTCTGTCTAATTGCTCTGGCTAGTATTTCAAGAACTAAATTGAATAGAAGTGGTGAGAGAGGGCATCCCTGTCTTGTTCCAGATTTTAGAGGGAACACCATTTGACCCAGCTATTGCCCTTCTCGGACTATTCCCTGAAGACCTTAAAAGATCGTACTACAGGGATACTGCCACATCGATGTTCATAGCAGCACAATTCACAATAGCTAGACTGTGGAACCAACCCAGATGCCCTTCAATAGATGAATGGATAAAAAAAAAAGTGGCATTTATACACAATGGATGGAGTATTACGCAGCACTAAAAAAATGACAAAATCATGGAATTTGCAGGGAAATGGATGGCATTAGAGCAGATTATGCTAAGTGAAGCTAGCCAATCCCTAAAAAACAAATGCCAAATGTCTTCTTTGATATAAGGAGGGCAACTAAGAACAGAGCAGGGAGGAAGAGCAGGAGGAAAAGATTAACATTAAACAGAGACACGAGGTGGGAGGGAAAGGGAGAGAAAAGGGAAATTGCATGGAAATGGAAGGAGACCCTCATTGTTATACAAAATTACATATAAGAGGTTGTGAGGGGAATGGGAAAAAAAAACAAGAAGAGAAATGAATTACAGTAGATGGGGTAGAGAGAGAAGATGGGAGGGGGGGATAGTAGAGGATAGGAAAGATAGCAGAATACAACAGTTACTAATATGGCATTATGTAAAAATGTGGATGTGTAACCAATGTGTTTCTGCAATCTGTATTTGGGGTAAAAATGGGAGTTCATAACCCGCTTGAATCTAATGTATGAAATATGATATGTCAAGAGCTTTGTAATGTTTTGAACAACCAATAAAAAAAAAAAAAGACAAAGCCCTTTAGCAACCCAACAATCAGCAGTGAGAAAAGAGGAGGAACTAGCCAAGGAAGTACTGACGTAGGGAAGAACCAAGAGGGTGTGTGGTCAGCTGAAGACCGCATACCAAGGAAGGTGTGATAAATGTTGCTGAGAGAGGTCAAGTGGGATCACTGAGAATTGACATTGGGGGTAGCAATACGTAGGTCATCAATGACTTCTGAGACAAGTTTTGGAGGAGTGGGGACGTTGAAGAGGATGGGAATGGAGAGAAGGAAAAGATATTCACTAAAATCATAAATACCGGGGCTGAGGATGAAGGAATCGACCCAAACGATTGCATCTGCTCTGATTAGTTTTCTTGTTGGCCACATACAGTCACGCTCTTAGGCAAACCTGAAGGAATGCTGAATCATTTATTTTCTCAGTGATTAGCACTTAATCATTGCATTAAAATATTTATTGTTTTATTCAAAATCAATTTTGTACTTCTCTGTGTAAGCCTTCTGAAAATTCATCTTGCCAAAAGAAATATGAATGCCTTGTAGGGTTTTTATGGCTCAGAGACAAAGGATTCCTTTCTTTTTATTGAATTATTTGTGCTGCCGAGTCTGGGTATGTTCTGAATCTCATATTGTAATAAGTTAATACTTATTGCAGTGCGAGCCCAATAGTGTAGTGCTTGGCACTGAGTTAACAATAAAAATAATTGGATTTTATCTCTACCTGCCCAAGTGAAAGGCAAAGATGGTGATTATGCAAATACTTTACAAATAACAGTTTGTGGTTCTGTGATATTCCTTGTGCTGTTGTTTTATGTGTAGCTATTGTATCGTTGATATTCTTTATTCCCATTTGGATTATAAATTCTTGGAAGGCAGAGAGTTTGTCATGAACATCCCTCATAACCAAGAGGTAGGGGCGTACTAGACCTTATGCCTTTTTCTGTTGAATGATTGAGTTAATCCTCTGTTGCTTAAAAGCTGGCCAGTAACAAAGGCAAGTTACTGTTCTTTCTGACAGGCCATAACTGGAATGTCTTCTATTTGTGGCTTAGTTTTCAGTGGTTTCAGTCCTTATTAAACCAGATGAATTTTTTTAGGGGTTCTTTCATATTACCAGTACTTCCTACTCTTCACTAAACATTTTTATCATTGAAATGAAATCAACCCTTTGGCCAATGGTTTATTGTATATGTCTTTCATCCTAGATAGAATCTACAGTTTAGTGCAAATGGTTCTGTTCAATCATTTTATTTATAAATAAAGTCATTTAATAGCCCCTTTGCATCTTAAAATTAGTAAATGATAAATGACATACATTTTGATTTCCAATTTATGAAGTTCAAGACAAATGTCTTTGAGCTAATGATGTCTAATAAATTTTTATCTTTTCAAAACATTTACTAACAAATTCCCCCAAACATGCAATTTTTTTGGTGGTCTTGTAATTTTATTATAGGCTTTCCAACTTGAAAATGCACCATTTACTGTTTAAAAATCTAACTTCTTTTCATATTAAAAAAAAAGGTGGGCTGACTCTGATTAGCTTCCCATTTGAAGTATTTTTTTTAGATACATGAAAGAGATTGAATAAATATTATGAGCTCCAGTGAATGCAGTAAATTAGTTACCAAACTAAATAGGTGCTTCTTGAAAGAAACACCTGAGTGTGTTGATGCAAGCTGGTGCCCCAGCTGAAGAACAACACAGAACATTCTTTCTGGAAAGTCTCCTTGGCTTAGATAGTTTGCTTTCTCTTCTGGCCTAGAAGCTGTCCTAACTCTTCTTAAATTCCTACAAAGCTGCTCAACTTTTCCTTGGTTCTATAGGTTTGATGAAGATTTTGGAAACAAGCAAGACTTTAATTTCTGTGAATTTTAGTAGGAGAAACTTTAGGCCATAAATCCCTGTAGCAGAAATAAAGCAATAATAGGCTCACTGTGCCTGATATTTTACAGCTTGTCCTTTACATGGTAGTCTTTCTCAAGCTCTGCATATGTCTTGAGACTACTCACTCCTCCCTCTTGACTGGTGATAGAGTACATTAGATTCTTCTGCTTGAAACTTTTATTCTATTTATACTTGGGTGTTGTGGTGCTAAGACATTGCTATGAAGTCTCTATCAGTTTCTTCATTTTAAAGTTAGTTTTCTATTCTTAGATTCTGAAACAAAATAAGAATCTTAGGAAATATGATAAGACTGTTATTCTAATGGAATGTGCACTCAGCCATCAGTTATATTTGGGCATCTACTATGGGCCATGTATTATGCAATTTCCTGGAGAGAAATAGAAAAAAGAAAAAAAACAAGAAAGAACATTCTCTCCTTTACAGAATTAGAAGCTAATGCCATCATTTTATTTTAAAATTGTTACCAAGTGAAAATTATTAGATGAAGGTACTTCATCTTTTCCCTCCCCATGCACATTATGTCTTTTCCATCTGTCACCAAAGTTAGAGATGGATTCTAATAACAGTGAATGAGTCCTGAGTCTTGTGTGCAAAGTCAGAGGCAAGGAGAAATCAGGAGATGGCCGTGAGGGCCTTCTGCTTGGGTCAAAAGAGGCAGCAGTTTGTGGCAAAGCTTGGTTTTTGGATGGTTTGTGACATCATGGAACCATGTGAACTGGAGAACTTCGTGTTTCCTTGTGCAAAATTTCATCTGCAAGAAATAGTAGGTAAAGGAAGAAAATCATACCAGCTAAACACAGCCACTTAGGAATACACTCACACACAAAGCGCCTTAAACTTCTACCAGCCACCTCAGTTCACCACCATCACAAGTCACACTTTTCAAACTCCCATTCCAACCTTCCGATTTCAGTCAACTTTCTCTTCACCTTTATTGTAACTCCCAGGCCACCACTTCTGATGGCTATTTCCTCAAGCAAACAGTAGGAGTTTAAAAGATACACTACCTTATTTATTGTATTTCCTAACCCTTAACTTGTCAAATTGTGCTCCTGTTTTATTGTTTCTGTATATTTTTAATGTACCACTGATGAAGTTTCTGAGTGCTATTTCTTAAATTTCATTTTCTCATAAGCCCTTTTCTGTTAATTGCACAATTTTGGATAGCGCTGGTGATTTTTAGAAATGTGTGTCATATTATAGCAGAAATGACTAGATTTTCCATATTATCACATATCCTATATTCCATACTTTGTGGGAGAGATCATGGTTGGAAGCAAAATGGTTGGAAGGGAAACAAAATTTTTAAGTATTATTTTATTGAAGACTATTGAATTAATAATATATTGACTTAATAAAATTTAGAAGATCCAAGTAAAGAACTTGAATTACTTTGAAAGCACTACTCTGGGCAAAATAATAATTAAAAAAAAAAGTGAGAGAGGCTCAATCCAAAGTTAAGAGTATGATTGTTGCATGTGAACCTTTGAGTGATCCTGTTGGTGTACTGGGCGTAAACATGGGCCACTCATGGTGTGATCACAGGAGGTCATAGGTCAGGTCATAGTTTCTTTATATGTCAATGACTAGCAACTAAGTGTCAATTTTTCTCAGGTGCTCCACTGTCCTCTGGGACCTCATTTGAGGTCACATTTGTGTATCCAACTACAGAATCAACTCCACAGCATCAATACAAACAGGAGAAGTTGCAGTTTATGTATCCCAAGATAAACATGAAATTTTCTAATCTGATCACAAATTCATTCCCCAGACATGGAGATAATACCATGCACTAAAAAGTCCAAGGAAGTTGACCACAAAAAATAAATTCATAGGACTTATAAATAGATTTTGAAGAGAGGAATTATGAACATGTATCAAACTTGATAATTCCACAACTTTTCTGGCAAAAGAGGAGGAAATTATCATCTAGATAATTATTCTTTAGATCATGTTGCTATAAAGACATTTTTCAAATGCCCAAATAAATGTTGGCTAAAACCTACCTTTTTCAAATTGCTAATAAAACTACACTTATTATTAATAAAACTTTACTTATTAATAAAATTTTACTTATTATTAAAACTTCATTTAGCTGTATTTGGACCCAATTTCTGAGCCTGGGAAGCTGAATTTTATTTTAGCTTAGCCATCTCTGGCTTTTCAATAAGAACCAATGTTGAAAAATGTCGTATTTGCAAGTTATTTGGCAGTTTTCTTTCTTGCACAGATCATCCTGGAAATATATATTCACTCTTTCCCGTTGCTTAGTCCCAAACCACTGTTGTTTAGTTTGTTGTGGTAGTTGCCATTGGATGGGAACCTCTTCACTTGCAGTTTTCTCCTTGGTTGTGAGACATTCACGTTTGCCATGCTGGTCTTTGGACCTATCTAGATTGTCTAAATACTATCAGGGACAATTAAGCACATGTATTAACCTCTGTTTTATTTTCAAGTCTGAGTAAATGACAGTTATAGGATTCTTGAAAATGGTTCAGAGAAGAAGAATTGGATGAAAAGAAGAGGATCACAAATTTCATTATCCAGAGAACAGAAAAAGTGTCATTTAATCCCACAAGTGTAAGAGAGACGATTCCTAAGGCAACCTCCCCCCAAAGGCTCTGGAATTTGGCAGAAGTACCAGGCACATCTGGAAGTAAGGTTAAGGATGAGCATACTGGGGGATTTGTAAGAAGTTAGTTTAAGAATTAGTTAGATACAACCAGAGAAATGAAAAGTTGTGCTCCATTTGTGTACAAAAATAAAATTAAAAACAACAAAAAAAGAACTAGTTAGAGCTTCATATTTTTTACTCCTGTTGCATACAACCTGATAGTTGGTCTGCTCCCACTCCAACCTAATGTTGGAGGTTCTTCCTTAGAGAAGGCATGATTGATATCTCCAACTTGCCCCTCCAGCTTTATTCTTTATTTTTTTTTATTCTCCCTTTGTGGTAGGAAGCTGCCCTGAATGGGTCAATTAATGGTCCCCATTGCAATAATTTTCCTGTTGGGTTTGGCTCATGGATAGTCCTGACAAGAAAGTAAAGGTAGTTAAGAAAAATGTCAAGGCACTTCTCCTCCAAGGACCCCCCCTGTGAGGTCACCTTGACTTCCTCTTTCAACAGAAGGTCATAGCTTCTTACAATTTGGCCTCTCTAAAGGACTTTCTTTCCTGTATTCTAGTAATTTTTTCACTACCTTCTACAGGTATTAACAGCAAGAAGTTCAGCACTATTCTTTGTGGTTATGTTGCACACTGCTCATATCTTTGTAAAGAAGAGTCCTTCTGTTACAGCATTTTAAGTTATCCTAATTTAAATTACTATAAGTTTTATGTTAGAACTGTGGTTGAAGCAGTTGATCTCAAGTTGGAAGACTTTGGGAAGAATTGAGGATATAGGAAGTATTGGAAAACAAAGGGATGAAGGGAACATTTACATGCTGAGTTTTGAGACAACTGAATTCTTCCCCCTTTTGGCTCCTCAGAGTGACAGGTCTCTAACCTCAAGGCCAAGATTGCAAGAGTCTTCTCTAGGCAACCTAAATAGGTCAATTGGGTGTGGGAGTGGACTCCAAAAAAAATCAGCTTTAGTAGGTCTCTAGGCAATATGTACGTGTCTTCCAATCAACTTTTTTTAAAAAAATGTAAACTCTTTAAGATCACTCATCATCCAAGAAAAGCGTCTAATAAGGAAGTGAGCAAAACAATCAGTCAGAGGAAAAGCAACTTGGGGGAAACCAAGTGTATGCAGGGAGAAAACAACACTCTTACTTCAACAGAAAGATAAGAGCAGGTATACTATCTGTGCAATAAGAACAGATTCTATATAAACACAAAAAAGAGAACAAAATAAAGCTCCAGAAACAAGGAGTAAAATAGAAATGAAATATCAATTAAAAAGCAAGAAGAAGAAGATGAAAACATGAAGACCTGCTATCAGAATCCTAGTCCTGAGACACCCCCTGCATCCCATCCTGGCCGGCTGGATTCAGCCACCCACCTACATAAGAAATGGGCAAACTATGGAAAAAGGAAAACAAGTTTATGTAGTTTGATCAAACCGGGGAGAAGCAGTTAGGCTGCTTCTCCTGCCACTGGTCCTACAGAGGCTGTTACAATTTATAGAAACAAAAGCCAGGTGATATACAGATTGGTATCTATGGGTACCGGTCTCCATTCTCGGGTTCCCAGGTGTTCCCCAGGAGAGCCGTGGCTGTGGTGCAGCCCTTAATCCTTTATAGTCAAACATTAACAAGTTGCCCTTAATTTCAGTCTGTTTTGGAAGTCCCTGAGAACACAAAGGAAAAAGGGTTAAATATAGGAGAGTCAGACAGGAAAAAAAAAAAACACACAAATAAAAGAAATTCTAATATCTGAGTATTAGAAAAAATAACAGGAGAAGAAAACGTTAGGAAAAATACTACCCAGAATTCTAGTTTGTTCATTAAAAAGGTCCTAATGTGGATCTAAGAAATGTGTATTTTGGCTTTCCTCCATATTTGTTTCTGGCACAGCAACACCAACTCCAGGAATCTCTGAAGTGATGTGTCTTTTGTACCCTGATGAGATGGTTCAGGGCTGGGAGCTCTTGTTAGGCTTAGGAAGGGGCTTGTTGCCAGGGGAACCAAACTTGTGATTAGATGGAAAATTTCAGGCCCATTCTACAACCTCCCTGGAGGAAAAAGGGTCTGCAGATCAACTTAATCAACAGAGGCATATGATTTAATCAATTGTGCCTGAGTAATAGCCCTTCCCCAAACCAAGAAAGAACCAGTGTCTGAAGAGCTTGCAGGTCACCTAACACAAGGAGGAGCTAGGAGTCTGGTGCACCTGAAGAGGACGTGGAGGCCCCAAGCCTCCCTTCCCTCCGAGCTCTCCCCGGGAGTCTCTTTCTTCTGGCTGTTTGTGAGTTGTATCCTTTTATAATAAATGGATAGTCGTAAATTTCTTTCTGAGTTCTGTGAGTTCTAGCAGATTATCAAACCAATGGAAGTGCGTATGGAAGCTTCCAATCTGGAGCCAAGTTGGGCAGAAGTTGTGGGTAATCTGGAGATTTAAGGACTGGTGGCTGAAGTAGGGGCAGTCTGTGGGACTGAGTCCTTAATCCATGGAGTCTGTGTTCATTCTGATTAGTGTCAGAATTCAATTAATTTGCAAGATACCTATCTGCCATTCAACAAGAAGTAGAGAATTGCTTGGTATGGGAACACCAAGATACCCTACCTGCAATTAGGCTTTAGAAGTACTGAAAGCAAAGGAACTGTATAGAGAAGAATATCAGGTTTTATTACAGGTGGATGGCCACACAGAGTGCAAGTCCTTGGCGTCCCAAACAAAGAATGGAGCAAGACGCCCAGAAGTGACAGACAGAGCATAAATTTATTAAAGGTGAAAACAATGGTTCATAAAGTAGAACAAGTACACTCCATAAAGCAGAGGAGAGAGAGAGAGAGAGAGAGAGAGAGAGAGAGAGAGAGAGAGAGAGAGAGANATTTATTTATGCAGACTATCTTATTAGAGAGAGAGAGAGAGAGAGAGAGAGAGAGAGAGAGAGAGAGAAGCTCCAGGCCCCAATGGCAGGTATTCTTTTCTTACTTGCTGAGTTGTGAGTCGTTCCCTTCCCCACGTGGACCTCATTTAAGACCATGTCCCATTTTTTGCCATGGGTCATTTTATGTTGTCCAATTAGAATACTGCCCACTTCACTCCCATTGGTTACTTTCTTTTCACCTACTTAGAATACAGAAACTGTGGCACGGGTTGTCATGGGTGATAAGCCCTCAGGGGTGAAAGTTGCCATGGTAAAGAAGGACATGGTGACTCTTGTACTCCATTTTTCTTATACCCTGTCTCAACCATCTTTTGAAAAAAAAATTTTTTAATTTGTCGTTTTAGATATACATGGTGGTAGAATGTATTTTGAAATATTATACATACATGGAGTATAACATCCTGATTAGGATACCTATCTTGTGGTTGTATGTGATATACCATTTCACTGGTCATGTATTCATATATGAACATAGGAAAGTTATGTCCTATTCATTCCACTGACTTTCCTATTCTCATTCCCCTTCCCTTCCCTTTATTCTCCTTTGTCCAATCCACTGGACTTCTATCTCCCCACCCCTCTCATTGAGTGTTAGAATCCACATATGGAGAGAAAATTCAGCTTTTTTTTGGGGGGGGGGTTGGCTTATCTCACTTAGCATGCTAGTCTCCAATTTCATCTATTTATCAGAAAAAGTCATATGGCTGAGTAATATTTCAGTGTGTGTGTGTGTGTGTGTGTGTATGTGTATGTATATATATATATATATATATATATATATATCACATTTTGTTTATCCATTCATCCGTTGAAGGGCACCTAGGTTGGTACCATAGCTTAGCTATTGTGAATTGAGCTACTATAAACATTGATGTGGCTGTGTCACTGTAGTATGTTGATTTTAAGTCCTTTGGGTATAGACTGAGGAGAGGGATAACCGGGTCAAATGGTGGTTCCATTCCAAGTTTTCTGAGGAATCTCCTTACTGCTTTCAAGAGTGGTATCTCAGCCATCTTGATACACTGAAAGTTTTGTGTTTCCTGATACATAAAGCTTGTGGTAGAGCAGGCTATGCCCTGCTCTGAATTATTCCTGAAAACAGTACTTTTAAGGCTGTGTCCAAACCTGGGTTGCTCCATTTTATAAAGCACTAGTTTGCCATAAGCTACTCCATTTTGATTTTAAGTGCTGAGGTGGAATGACTTTACATCATGTTTGTACACATAAACAATTTGCTAGGCTCAACCATAAGGCACAAACTGATAAGTAAATTAATTGTGCTAATAAAAATGACCACCTTTGGACTTAATCAAAGTCAATAGAAGCACATGGATGTATGGGTGTATCATAGCCATATTAGAAAAACCTGGCCAATGGGCTTACATATATATATACACACACACACATATATATATACATATAGTGTGATTATATATATAATATAAAAATGTGGGGGGTGTATGTATATATATGTGTGTGTATATACCCTGTCTCAACCATCTTTTGTAGATTTTTATATATATATATATACACACACACACACACACACACACATACACACACACATGCATACACCCTCCACACACACATTTTATATATATATATATATATATATATATCTACACAAAAATATTTAAATATGTATAAAGTGTGATGGGTGACTTGAGTGTTATTGTGGATATTAGAAATTAGGGTTGGAATAAAGGCACCTGTGATTGCTGGACTGTGACCACCAGGTGACCCACAAGTATTTAGTGAACTGCCATTAATGAAAGTAGTGTAGCCTGTAAAGTTATTGTTATTCAATACATTCTGACGTTGTCAATGCTTAGCTCATGACAGACCTATTGAATAACCACTTCATTGTGAATTTCAACCACAGGGCAGAGAAAAGTACACAAAGGTCCAGACATGGGGAGAGGGGTAGCGGGGCTTTGGGGGTGTGTAGGATGTTCTTAGGAAGCAACAGGAACCATAATGGTTTTAGACTTCTCAGAAAGAATTTGGGAAGCAAGAAGTCAGTGGACTAAACCTTTGCTATCTCATGAGAAAATTATTTACAATTAAGACTGAAGATGTTTTGGGGCCATGACTTTGTAGAATTCACCTCCCATACATGCTTTTTAAAGATGCTATTGAGAATCTCCCCCATGGAAATGATGAACTAAACTAACAGGAAGAAGATCCAGGGTCCAGGAACAGCAATTCCAACTCCAATTGGTAGTTAAGAAGAGCCAGCTGGGGACGAGGAAGAAAACCATCCAGACTGGAACAGGTCAGAAGGAGATGCTACCAATGAGATGCGGGTGATGGAGGGATCTCCATGCTGGAAACTTTTGAGAGGGAACTCAGACATGTGAGGAAAATGCTGCAGATCAGTTAGTGGTAAGACTGCAAAACCGCATAAACAAAAATGTGATAATTATTAACTACAAGTAAAGCCAAAATAGTGCTCAACAAGGAAGAAAAGGATAGGAGCTCACGTTGTCTTGCATACATAAATGTAATCAGGTAAGTGTTGAAAACTAATCTGACTAAACTTAAGTGATGCTGGGAGTTCATTTGGGTTCAGAGAGAAAAAAAGAGAATGGATTTTCATCTTCTGTACATGGAACCCCATTTTTGGTTATTTCCAAAACAAAATTATCAAAAGTAACCACATACACTATTAAGTGTTAAGGCTGTAACCATGAACAACAACAAAACAGCTATTAGAATTGAAAATGGTCACTTCTAGAAAGGGGAAAAGCTCATATGTGTTGGGCAATGGTGTTGCGAGTGGGTGTTCTTAATGTATAAGAACTATGTGCGTTTAAAACGTTGATGAAAATTGAAAAACAAATTTAAAAATAAGGAGATAAAACAGCACAAACAAAAAATACACATTGTCCAGTCAGCCCAAGTAATTTTCTTTTTTAAGAAGTCTGACATTAACCTTTTAGATAATTTTCTAGGATTTTGCATTTATTTTTAATGGATTTCTATGGAAAAACAGAACAGGGAAGTGAACGTGTAACCTAGAAAGTAACTTAGAATTCAAGTGAGTAAATTGTTTCCCAGCAAGAACGTCTTATAATGAAAGATTGCCTTGTAGATTTGCAATGTGAAAATGGCAACAGTTATTTTGAATATCTAGTTTCTGAAAGTCTCCTAATTCCAGAGCATCTGATACAGAATCTTGCCACAAAACCAATCATTTATCATCTGCTTCTGTTCCTTTCCTTGGAACACACAACACCTGCATACTTATCAAGTGAAAAGATTTCATGTTTCTAAATGTAAATTCATTATCTGGTGACTCATAAATAGAAATGTGCTCAGTTAATAGCAACCAAGAAGAAGGAACAAGAAAACCACCTAAATGTCATAAAACTAAGTTGTGACTTCATATGAAGGTTGTGTATATGGCTAAGAAAAAAATCTTAATTTATTTATTCACTTATTTGCATATATCTAAGTACATTGAGGTACCTGAAGGGGAATGACTGATTAACATCTGTCTTCTCAGATATTTGAAGTTATGTTTGAGCAAGAAACTTTGTCAAAGTTTGGTTTGAGATAGTACTAAACTTTAA
This sequence comes from Marmota marmota marmota, assembly GCF_001458135.2. Taxonomy (NCBI): domain Eukaryota; kingdom Metazoa; phylum Chordata; class Mammalia; order Rodentia; family Sciuridae; genus Marmota; species Marmota marmota. The sequence continues at coordinate 17,828,808 of NW_026000048.1, forward strand.
ACCTTGTTATAGACTATTGTATGGACTAACTACTATTTGGAATAGTAAAGCAATTTTCCTCCATATAATTCAAGATAGTCCTGAATTGGTAGAATAAGAACAGAGTGGATGGAAGGGTATGACATAAAGGTGGGCGTCAGGTATTGGAATAGCTTTTAGGGAATGAGGTAGGCAACAAAGGAGAGAGAGAGCAGGATGTGGAAGTAGAGCTCATGGTTTCCTGTTTAGGTGCTTGTAAATCTGGCTAGTTTGTATGGCAGCAGCATTACCTCTATCCTAGTATTTTACCATTACAGTCTATAGTGACATAGAGATTCAGAGATCAAGCTTGAGTCAGACATGCTTCATATGGCTCAACTCTTACTAGTGGGATGTCCTTGGGCAAGACTCAGTTTCCTCCTGTATAAAAGTGTGTTAATTTTCATATATAATGTATACAGTTGTGTGAATAATGGAATGCCAGTATGCCGTTGTGAAGATCAAATGTGATACTGAAGCCAAGACTTTGTCCCTGAGCTATGGAGTGGCAGCCCTGAGAGGGCTGGAGTATGGGTGGCACATGGAGCCTGTCATGTTGGTGCAGGCCTGCAAGACAAGATGTGAGGACGTGTCAGCGCATGACCACCCAGCTGAGGCCCAGGGAAGACACCTCCTCCACACAGTGCTGTAGCACCAACCTCCGAGCATCCAAGATCTCGACTGCTCACTTCCCATGAGCAATTGGAAGACAGAAGGGAGGCAGACTGGAATGGGATTGCATGACTAACTAATAGCACTGGTATTTTCCAAACTCTGATTAGCATAAATTTAGACCAACAGCATTAATCTTAGTACCATATAAACCCTTAGATTAGCACACTCAGACAGCAAACCCTGTTTGGGTCCTGGGAGAGTTCTGTTCCTATTCATCACACTTCAATAAATTCTAGCCCTTTCATTCTTGCCTTAGTTATCCTGTGAATTTCATTCTTTGGGTTTGTGAGACAAGAAGCTGGTAGTGAGCTGATGGAGTCTGTTGCAACACTGGAGGGCATGACTCCCCATTAGGGCTGCATACTGAGAGCTACAACAACCCACTTGATAGCAGTGGAGAAGAACCCAGTTTTTCCAGTCACCACCATCTGAGCTGACCTAGGTAGGCATCTCCTGCTGTGATTACCTGCTAACACTCAAACTCTCTCAGCTTTCTCAGTTGCAGAGGCCTACAGCTTACACAAGTCCACCTTCTAGCAGAAGAAGAATATTGAGGTTAGTCTCAAACTCTGGTTACAATAATGCATGAAAAGTGCTTAGTACATGGCTATAGTTTAGACTTGAAATATCCCCCAAAAGCTCATGTGTTGAAGTCTTGGTCCTTGGTTGGTGACACTATTGGGAGGTGGTGGAAACATTAGGAAGCGTGACCTGGTTGGAGGATGTAAACCACTGGGAGTAAGTTCATGAATGATTTGTCTTATACCTTGGGCATGCTTGCTATCTCCGATCCATGGCCCCCTACCTCTGCTAATCATCAGGTGAATAGCTTTGCTCTGCCACACCCTCCCCTCCAAAACATCCAGGATGTTTTGTCTCACCAGAGACCCAGAAACAATAGACCAAGTAATCATGAATTGAAGCTTCTGAAACTGTGAGCCAAAGTAATTTTCTTCATTTAAGTTGTTTCTCTCAGGTATTTTGTCACAGCAACAGAAAGCTAATGAATACATCCATTGACTGACATTCAAAAGACGCTAAAACAATTATGGGGATGGGAATAGAATGGTCAGAGAAATGATGGGAGGGACAGCTGGTAAATCCGGGGAAAATCCATGATGGGAATTTGGATTCTTTATCTCCTTCAATTCTTTTCTAGCTCACTTTCTAAATTTTGTTGTCTCATATCTGACTGTAATAAAGAATATGTTTCGATTAAGTTATGTGTTTTGGCAATTAGCTTACAGCATACTCTAAATGTAATTCAGGATATTTCAGTTTTCATAAAACCAGAGTGCATTAAATGTAGGGGGATGGATTGCTGTTAATGAAATTCAACAGTCACACACCAAGGATATCACATGGGTTGGTCACCGTCCTGGGGCCTCTGGAGGAAGAGGAGTGAGACCCCTGCTCCATCCTTAAGGCATCAGGTATGCTGGAAATCACATTATTTCACTTCAGTTCAGTTCAGTTCCAATCGATTCAGTTTATTTTAGTTCATTTCATGCTTCAGCCAGTTGTAGAATGAAAGTGGATCCTAAAATAGCAGCGCAAATTATCAGAAGGCTCTGATCTTAGGTAGCTGCTGTTTGAGAGGAAAACAAAAATCTGCTCATCAGCCTGGGTCTTTTCTGTTCTTGTGTGATTGTAAAATAGTAGGAAGTTATCTGTCAATTAAAAGGGCTAAAATGTATCACTCATGCTGTTGTAAAAGATAGTTACTAAATAATGGTAATCATTGTTTTATTTTATAAAGGTGATCAAGAATTCTCAGAAGTCTTCAAAAAAGAATTTTCCAATAGGGGTCATACACTCTCCATGTGAACTCTTTATTTCTTCTTCCTATTTATATCCATTCATAACATATATGCATATTCTCTTTTCTAACTTATTGGTCATTTTTGATAATTCATTGTAGTAGCAAAATTATGACAAATAATTCATAATATTAAATTAGTAAAGTTGATTAAATAGCTCAAATTAAAGGAGAAAGTTAAATATCTTAATTTGTACTTTCAATTTGTCTTATACGCAAAGAAAGTCTGTCTTTGAACTGAAGAAATTAGACACACACATATAAATGTCTTACACACACATACATATAAAATAAATTATATATATATATAATATAAAAACTTTTTGTTTGTTTTTCTTTTTCCTCGTAGACCTCCAGGAATAATAGTTTGACAAATTCAAATGTGTAAACTCCATATCCTGTGAGACAAATAATAAGACTGACCTGGAAGGACCACAGAGGTCTTCAGACTCGTGGTTCAAAGCAACACTCATGTAATTGGAGATCCAGAGACTTTGAGAAGTGGGACTCAGGGTCTCAAATGTGCATATTATTATTGAGTTGGAGTCTCAGTTCTCAGAAGTGAGGGACCCTTATGCAACTCTTGATAAAACCTCAACTCCTATACCTAACAAATAGCCACAAATCACTAGGGACAAACCCATAGTTTGACAAAGTCAGATTTCTGAATTCAATACCTTGGGGGAAGGAGGGCCCTTGGGAAGAGGCAGGATTGCAGTCTGACGGGAGGAAGGGTCTCACAAGGCTTGCATTCTCACTGAAGGGCTCTGAGCAGGGCCCAGTGGAAATCAGTGGGGATGGGTTCTGGATTACTTGCTAATTTTGAAGTGGGATTGAGATAAATGAAGATCAACCAGGAATTATGTGCTATCATGAGGCAAGTGAAGTACATCTGTGTACGTCATTGGTAGGAAAGCAGTAGCCACTCAGGAAGAAGGTTATGGCTTTGGACAGCTGCTGTGTGACCTTGAGAGAAACCTTGCTTTCTGCTAGTTATGCAGCTGACTTTACGATCTGTCCTCCCAGGCTGATTAACAACAGGGTTCCTTGTTTCATTTTCAGTCTGAGTTGATTCTCATGCTCTCCATTCTGGATAATTCTGGTCCTTTTTCACTATAAGCAAATGTATGTATGCAAATTTTGGGAGCAAGTCCCATTCAACTATTCATTTATTCAAATATTCAAATTCAGTACTACTCCAAGCCAACAGGTTTCAGGTCAGAGAAAATTCTATTTTTAAGCTGAAGAGACCCAGTGAATCTAGAGCTCCTGATTCATGGTTTTCTTTAAAATATTGAGCAGCACAGTTTGCTGGATATTGTTAGTGGGGAAAAGCTTGCGACAGACTGTAGAGTGACTAGGATTAAATGTTCTCTCTCTCCTAAGACGCCATTACTTTTCTGAAATCTATAGCTACAGATAAAGATTCCACGCTTCCTTGGGGAGAAATTAACTGCTGTTAGTGAAAAACCAAAAAACAAACAAACAAAAAAAAACAACTCTCACTCTACAGGTGTTGTCCACACTCCAAGGGCTGAATTTATGCATTATTTCGTTTCCTGAGATATCAAAAGATTGCATGACATGGTGGAGGCGTGGTAATTATTTCCCTGTCATTAGATGGAAATCTCGATGATGGATGGAGGACCTCGATTGGCAATTTATAAGTTGGGTGACCAATATGTTTCTCTAGAAATAGATAAATGTCTTGTTTTGTCAAAATCCCATTATTCTGATTTATTTGGCTAACTTTTATGTTGTCAAAGAAGTGCTATGATAGATTGGGATGAATTCAGGTTTTTTTATTATTTATTTATATTCATGTTCAAGAATTAATGTGTTGCCTAAAAGCCACCTGGAATGGAAATATGAGTGCCTCTTTCTTTTTTCTGACCACTTGTAATTATTTGGAGCCTTTGTGAAAAGTAAATGCAGTTCCTTTGAGCTAATAGCATAGTATCTCAGTGAAACTATATTTTAGGATGGTGGGATGGATTTTCTTAAATCTTTCCTAAAAGGCAACAGCAAAAACATTATCATCTTTTTTTTAATAATTATAATTAAGTTTCCATCATAAGGGCTGGGGTTATGGCTCAGCGGTAGAGTACTCACCTAGCATGTGTGAGGCCCTGGGTTCGATCCTCAGCACCACATAAAAAAATAAAATAAAATAAAGGTATTGTGTCCAACCACAACTAAAAAAATATTTTAAAAAAATATCCCTCATAAGTGGCATGATATCAGGTATAATAGATTTCAAATTACACTGACATAGATCTTATACTCTAGGTACCTAAAATGAAAAAAGAATATCACCAATATAAAACAGACACTCAACACTATAATTAAATAAATACATATATTCATTTAGCATCAAAATATTGCAAAATTAAAATAAGATAGGGGGAACTGGAGGCTTACAAATAATGGCTCCTAAAAATTAGTTTTACTTTTCAATATTTAAAATAAGACTCAGTAATCCTTCCCCCTAACGTCTCCTACTGTGTTTAGATTGTTTACACCTCAATTTTTAGATTTGATCCACTGAGCATAACCAGGCACAGAAATTATTCTCAGTCTTTCTTTTAGAATAAAGGTAACATCAAAGGTAATGCATTTTGAAGTTAATTTCTTCATCAATTAACAAACATACAATATTTATACTAAGGCATAAATATATCATATTAACATCTGCTATATATTATATTTTATGAATTAATGTGAAATCAAATTGTGGGGAATTGTCTTCACATCCATTCCTTAGGTTCCTCAGACATTTGAAGAGCAGGATTTACACCAGCGAAATTCAAACCAGGCATCTAAGCTGCATATCCTAAGTCATGTGCTCCAAAGGAGTCCATGGATGGACATAGAACAGAAATTGGAGATATGAACTGAATTCTAGACTCAGGCCATTTAAATCCCATGAATTTTTCTGAGTTTTGCTAAGATTTATTTATTTAGACCTATTTAACACAACAGTAGACTATCCAAATCAGGATTCCTTGGAAATAATAAGGTGCATTTTATCTCCAAGTGAAGAGATGTTGAATATTACGTACAAAGGCGACTACAAAATTATATCAAATAAGATTGTATTACTTCCACAGTGTTATTTACAACATTGTTTTAATATTTGAATGATTTTGAATTTCTAATCCATCCAAAGTAACTTTTTTTCTCAATATAAAATTTACGCTAATTGTGATAAATAAAAATAAAAAAATAATTATAAGGTGATCATTTAGAGTATATATTTCCTTTTGGCATTTAAAAATTATTACTGATTAGAAATATATATATTTCTTTGTAAAACCATTGAAATCATAGGTTTTTTTTTACATTTGTTTTTTATTTAAGATTTTTATCAAGAGTATTTCCAGGTATCACTAAATGATATTCAAAGTCTGATATTTAGTAACTGCCTATTCTATCCTATGGATTCACCATGTCTTTTTCTCAATTTCCTTCCTGTTATAGATTTAGGTAATGATTCCTTTTAGGGTTTCTCTTTTAGTTAAATACATTATATAACTGTGAAGATGTGTATGTGGGGTGGGCAACACTTCAAAGAGCTCAAGATAGGAGCTCAGTGAGAAAGAAATTCTTAAGTTTTAGATAAATGTTTGATCCGGTTTAGGAAGGAATTTAAAACAAACTGTCTTTTATTCATTCCTTCCTTGTTTATTTATTTTTGGCAGAGCTGGTAATTGAACTGAGGGACTCATATATGTCAGACAAAGTAAGCCCCTTTTCATACCTACTTAAATATGCTTTGTAAACTGTAGAAATTTAATGAAGAATGAATGCATGTGGTTACAGATATTTAAATTTTTTGATGTTGTGATTTTATTTACTTGAAATATTTCTTTAAATTCCTCTATCATCCTCTTCCTATGGCCTCAGGAACCCCTGGTGTTCATGCTTTGAGAGGAGATAGAGTACAGAATTATAAAATGATACTCTAAGTTGGCCTAGCAGCTCCATATGGATCCTGCATAGCTAAGTATTGCCTTTGGGCATCATATCTAATTCTGTTTACAGTGTTGATAAAATGAAAGATGATACAGAGCTGCATTTTGCACAGGTTAAAATATGTGGAAGAAAAGCAGTTGTTAAATCTTGGAAAGAAACCGGGTATAGGTACTGACAGTGGAATTTCTGGAATTCTGGACCCCGAGTTCCAGTTCAATGAAGTAGCTCCAGTGTATTGATCCTTTACCAGAGTTCAAGTTCAATGAAGTAGTTCAAATGTATTGATCCTTTAGATTGTTCCTGATAGCAGATGATGGTAGATCCCTGATCAGAACATGAAAGAAGGAAATTGTTTTTAGTGTGAATATAAGACTGATAAAGGACATATGAATTCTGAAGAACATTTGGTAAGAACTGAGTTACAAAAACTGTTCTTCTGTCTCTCCAGTATAGGTGTATTTGTGTACACACACACACACACACACAGAGTTTTGTTTTATTTATTTATTTTTTTACTTTTTTTCTCTCTCAAGATATTAAAATACATTATCATTATAAAATACAGTCAATAGTAAAGTATAAGAGAATTGGCTTTTGAAACATGAAGAAAAGTTAGTATTTGACCACTGGATTTTACAAATGAGAAAGCAGACACAAGTGGCTGGATTCCAACCAGAGCCCAGCACAGCACTACACACTTAAAGATGAGGTGGACTTTGGTTGGTAAGTTATGACCGACTATTTTTGCTCTGCTTGCTGCCATTTACAAAGATCACATCTTCCTATCACTGCTGAACTTCTTGTGTTAGAGGCATTTCTCCAGGATCATTGCTGAAAAGGTCTTTGCATTGGAGAACAGAAAAGGAAAAGACCAAACAGAACCAAGACCCAAAGAAGTTATCTTGCATCAGTGAAGCCAGCTCTCCAGGCTCATGGGGGTTTCTGTGTGATCACCTTTGGTCACAGGGTTTTAAATACAGCCAGTATGCAGATGTCTCCAGGATGTTAATGTCATTCTCATTTCCAACTTTTGGGTTTAAGTGACCACTTGACACTTAATCCCTTTGAATGTCTATTGTAATATGTCCCAAATATAAGTCTGGACTCCCCAACACCCAAAATTGTTCCTTTCCCATATTCCCCATTTCAGTAAATGGTTATTCTAGGTTATAATTTTTCTTGTCAAAAAAAAAAATGAAGCCATCTTTGGGTTTTCTCTTTTCATACCCTGCATCTATCCCTGTTGGCTCAACCATCAAAATATATCCTGGATCTGACCCTTCTAACCAACTGCTGTCACCAACTCTCAGCCACCAAGCACTAATTTCAGGTCTATTTTAAAAGCCTCTCATCTTACTTCCCAACTTCCATCTTGCTTCCCAGAAGTTCTTTCCTCACATGACAACAAAACCACCCCTTTACACTCAAAGCTATAAGTCACGCCCTGCTCAATATTCCACAGTTTTCCACTTCAATCAGAATACAATCAACACTCTTCAGCACGGAGTATAATGCTTCTATCACCCTTGCTCCCCACGATCATGCTACCTTGGCCTTCCACCATGTCTTAGGATATGCCATGCCTGTTCCTATCTCACCATCTTGGCCTTTGGCTCTTCTGTCAAATATGTGTATGTCTCCGTTCATTTCACTCAGGCTTCTTGTGCAGATCTGCTCTCCAAAGATGACTGTCCTGTCACCTTACCTAAACTGGCACATCCCACCACTTTCACCTCTCACCTTCCTTATAGGCCTTTTTAGAACTTTCCACTCCATTTTCCATTCATGTGCTATTTTTTCCCCTCTCAGCTCCATTAAAATGTAAGCCCCCTGAGGATGGAGACCTAATCTCTTTTGTTCGCTGCTGCATCCTTAGTCCCTTCAATAGTCATGGTGCTTAACAGATGCTCGGTAATGATTTATAGATGAGTAAGTGAGTGAATGAAGGAAAGAATAAAGTGCCAACTTTGGATACAGAGTTGAATTTTTAATGACAGGAAACGGCGTCTTCTCTGGCTCTGAATGAGAGCCTTGCTCTTGTCCATCCTCTTTCTTCTCTTACTGAGTTTTAGGACGATGTGATTGAGTGAGATTACCTCTTCCTCTCAGCCACCACAGTGATCAGAGACCACACTTGAGTTAGGGAAAAGTAGCATTGGTCCAATGACACATGTGGTGTCTCTTGTTGTACTCTATCTTCAATTTTCATATTTCTATGATTTGTTTTCAGTTATGACCACAAGAAAAATTCTAAATAATTGATTAGCTACACCTGTGGGCAGACCCTTGTGCTGTGTTAATTTACCAACAGTATTTGCTCACATACAGAAAAATGTTTGATTTGGGCTTCATAAATAACAAAAGTCATGACCAGCAATACCGTGACAGCTAAATTAAAACCAGAAAGAGTTTGAAATAATGTTAAAACATGCTTTGATTAAAGTCAAAGAAATTGTTAAAAATGAATTTTGCTGTTTTTGAACTCTCTGGCTAATACATAATGAATGTTTTCCTCTTAGCTGTCTTTGTTTTCTTGTTTTATGTAAAATGTTTGCTGCTACAGGAAGAAAAAGAAAAGTTTTGTGTTATCTGATGGTTCTCCTTGATCCCATATTCTATTTCTAAACTTTATTGTAGATGTGGGAAATTAAAGTTTGGCCACGATTCCCATGAGGAAGGAGCTAAGAAACTAATTTAAAAAAATGCTAAGAAGGTCCTGTTCCAGTTCCTGTATGCTTTAGGCCGACCTCTTCTGCCATTTTCCTTTCAGAAAAGTTAAGGTTAAGCTTCATGCCTCAGAAGGACAAGCTGGTTAAGAAGGGACTTTGCTACTCGATTTTTCTTTCTCCAAAAGGATAATTATCTAAAGTTGAAATCCTCCTTTCTGTTGGCTCCAAAGTTATTGCAGTTGCGTTATCATAATTATTTCTTTTAAAGGCCAGTCTCAAAAGGAGGTTCAAAACATAATTCAATGTGAAATGCACTTCTGCTAAAGAGAGACAAACTGTTATTTCTCCACCAGCTATTTATTGCAATAGAATAATTTAATCAAATTAAAAATGCAAAGACATTTTTTTTCCTCAAGCCACAATGAAAATCAGCCCCACATAAAGTACACTCTGCTCAAAAAAGATGATAGATTGAGGAAGCTTTTCTATAGAAAGAAAAGGACACCAATTAAAAATATACACTCACTTAATAGACTACATGGTAATAAGTTATTTTTCTCTTACCAAAAAAGAAATAGTAGTTCAGATTTCTACCTTAAGTCTTTGGGAGCCAATTTTTCTATATTATTGAGCTAACTTAATTATCAAAATAATTTTTTTTTCATTTTGCAGATGAAGAAATTCTGAGGTCTAGGAGTTTATAAGTTAGACAAGGTCACACAGCTACAAAGTGTCTGGGGTTAAACTTGAATTTAGTTTGCATTCTAGACATCATTTTTTTTCCCATTGTCTCTTCCACACTGTTAATTTTGCATCAATCTGAAAAGCTTGAGTTATATTGATTTTTTTCTAGCCCATATATTTTAGTTCATTTTTCCCTCTATGTTTTTCTATAAGCATGATGCTCAAAATGCAAGACATAGTTAGAGTACCCTAACCTTGAGTAATTTGGGGAACTCTTTGTACACTCTGAACTACTGATCTGCCTTTCCTCTCAATTGGACCTGTACCCTCTAAAAACCTAACTCATATCCTGAATACCATTTTAACAAATGATTGGAACTTTAAACTTCTTACAAACTTGAACTTATTTGGGAAAAAAGACTCACTCTGCTTCAAGAGAACTTGGTGCAAAGAAACAGAATTTGATTTGTGACTTAACCTTGCTTGATTCTGGCATTTCTGCCTTTCCTGTCTTCTATTCAGTGTTTCTGGGAATTCAGCCTGCTGGGGAGTCTTTGCTGGTTATTGTACTTCATCATTTTTGCTCCTGTTTGACCGGAGTGTGAACAGCAGATATATTTAGTCACCTTCTCACTTGCTAACATAGGTTTTGAAATTCTATTTTGGTGAGTTTGAAATGGAAGCTGACAATTTAGCAGTCCACAGAGCGAGAGTCTGATTGCTGATAGTCCGGCTGGGCAGCCATCCCTCTTCTAAAGGATGCTAAAATAACTTCCAGGTAATTTAAACGTCACAGAAGACGTGAAGAGAGGGGTAGCTACTGTAAGAAATTTTCTAAAAGATCAGAGAAAAGAATAGGTAGAACCCAGAAGGTTTTTAGGGCAGTGAGATTAATCTGATACATGTTCTGTGGATATATATTAAACATTTTGCAAAACTCAGAGCTCCACAGCATAGAGTTGATCCTAATGTAAACCATGAACACTTGCTAATTAATATTGGGTTTATCAATTATAACAAATGTATCACAGTCATGCATTATGCTAATGAGACAAATGTGTGATGGGGACAGAATTAGTAAAAAAGTTGACTATTTTAATTGGTCAAAGTGTGGTTCCATTTTCAGTTTCTTGAGGAATCTCCATACTGCTTTCCAGAGTGGTTTCACTAATTTGCAGACCCACTAGCAATATATGAGGGTACCATTTCCCTCACATGCTCACCAACATCTACTGTTACTTATATTTTTGATAATTGTTATTATAACTGGAGTGAGGTGAAATTTCAGTGTAGTTTTAATTTGCATTTCTCTAATTGCTAGAGATGTTGAACATTTTTAAATATATTTGTTGACAGTTTGTTTTGGTTTTTTATATTTTTTAAATTTTTTACATGTTAGTGGAGTATATTTGAAATATTATACATACATAGAATAAGTATAACTTCTTCCACTTAGGATCCTATTATTGTGGTTGTATGTGATGTAGTGTTACTTTGGTCATATATTTATGTATGTGGATAGGAAATATATGTCTGATTAATTCTACTGTTTGTTGACCATTTGTATTTCTTCCAACTATCACACTCCTCAGTTATGTCCAAAAGATTTAAAATCAGCATACTACAGTGATGCAACCACATCAATATTTATAGCAGCTCAATTCATAATAGCTAAGCTATGGAACCAATCTACATGCCCTTCACCAGATGAATGTATAAAGAAATTGTGGCATATGTACGTGATGGAGTATTACTTAGCCATAAAGAAGAATGACTTTATGACATTTGAAAATAGATAGATGAACCTGGAGATTATCATGCTCAGTGAAATAAGCCAGTCCCAAAAAACTAAAGGTCAAATATTTTCTCAGCTATGTGGAAGATAACCCACAATAAGGGGGTAAAGGGAAATAATGGATATTCAGTAGATTAGATAAATGGGAATGAAAAGAAACAAGGAGGAATAGAAAAGATAGTGAAATGAATCCAAGCTAATTTCCTTATGTACTTATATGAATACACTATAGTGAATCCTGCCATTGTGTACATATGTAAGAATGGGGTCCTAATATAAGATATATTCCATGCTTGTACAATTTTATCAGAATGAATTCTACTGTCATGTATAATTAAAAAGAACCAATAAAAATGTAACCCTCCCCCCCCGCAATATTAGACAATTTTTAAAGTCTACTACTTGAAGTCTATTTTTAAAAAGGAAATTAGAAGGGCATGAGTTAGTCACAGTAGGAGCATGTTCTAGTAACAATGAACAGCCACTATTCCTAAGGTACCTGTCAGGAGGATGGGGCTATCATTATAGAACTTTTTTTTCTTTTTTATTCAGGGTGGGGTGTTGAATTGGTGACCAGAGCTGAATTACTCTGGGAAATTAAGGACAGAGTGTCCTGTCCCTTTAAGATACATTTAAGAATGTTCGTTTGAAGGGGCACCAAATGCTATGTCCAGGTAGGCATATATTTTGGTCTGAGAGGATCCTGTGCTGATTTGGAAGTGAGCTCCAGCTTTTATCCTGATTCTTAGATACTTCACAAGGGTTCATTTGAGAGCTTCATGGAGCTCAGCTGTGTGAGGTATAGTCGATGCTCTAGGCAAGGACAGGAAAGTCAGGCTGGGGGTGGAGAGGACAGCCTGCTGCCTAACTTACCTGCTCCTCCTCATAGGAAGCGCTGGAGACCTACCTTGGAGACCCACCTTGGACCATTCCATTCTCAATCTATTTGGTATGGATTTTAAGTATGAAGGTCCTACAAAGGGTTTCCCATGTATTTTGTCAGTGAAAAAGGATCATAAAGGGCAGCATCATGTAAAATCTTCATTTGAGATGAAATATATTTAATACTTAATTTCTCAACCACAACAAAAAGTTTCACTCAATCTTGGAACAAAGTAAAGAAATAGCTAGTTCTTTGTTTATTCCTTTTTAACAGATTTCCTGTGTAGCTCTAAGTACTTCATGAATATAAAATTATTCAGTAGATGGCATTAAAGCTGTTCTACAAAGTAGGCATGTGTTTGATTAAAAAAATATTATCTGCCTTCACATCTGAATGAATAATACCTAAAACAAGATAACAATGTTAAATGCAGATAGGGATGTTTATTTTTAGAATGTTATAGGAAACAACCTGAGTGGATATTTTATAATTGTTTCTCATTTCAAAAGTTTTCATTTTTTTATGTAACTTTTTGATAAGGACATTAGCTCATACTTCCTAACGGATGAAAAAGAAAGATAAAACAGAAGGCAGGTAGTTAGACTTAAATGCAAAAATAAATAAATAAATAAATAAATAAATAAAGTTAACCAGTCAAATTTGGGAAAAGCATATTGAAATTAAGGAGGGATTATAGAGGTGAAAAATGTAACAAATGAAAGCTAAAGACCCTATAGCTGAACATTTTAATTTAAATGTTTGTCCAAAGTTAAAGACTGAAAAAAGAAAAAGAAAAAGTTAAAGGCTATGCAAAATTGGAAAGACTCCATTATTTTAGTTGCCTTTCCCTCTACTCACAGGAAGCAACTAAAGCCATCTATCTCCTTGTCTTTCCAGTCACCCTGGAAAGCTGTTGTCCCCAGCACTGCTCTGAAGAATGCTTGCTAATGTCCCCGGGGACTTCCACAGTGCCAGGGTTAGCACCTGCCATCTTGTCTGCCTATTACCCATACTAGGCACAGCCAGGCCTCTGTCTCTTTTTTACCCCTAATGTACTTGACCTTTAGCGTACCCTTGTCCTATGTCTGCCCTCTCCTTCAATCTCCCTAGCTCATTCATTTCCATCTTTAGATCTTGAACTCTAATTGTGCCCTAGGGTTCGGCTATAGTACCATTTCTCCACCTCACTCATCTTCTCCCCTGAAAACCACCTGCTGACTCTAATCCTCTTTTTTTGAGGGAATGCCTATCAAGGTGTTTCCGACTGAACTTGACAGAAACTCAACTTTTAATTCCCTCTGCTCTTAAACTCACTTCCCTTCAGTGAAATGGCAACTCTTTTCTTCCAGTGATGTGAACCGAAATCTTGATCCTCTTACTGAAATAAAAAACCTGCCGAGTTTGTAAGAAGCCAAACATGGTTGTTTAAGGCTTCTCTCACTGTGAATTCCCTAGCATTGCCAGGAAGGTTCCAGCTCTTCCTTGTTTCTTTCTGGATTGAATGGTTTTTCCCGCAGAAGTACCATCCAGGCCAGGAATGTGGATGGAATTTGGATGGTTGCTAGGTTACCTGGTCATTCTATCCCCAGTACTGTTTACAGGGAAGATTCACGAAAGCATGGGATTTTCAATAGGGAAAACAAATTTTTTTGAGGGTTTGCTCATGAAAAAATCAAGTTGTGAAAAGTACATACAGGAAAAAGTAATGTTCTTCCTCTTTCCTTCCTGAAAATATATCTCAAAGCATTTGAAATGGACAAGAAATTGGGAATATATATCCAGAATCCTTGTGTCAAAACATGAAGTCTTGGCTATACACCGAGCCTTAAATAAATACATACATACATACATACATACATACATAAAATCACAACAAACATAGGCTCTGGGTATAGTCAATTTCATTTAGATAGAAATGCACACAAAAGAAAGGAGCTGCTATTTTAATGTAAAAATTTTTTTAGATATTCTCATTTACCATTCAAATAAAAGATAGAGAATAATTGTATTACATTTAGAGTGTTTAGAGAAGCATTTTTTTAAAAATGTACTTCATAAAAAAATGAAAGCAGTATGCCTGGACATCATAGGGCATTATTGTGGGACAGTTCTTGGTGGATCCTGAATCACTAGAGCCTTTTCATTGCATATGAATGATTGCTGAAGCTTAGAGGTCTTCTCAGAAGCTCCTTATCTGATGCATCATCTTCAAGGGGTCTATGAGATCACACCCCTCATTCCAGTTCATGATGATATTGATAATGAAACTCTGGGGTGTATTTTGTGTCTTACCTTAGTTAACCTCTTATGCATCAGTCCCCTACATCTTTTTCAAACAAACGATTTCATCATGATAGAGAGAAATAAAAAGGGGAATGTTTTAGTCAACTTTTTCGCTGCTGTAACTAAAAGAATCTAACCAGCACAATTATACAGAAGGAAAAGTTTATTTGAGGGCTCATGATTTCCTAGTCCATAGAAGTCCATTCCTTGAGGCCTGAGGCAAGGCTGAATATTATGGTAAAGAGAAGTGCTCACATTATGATCAGGAAGTAGAAAGACAAATATATACCCAAAGCCACGCCCCAATTCCCACCTCCTCCAGCCACACCCTACCACTTCAGTTACCACTCAGTTAATTCCTATCAGGGGATTAAATCACGTATTGAGTTAAGACTCTTACAATCCAATCATTTCTCCTCTGAGCCTTCTTGCGCTGTCTCAGATGTGAACTTTTGGGGGATACCTCACATCTAAACCATAACAGGGAAACATAGTTTTGACAGGTTAACTGAAAAAATATACTAGTCTATCAAAATGTTATATATAGAAAGAGGCATTGTCTTAATACCACTGAAAGGTATTCAAAAGACCCAATTATTTCAGATTGCTATGTTGTTTATGTCTACTTATAAACTCTCTAGATGTAATCAAAGTGATAGGCAAAAAATTATACATCTTCACATAAGATACAGAAGAGAAATTTCATCTAAACATCCTGTCTTGAACTATTTTTTCCTCAAAAGAGAGTCCAGAGATCAATAAAGTTATAGAAATCTAAGTAAATGATTTGTAAACTCATATGAATTAGGTATATTTCAGGACAGGAATTCAAAGGGGAAAAAGCTTTTTGAAATGTGTGAAACTGTTTTTCACACGTTTTCTACATGGGCACACACACTTAAAATTAAAAACAACTAAATGTGGAAGCTCTGGTTTGACTGTCTGTGTTCTACCCTTTTCCACTGTCTTTCTTAGTGATATCTAACATCTGCAAAAAAGAACAGAACTTACGGATCAACTTTGTGATTATTTCAGACACAACATGGGCACTGGTCTATGTGTGTGTCCACAGGAAGTATGTCATGATGGTTAAGTATGAAGGGAAATAGCTCTTCAAGAATTACACCCAACTTAAGTCAGCGACTCCAGTTCAACAGTGTTCCAGAGAGCCTTTCTGCAATAGGAGACCCCAGTGCTACAAAAGAACAAAAGGAAAAAGAAAAAGTGGATGCATTGCCCTCTCTATATAAAAAAACACTTTTATATGGTAAAAATGCCAAATACACTATATATATATTTATATATATATATATATATATATATATATATATATATATTACAAATATAAAAACTTTTATAGTAAAACTACTAACATATTTGCAAAGTGGTTCACAAACATAGTTTCTGTTGAAAAGAGCGGTTAATGTGAGTACTATACAAATAATTCCTACAAACAGATAAAGAAGAGACAATAAAAATGATCAAAGGTTATGAATAAATACATTGAATCTTAATGAGCAATAAACCTACAACTAAAATGGTATTGATTTATATCAAGGCAGTGGAATTTCAGGCACAGATTTTTCCAAGTAATTATGTAATGTGTGAATTTTTAGACTTTGTGTGTAGTATGTTAACCATCAGAGGAAAAATGAACCTATTTTGTGGACAAGAAAAATATTTTGAGGAGATACAATTATGCAAGGGTGCATGAGGATGCATAGAAAATTACAACAGTGAAGGTAGGGGACATCACATGATGCATGCATACTCTTGGTAGTCCCTGAGATTTGTCAGCCATTGGTAAAGTCTAGCCTGGTTCCTTCTGTTTCTTTTTAAATTTTCTATTCCTGCAATAGTTTATTTCTTGATTACATATGCTATTCTCCTGTTTCTACCATGTTTCCAAATACTTCCCTAAGGAAGTTCAAAGATACCTTGGAAATCTTAATTTCCTATTTCCTATTGATTTAATCCTAAATATTCTCATAAGAGTATCCAGCAGTTCCCAATCTGCATCCTCTTTAGGGGACCATGGGCAGGGAGAGGCAGGATTGTGGTCAATGGTGTCTCTGCAAGGGTTTTCTGAATATAAGCATATATTTTTCTCAACCAGTGAACTTCTATAGTAAAATTATTACGATTGTACTGAAGGCAGGAAACAGGAAAGGGTAAGGGGGAGTGACAGGGGACATCAATGGAAATTTTTTTTTTTTTTTGCTAATCTATAGTTTTGGTTTTTTCCATTATTTAATGCTATTCATTTAATTGAGCTTTTATAATTCAGTTTAATTCCATAAGTATTTGTTAAATATTTATTTAAGTTATTGTGTCATTAATACCATATGAACTCTAAAATGGTCTTGATAAGTGGTAGGGGGCACACCTTAAAAAATACTGGGAGGGGAGAGTTGAACACACATGACAAATGAAGTCAATGTCAAATAGTCTATAACAATTTCCATACCATGAGTTTGGTGGTATCATTTTATGACTTAATTCTGCAATTCAAGCTCCCTACAATTTATTTCCTTCTTTTTTCTTGTATTTGGTATATGCTGTCACCAGCTGACACAATATTCCATAACTGAAAGGAAAAACAATTTTAAAATTTTAGTCTGGGGTTGTGTTCTTTAGTCTTTTTCTCTTTTACCTCTTCCTCTAGTTCTTAGAGTATGCATATGTGTATGTATGTAGCATAATTTTCTTCTATCAAATACTATATGTTCAATAAGGACTTGCTTTATAAAATATTAATTAATATTCAAGTTTAGAGAAAATGAAGAAAGTAAACAATTCTGGTGTACAATCAGACATAGTTCAGGTTTCTTTTTTTATATTTAAATTTATATATTTTAATTACATATATATGACAGCAGAATGCATTTTGACTCATTGTCCACAATTGCAGCACAACTTTACATTTCTATGTTTGTACACAATGTAGCGTCACACCATATGTGCAGTCATACATGTACCTAGGGTAATGATGTCCATCTGATTCCACCATTTTTCCTGTCCCCATGCACCCCCCTCCCCACCCTCCCCTTTGTCCAATTAAAGTTCCTCCATTTTTCCCATTTCTCCCCATTCCGCATTATGGATCAGCATCCACTTAATCAAAGAGAACATTAGGCCTTTGTTTTTTGGAGATTGGCTTACTTCACTTAGCATGATATTCTCCAACTCCATCCATTTACCTGAAAATGCCATAATTTTCTCTTTTAATGCTGAGTAATAAAGGAGCTTAACAAACACTTCTCAGAAGAAGACATATACTCACTTGATCAACAAATATATGAAAAACATGTTCAACATCTCTAGCAATTAGAGAAATGCAAATCAAAACTACTCTAAGATTTCATCTCATGGTAGTCAGAATGGCAGCTATCAAGAATATGAATGGATAAAGAAAATGTGGCATATATACACAATGGAATTTTATTCAGCATTAAAAGAGTATAAAATCATGGCGTGTGCAGGTAAATGGGTGAAGTTGGAGAATATAATGCTAAGTGAAATTAGCCAACCCCCCAAAACCAAATGCCAAATGATTTCTGATTTAAGGATGCTGATCCATAATATGCTGTGGGGATGGGGGTGGGAAAACTAAATGAACTCTAGATAGGGCAAAGGAGAAAAGGGAAGGGAGGGGTAAGGAGGGGGAATAGGGGTAGAAAAGATGGCAGAATGCGATGGTCATCATTACCCTAAGCACATGTAAGAAGACACGAAGGATGTGAGACTACTTTGTGTACAACCAGAGATATAAAAAATTGTGCTCTGTATGTGTAATATGAATTGTAATGCATTCTGTTGTCATATATAACAAATCGAATTTTTTTAAAAAAAAGAATATAGACAACAATAATTATTGGCAAGGATGTGGGGAAAAGGCACACTCACTCATTGCTGGTGGGACTGCAAATTGGTGCAACCAATCTAGAAAGCAGTTTGGAGATTCCTTAGAAAACCTAGAATGGAACCACCATTTGACCCAGCTATCCCACTACTAGGTCTATACCCAAAGGACTTAAAATCAGCAGACTATAGTGACACATCCACATCAATGTTGATAGCCGCTCAATTCACAATAGTTGAACTGTTGAAGCAACCTAGAGACCCTTCAATAGATCAGGTTTCTTATCTCTTGTCATCCTTGCTTCTTTCCTCTTGATTTTCTCTTTGCTTACCAATATTAATATGAAAGATATCAGGATCGTTCTGGTCCACTAATTATCTTTTGTAGGTAAGCATAATTGTAAAATTAAGATGCTACTAATAGCTCAACTTAAAATTGTAAACTAGAATAAGCCTATTGTTTTTAAGCAATGAATAACCAACTAATAACATTTTAAAGTCTTACTATGGCATAGCTATGAGAATATTTACTGGATTGCATTTGATCTGGGAAACTCTTGGTGTCTGTGTGTGTGTATATTTGTGTGTTAGATTGCAGATTTAGCAAAGGCAGTATTTCCTATATTCTAGAAAGCTAGTATTATTTATATTCATTGCTATTTTTTCTAAAGCTGGTGGTGGAAAGGCAAACCTTTATTTAGATCTAATTCATAATGGAATAGCTGGTTTCTTGGATAGAAATTCAACTTGCTTTAAAAACAGTTGAATAAAACTTGGTTCTTAACCATTGATCTTAAGCACTTATCCCAAATCTTTATTATGGGCTGTTTTGTGAAACTTTTTTCTACCTTCTCGATCGATGGCATGCTCATCCTGCATCTCCCT
Organism: Marmota marmota marmota; assembly: GCF_001458135.2. NCBI lineage: Eukaryota > Metazoa > Chordata > Mammalia > Rodentia > Sciuridae > Marmota > Marmota marmota. The sequence continues at coordinate 17,848,355 of NW_026000048.1, forward strand.
GCACCCCTTCTTTGTTTGATGGCGCTGTGGGATAACATTTCAAAAGCCTGTTTGCCTTTATGATAAGACTTGGGTCTTTATGAATGAATTTGTGAATAAATCTGTTAAGGGAGTAACCGTTGAAAAGAGAAGTAAGAGGAATGATCCTCAATTTTGAAGGGAAGATCTGAAAGTTGGAAATAATGATGCAAGTCAGTGGGATTAGTGGAATTGTTTCCTGAAGGAAATTATACCGTATTTGTGAGAATAACTCATTTTATGTACACAGTTGATGAGGACCGATATGGAAACCACAGAACTGGTGGATCAAAGTTCTGAGAAAAGTGGGAATGCAGGAGCCAGAAATGGCCACTCTCAATAAATGCTGCATCCATGCTTTTGAAATCTGTCTCTGTGGGGGTGCTCTGGAGCTTAGAGATTTCTCAGGAAAATTCCTTCTATAGGCTTGAATCTCCCCAACAGTATTTCTATGGTTTATTTTCCTTTCTCACTGGAAACAGATAGGAATAGCAAATGGTAACTCTTGCCTGTGGCTTGTACCAAAGTCTTTGTGCAACTTCCCTAGGATACAGTTAAATATATGGCGACAAATGAACCATGTATTATTAGAAATTTTCTGCACATAATCCCTAGATCCAAGATTGTTTATGTTGCTGTTTGCCAGACTTTGAATGGTTTGTTCTTTCCAAAATTTCCAATGAGATATAATTCACAATGTAACACTGTTGAGAGGTAGTGAGATATTTAAGAGGTGATAGTTTGTTAAGAGAGATTAATGAGGCTGTCACAGGACTTGATCAGATACTGTGAGAGAAAGTTGTTGTAAAGCGAGCTGCTCCTCGTGTTTTGTGTCTTCCTCACGTAGTCACTTGTCTTTCTGCTTTTCTATGACGTGCAGCAGGAGGAGGTCCTCACCAAATGTGGCTTTGAACTGGAGGGGGGCCCTGCCTTGGATTTTCAGCTTCCAAAAGTGTGAACTGAAGTCAACTTCTTTCCTTTATAAATTTCCCAGTCTCAGGTATTTTGCTATAGTAACAGAAAACGGCCTAAGACACTATTAGTGAGCAAAGGGGTCCTACCCACTGAAATAATGTAATTAAGATCCAGTGTTGCCTATACTTGTCCAAAGCAAGTAGTAAAGTTATCATCATTTCTAGTAATCCTTTGGTTATATGCTCATTTTTTTTGGCTCAGGAATGCAAAGAACACCCAATGTATTGCTTCCTAAGACCACTATGACTCAGTGTGTCTCCAGGGGATAGAACATGTCCACTGTGCCTACTTGAAAGTTCTGCCACTGAGATGTTGGATGAAAACACCTTTGGTTTTGGCCTGTAAAATGAGTCTGTGTAATATTTGTGTGTGGATAACATTGCCTTGGGTAAAGCGTAAAGGGAAATATCGGGGGCCTCTTTGATTCTCTGTGACTTGTGCTTAGAAATGTCCATCTTAAAACCATGCCGAGCTCAGATAAGAGAGTCCTCCCTGGTTTCAGCAAGGAATCAAAATGGCGATTTCTCTGGTAACAAGTCAATAATTCCCTCACCATCTCTACTTTTTTCGATCACAAGTTTAAGAACTACAGGCTGAAGAAAGCAAAGCATGTGAGCTCTCTCTGGTACCCCTTGAAGCTCGTCCACCTGGTCTTTCTTCCCATTCAGATACATGTAGAGATGCATGAAGCCCCAAAAGAAAAATGATAAATATTTAGGATTTGTTCTGAAATCTCAACTTCTTTAACAAATACTGTGTCATTACCAATTACTTAACATTTTAAATTAAATATTGCTTTGTATTACTCTCTTCATATTTCAAATACATTAGGGTAGTTTCTCCATATGTCTTCAAGACTCTGATTCTATTGTATTATAGCACTTTTCAAAAAAGGAAACATAAATGATTGTTGCCCATTCGAAGTAGTCACCTGGGGGAACCACACCTTCCTTTTGGTTATGTAACCTATGAAAGTTTATGACAAAAGAAAAGCTATCACAGAGGCAGCTAGAGCTATGCAGTGGTCACCAGATTAAAAGGGTTATTCCTTAGAAATTTTATTTTATTTTACATAAAAAGTTTAATATGACAGTTTTTCTTCCTTATTTCATCATAAAGGTGAAAGATAGTTCCCATTGCAAATCCAAAGAATTAGAGAGGGAACTGTAAAGCCAAGCATGCACGTACTGTGCAGAAGCAAACACCGTGGCTCTTGCTGACCTCAGTGTGACCCCAGTGCCTCCTTCTGCTGGCCAGCTTCAGCTAGCTCATCCTCAACCCTGCTTCTTCCATTTCTGTCCTGCTGTTACACGTGGGATGAGGACATGGGAGGGGTAAATATCTCTTTGTTAAAATTAAATCGAATAATCAGAAGGGGTTCATACCAGACTATCCATTGAACCTCAGTTGGGTGCTTCTATTTCCCAGACCCAGTGATTGGCCTGGAGGTACAATGGGTAACAGGACCATCCCATCTCTAAATGGTCTAACCTGGGGATCTGACCCTTATTCCTATAATCTGGTTACAATAAAGTAGGTGTAACTCAATAGGATAATATACAGAGTCCTATAGGAATCAAAAGACAGAATATTCCTTAGGTGAAGAGGCATTTAAGCTGGATCTTGAATATCAAAGCATATATATCCCTCTGTTCTATCAGGAGGGCAAATCTCAGCTTTAACAAAGGGATAAAGGTAATGAAACCCTCCCTAAAGACAGAGCCAGAATTTTTCTCACGCGTCTGAAGGGTCAAACACAATCTCATGGCTTATAAGGATAGCAATAAAAATTTATGCTCATTTAATTTTTGATAAACTGAGTAATAAAGCAAAAGCGATGGGTCTTATCAAAGACTCCTATGTGGTGACATTTCTTCAATGGTGAAATAGCCTAAGATTTCTATAACAGATTCTGCTAAATGTCTCCTTGAGTCAATTTTCTTAGTGCACAAATGGAAGTGAGTTTCTAGAAATGGCGAGCAGCTCCAATACCAGCACACCTTTGTAGATAAAACCACAAGGCTTCTGAATTCTGTAATGAATTATGAGAGTAGCCAGTCATCTGGGACCAAAGTGTCCTGACCCTGTCACTTGTAACTGGATCTGAATGAAATGGATGTTCCCATCACCCATCTGACTCTCCTGGTATCTGTAGACCTGGACTCAATTACAGAGCTGACATATCCAGTTTGTTTGAAATTGCTTGAGAACATCAAGAATAATAAAGTGGTGGTACCTCTTACCCTCTCCCTTGGAATTCTCTTGCATTTTTGATATCCTTCTGGAAGTTATCACTGAGGCTCAGAGGCTGTTAGAAAATTTACCTAGTGTGCTGACCACTCCCAGATTGAAACTATTGCCCCTTCCTCTGAATTCCTTTAACTTTCACTCTGAGTGATTCTTAAGTGAATATAATCCTACGTATGTGTCAATAGCTTTTCATAGCTATTTGAATTCTTAGTTATCTTCTCTTACTTAATATTCCTAATATTTATACTTCACATGGCTGAAAAAAAAATTATAATAAGCTTAATGCCCAAGATCTCAGTCTTCTACTTTCTAAAATGCCCCTTGCTTGTGGTCTTGAAATGTAAAACATTTTTGATGTTATCTGAATTGTTTCTAAGGGAAGAATTTGATCTTGAAAGTCTTTCTTTTTTAAGCCATGTAGGTAGATGTCTAAAGTTGAAATGTTGTTTGGGGCTGCTGGCTCATGTCAGGAGTTAAAATGAGGGGACCCCAAGAAGTATGGGGGCAGCAAGCATTTGGGAGGGTTGAAAGTGAAAGAGTGGGAGGGCACAAGTGTGCACTTGGACCTCGTCATTATGTACCTAGGACAAGCTCTCCTAGATGAGTAGAGGTTGGATATGCTCACCCCAGGGAGGGAAGCTCTCTCCAGGCTAGTTGGGGCAAGGGTGGATGAAGTTCCTGTATTTGCTGGCCTATAGTAGCATGATCCCAGTGCTAAGCTGTGGTTGGGTGAGGTCAGGGGGAGGCAGAGAGCTGGGAGGGGGATGTTTTGAAATAGGCTGAGTGGGGGTGGGTTTCAGGCCAGCAGGAACTCCAGAAGCATATGCTCAACTTCCGATCTCAACTCTGACAAGGAAGGAGCTTGGAAGTCCTTACTCCTGTCCTTACAAGGAGAAATAAGCAGAATAGTCTAAAAAGGAAGGACTTTTCTTGAACAAATTAGAAATCTGAGACTGTAGGGCAAGTCACCCCCCCCCCCCCC
>NW_026000048.1:17852604-17864315 GCF_001458135.2 Marmota marmota marmota
CCCCCCCCCCCCCCTGAAATCTGGAGGAAACAGGAGACTATACAGAATCACAGCTCAGACTGGCTTTCTTGGATTAGAGGGACCAAAATCAGAAACTAGTAAGAACGAACACAGAATTTTGTCTAACTGCTTAAGGCTGAGTGTGGATTAGCAGGAGAAGGATAAATTCCCAGGAGCCATTGTCTTGGGGCAGGCTTTCATGGATTTTACCTCCAGGAATCCTAATAGGCTCTATGGTCGATATCAAAGAATACTCTCCTTGAGTTTCTGGAAGACAGATGGGAAATCTGAGCCAACTGACATATACCCAGAACATTTGTCATAACCAAAGGTCACTGTTCAGGGGGAAAGACCTGATCGGAGTCTTACCTATATTAGGGGGAGGGCAGTTTCCCAATTTTAGTACCGCCTGGCCTTCCTGTCTTGGCTAATATAGTAGAAAAGCTAAGATTAATTAACAATTGTGAAGGTCAAATCCCAAGGGCACAGGCCTACTAAATGCCTGAGATTCAATTATTAGATTCAGAATGCCTGTTTCCTCTCACCTCTTACTAACACATCATAGGGCTTCAAAATAATAATAGTGGATGACAGTTGAATGCTGCTAGGTACAGACTGTACTTAACAAGAAGTCCTTAGGGAAATCCAAAGACAACAAGGGAGACAAAAACAAGGGTGTTAGAGAAAATGGAAGCCTCTGACACCCACACTACAGAAAACATTAAGCACAGCTCAACTTCTAGCCAGATTAACATAAAGCCTCACATGCCCACAGTACCTATTACCCGGTACATTGGGTCTGGCTTTTAAACAACAAAAAACCCAAGACATGCTAAGAAGCAAAAGCAAAAACAAAACAAACAAAATTTGAAGAAACAAAGCAAATATCTGAAGCAGTCTAGATAAGACGTAAATTTTAGAAGACAGATGATTTAATACAGTTATGGCTAATATGGTAGGGCTTGAATGAAACAAAGGTACAATATACAAAGGTTGATAGATATAAGCAGAAAGATGAAAACTCTAAAAATAATGAAAAGGAAATGCTAGAAATAAAAAAAACACACACAGTAGAATAGAAATGAAAAATGCCTTTGGAGGGTGCATTAATAAAGACAGATGAGGGAAGAATCAGTGAGCTTCAAGCTATATCAATAGAATGTTCCAAACTGAGATGCAAAGAGAAAAAAAAAAGGAAAAATCAGAATAGACTTTTCTGTCTTCTAAAATTTGCGTCTTATCTAGACTGCTTCAGATGTTTGCTTTGTTTCTTCAAATTTTGTTTGTTTTGCTTTCGCTTCTTAGCATGTCTTTTTGTTATTATAAGCCAGACCCAATGTACTGGGTAATAGGTATTGTGGTCAATTAGTCTGTAATGTGAGGCTTTATGTTAATCTGGCTAGAAGTTGAGCTGTGCTTAATATTTTCTATAGTGTGGGTCAAGAGATTAGGGACAAATTCAAAAGATGTGTCATATACATAATTGAAATACCAGAAAGAGAAAAGTGGGTGAACACAGAAGAGGAAATTTTGAAGTAATGGCTGAAAGTTTTCATTGATAATATACACAAAACCATAGATCTGGAAAATACAAAAACATAGATCTGAAAAACTCAGTGAGCACCAAGCAGGATAAAAAAAAAAAAAATCTACACTTGGGCATGTAATATTCAAACTGTAGAGGACTAAACACAAAGACAGAATCTTAAAAGAAGTGAGGGGGTGGGGGAAACCCACTTTGCCTATAGAGGAGCAAGGACAATAGTCACATGAGACTTCCCTCCCCCCGAAACCATGGAAGCAAGAAGACAGTGGAATGATTTATTTAAATTGTTGTAAGAAAAGCATCAGCAGTCTAGAGCTCCATCCCCAGTTATCTTTCAAAAGTGAAGAATAACGATGTTTGTTCAAATGAATAAAGTCTGAAGGAATTAATGATAAGTAGACCTGACCTGTGAAAATATTTCAAGTTCTTCAGTGAAAAAAGGAAACTATGTGGGTCAGAGTTGTAGCTTGGTTCTGGAATGTTCTCCAAAGTCCTGTATGTTCAAGGCTTGGTCCACAGCCTATGGCCTATTGAGAGGTAGTGGAACCCTTGAGAAGGGGGGCCTAGTAGAAAGAAGTTAGGGGATATTGGGATCCTGACCCCTTCCTATCTTTTTCTTTTTGCCTCCTCACCAAGCAGTTTCCTTCACAACACATGCCCCACCATGATATTGTGCCTTGCCATATGCCCCAAAGCAATAGAGCCAGCCCATCATGGATTGAAACGGAGCCAAGGTCAATCTTTATTCCTTATAAACTGCTTATCTTGGGCATTTTGTTACAACAATGGAAAGCTGACTGATGTAGTTAGAAACGTGAATCTACACAAAAGAGGAGCAGGAACAAATGAAGGTAAAATAAAAATCTCTTAATTTTATTCTTTTTTAAAATTTTCATGACTTTATTTTTTTCTTTTTTTATTAATTAAAAATAATGACAGCAGAATGCATTACAATTCTTATTACTCTTATACAGCCCAATTTTTCATATCTCTGGTTGTATATAAAGTATGTTGCCGCAGTCCGGCTGCAGCAAAATAACCGGGGGGTGACGAATAACTTGTGTACGTTGATACAGCAGGAGTGGAAGCCGTTTATTACAGGACAGGAGCAGTATTTATACATTCCACACAGCTTATCTAATTAGCATAAACTAGATACATCAGACAACCAATAAGGAATCTCCACACTTAATGGCTCGCTTTTGTTACTTCTCAAACCACTCCCTCTGGCATTTTGCCAGGCACCATCCAGACTTGTTTACGAACTCTAACATTCCCCTGGCAAAATGCCAGGTGTTATTTTGACTTGTTTACAGACTCTAACAGTATGTTGACACCAATTTGTGTCTTCATACATGTACTTTGGATAATGATGTCCATCACATTCCACCATTAATTGATCCTTTTCAGAGTAATGATAGTCACAATGTGTGATTATGAAATGTAGTTAAATAAAATGAATTAGCAGTTAATCAGAAACAGGAGGAAAGAATTAGGAATTCTTTGTTGTAAGATGCCTCTGAGGCAGCACAGTGTTATTTGAAAGTTGACTTAGGTTAGTTATAAATGTGTACTGCAAACTCTAGGGAAACCACTGAAATATTAGAAGAAACAACTGAAGTAAAACCAATATGCTAAAAAAGAGTAAATGAAATCCTATAAAATGTTCAGTTAAAACCTGAGAAAGCAGAAAAAGGAGGTAGGAGGAAAAAAAGGTCGAAGTTGGGATTTTCCTTTGTTCCTGTTGGTGTGCAGAATTCTTGAGGAACATTCTGACCTCTCACTGCCCAGAAAGTCCTGGCTAAAGGGCTGTAATCCTTTAAAAACCATTAATTTATTAAGTAAATTGTGTTGTGAAGAGAGGTGTTTACATATGTTCCTTAAAGTAGACTTTCAGTACTTTGAAATGTCTCTCACATCCCACTAATCCCACTGACTCCTTGACAATCATATTAAAGCCCTAAACTGACTCCCCAGGGAATTGCATAAATACACAGATTTATGAAAATGCTTTATGTGATCTCAAGGGGCCCACTCATCTCCTGAATTCATTCATGGATTCCCTAGGGATCCATGAATTCTATGGTGAGAAAGCTTGCACGACATTTTGTGCTTTTTAAGTAAAAATGCACATATGTATTATTTCATAAATTCAGAAACAGGGAAGAATGTACAGCTGATACATACTGTCTTGTGAGCATGCTCAGGGGCATGCCCAGGGCCATGCCTTCTGTTGATGCTGGTACTTTGTCAGCTGCTATTCATCCACAGCGCTGCAGGCAGTTACCTGCCATGTAGTTATTGGTCCAATGGAAGCTATTTTTTTTGTATAACTAGAAACAGGTTTTATGCCAGAACAAAGAGTCACTTAGGAGCAAAGTGCTATTATATTAATTTGTAAATAAAAGGAACACATATGCAATTTTTTAAAAATTTCTTAAGTTTTTAAAATTTTTTTTTATTAGCTACACATGACATTACAGTGATCTTGGCAATTCATACATTTGTATCATTGGGGTATAATTTCTCATTTTTCTGATTGTACAGGTTGCAGAATCACACTGATCATAGAGTCACCTATATACATACAGCAATCATAATGTCTATTCTATTCTGCTGCCCTTCCTATCCCTCCTTCCCCTCCCCTCCCCTCCCCTCCCATCATTTCTCTCTATCCAATCTAACGTGACACACTTTTTTTTTTCTTTTTCTCCTCACAACATCATATATGCATTCTGTATAACAATGAGGTTCTCCTTCCATCTTCCGTGCAACTCCCCTTCTCCCTCCTTTTCCCTCACACCTCTCTTCCCTATTTAGTGGTAGTCTTCTTCTCATGCTCTTCCTCCCTATCCCATTTTGTGTCACCCCCCCTTATATCAGAGAAGACATTCGGCAATTGTTTTTTAGGGATTGGCTAACTTCACTTAACATAATCTGCTCTAATGCCATCCATTTTCCTGAAAATGCCATGATCTTATTATTTTTTAGTGCTGAGTAATATTCCATTGTGTATAAATGCCACATTTTTAAAATCCATTCATCTATTGAAGGGCATCTAGGTTGGTTCCACAGTCTAGCTATTGTGAATTTTGCTGCTATAAACATTGGTGTGGCTGTGTCCCTGTAGTATGCTCTTTTTAGGTCTTTTGGGTATAGTCCGAGAAGGGGAATCGCTGGGTCAAATGGTGGTTTCATTCCCAGCTTTCCAAGGAATCTCCATACTGCTTTCCAAATTGGCTACACCAATTTGCAGTCCCACCAGCAATGTATGAGTGTACCTTTTTCCCCCGAATCCTCGCCAGGACTTATTGTTGTTTGACTTCATAATGGCTGCCATTCTTATTGGAGTGAGATGGTATCTTAGAGTAGTTGTAATTTGCCTTTCTCTGATTGCTAGAGATGGTGATCATTTTTTTCATGTATTTGTTGATTGACTGTAGATCCTCTTCTGAGAAGTGTCTGTTCAGGTCCTTGGCCCATTTGTTGATTGGGTTATTTGTTTTTTTTTTTTTTTGTTGAACATATGCAATTTCAAGACACAAAAACATCTTCACTTTCATTGGTCTCCAAACTTTTTAAAATTACATCTCCTTCACTAAGATATTTTTAATTGTGTCCCAAATAAATTCATATTTATTAAAAAATTCATACCAAATGTTATAATCTTCGATCTTATTTCTAGTTTAAAACAAGAATGAATAGAAGTTCTAACATTTTCTTTACTCGGTGGATTATGTTATACAGGCTTACATTGCATGGATTCTGCTTTGGTGACAATGTGTTAGGTGACATTAGAGTTGGGTAGAAGTAGGCACATGGATAAAACAGAACCCTTGAGGTGTGAGGTGTTCTGCAAGATACCTATCGTGTCCAAAGGAGAAGCTAGGTGAAGTAGCATCAATAATTTTTCATTTAATTTTCAAGGAAAGCAGACAATTACTACAGGTTTATTTCATTATTTAGATTAAAATGTACATGCACTATTGTAAGCACTTTAAAAATGCTGGTACACTAAATGCCTTTACTAAACCTATAAAGTCAACACTTTTAATATTCTAATGATACATTAATGTTTGAAAAGATTTTCTCGAGTTTGTATATTAAAGGCCTTATTTCTTGGGGCTCAAATATGCTATAGTTTGGGTCTGGACTGTCCCTGGGCTTGGTGCTAACAGGAGGTTGAAGAAACTTTAAGAGGTGAGACCTAGTGAAAGGTCTTTAGGTCATTGAGCATGTGCTCTCAGAGGGGAGAGTGGGACCCTGCCTCTTCCTCTTCCTCTTCCTCTTTTTCACTTCCTGGCCATTAGGTGGGTGGTTTTGCTCTGCCATGATGTGCTGTCTCACTACAGGCCCAAATGGAACCAGGCCAACAGATCATGGCCACCTCTGAAACCCTGAGCCAAAATAAACCTTTTCTGTTAATAAGTTAATTATCTCAAGAATGTATCATAGTGATAGAGAACTGACACAGCTGTCTAAATTTGTTATAAAATAGAAAGCTAACAAAATAATCAGTGATTTAAAATGGTGTTCTCAAGTGTGTAGTTGAGCCCTGGCATTTTGGAACTGGAATATTTGTCCTGATAAGTGGAGCTGGAAAGAGGCCAATTACTGGTGGGTAATGTGGCTCCTGGATGCAGGTGCCCCCTAGAACTCGGGACCAGGGAGGTCAGTCATCCTGGGGTTTGCCCCCTGCACCTCTGAAGCTCCTTGGTACCTCCTTCATGGATGCAGCCTATACTACATCCAATGGACCAGGCATTGTTGTGGTTAATGACCTCTGAAGGTGCTTTTTGAAAACTGGTAAGACTATAATACCTGCACCTTTTAGGAAGAATCTGTGCCAATCTTTGTCTTCACTTCACAAAGCATTTAAGCTTTATTGTAAAACAAGGACCTATACCACAAGGCTCAATTTCATCTAAAATGTCTTTTTCCTTTAGTGAAAGAACCACTGGAAAATATTCTTTTTCATATCTTTCTTTACTTTTCTGTTTTTTATTCAGAAAGCTTTTTTAACATAAAAAGATGTCAAAGGAAGAGAATATAAGAGTAATGAAACGCACATGAATAATTCTCATTTTTAAAATCTCTCTTTCTCCTTACACAAGTCCCCGAATAGAGACCATACTTTTTTTACTCTTCCTTCATTTCCAAAATGCCTAGAAACAGTATTTTCTAAGTCAGGGACACTAGAAAACTACCTGTCAGTGGACAGAGTTTTTCATATTTTTGTATCTTGAATTATTTTTTTCTTTTTGGCATTTGTCATTAGGAAAGTCTGCCTATTCATATTCAAATGTTTGTACAGCCTATGTTTTCAGCATCCCATCTTAAATGACATGCCAAGAGTATTAGTGTGTATATTTGGGACCCTCTAAGGTCTTTAGAGGGAATAAATACAGTTGTCACCCTTATTTTGATTTTTTAGTAACACTATTCCTTCTATATATGTACAATTTTTTTTGGTTTGTCTTGCCAATGACTTTGTTTTGTTTATCACTGTAGTCCAAAGTCTAAACGGTACCTGGCACAGAATTTTCCTCAATATATATTTATCACATGAGTGCATGGGTGTTTCACAAAGGTGGACGAATAAGTTAGTTTTAGACTTAAATCTAAAAGTAAGAGTGCTGATTGTGAATAACAGGTGTGTCCTGTGGAGAGCAGACCTTTGCCCTCTAAGAATTTGATCAAGGTTTTTGGAGGAGAGTGCTCTTGCCTCATAATGCAGTGATAGGAAAGAGGAAATATGAGGAATAGTTATGTTGATTTATTTTCAGTACAGAAATATAGGGACCCATTGAAAATTTATCAGCAGAACTTAAGGAGTGGTATAAAAAAGCAGTTGTTTTGGCTTCTATTAAGTGGCAATAGCCAAATGCCGAAAACCAAGAATTGAAAGTTTTATAAAGTCAAAAGCATATAAAGAGTGAAGCAGAGTAGCTTGATTTCATTCGTGAGAAATGAATTTTCAAAAAGTCATTTGACTGATTTACGTATATTATATATTAATAGTGTGTATCTTTTTAGTCTCTTGCAAAAAGCTGTTGTTTTCAATTTGAATCAAAATACTTCAACATATAGAGAAATCTTTCTCTCTGGTATTTTTCAAATAGCTTTTCTTTGATTTCTTAAATGCTTATTTTGGGCACTAAATTATATTGATAGGAGATGGTTGCCTCAATATTTTTACTATATAAATCTTTTTCTCTGGAGGAAAAAAATTGATTTTTAAAGAAATTTGCAATGAACTATTGATGAAAAGTCACTATAAAATGACCTTCTGTACATTCAATTGAAGGGAAAGTAAAACTAGCTGTACAACCTCATGAGAAATCGATCCTTGCAATTTTCATTATAAAATTAATAATATAATATGCTCTTCCATACAATATAATTTCATTTGTGTATTTTATTATTACAGCATTTCATATTCAAATGTCTTGATCCAAAACAATGTAGCTATTTAATCAAAATCAATAACTTTTGAATGTTTAAAATAGAGTAGGTAAATTTTAAAGTATACTTAGTATTATTGGACTTACTTCCTTTCTTATCAAAACCTATATGATTTGGAAATTTCTTTATTATGGTAGCCAATGGAGCTAAATTTCAGATCTTGGAATAATAGACACACAAATCATTTGTTTCCTAAGTGTTTATAAAATCACAAACTGTTGTCATCTGAAGTACAACAGACTTGATATTAAATTATTGAGATTTCCCCCTCCCTCACACAGATACTAGGAGCAAAGATAGGATCAAATGGAATATAGTTTTTATCATAGTGATTGGTTAAGTTAGCCTAGTTGTTGGAAACAGTTTCATATCTAGGGATCAAAGGATTTAGAGATTAAGTGTTAGTGTGTAAAAATCCACCCCCAATTCAATGATTTAAGCAATCACTTGTTTTAGAACCTACACATTTATGGATCAACAGGGGATTGACTGATTCATTGGGGCTTGTCTCTGCTCAGCTGACCATGGCTTATTGTGGCTGGGCTTTTTATGTGTCCATTGATTGACTGACCATTGTGCAATGGGCCAGGATTGGTGGACAGCTTAGCTAGGGTGGCTCGGCCCCATGTGCCCTTCATCCTGCTCCTCGAGTCCACAGGCCAGCTCAGAATTGTCTTTCTCATGGGCCTGAATTCTGCAAGGTTTCCTGAGGCCAATCCTAGGAACTGCCTTTGTTACTTCTGTCTCTTCTGAGTAAATAAATTTCACTCTGCCACATTTCCAAGGGGAATTTCAAGATATGTGAATATAGAAAGGTGTAAGAAATTTGGAGGCATTAATGCAATTTACTACAGGTGGAGAGAAGAGATGCATATTTAAAACGTAGGAAATAAGTTTTGGAAAGGAGAGACATCATGGCATGACTCATTATTGATCATCTGCAAACACAGAGTTATTTCATGGCTTTTATTCAAGTGGTTGATAAAGATATCTGTATAAAAGATATTTATAAGGCTGGAGATGTCGCTCTGTGGTAGAGCAGTTGCATAGCATGTGCAGGGCCCTGGATTCAATCCTTAGCACCACATATAAAAGGGGAGTGGGTCTCTAATAACTAGTACCTACATGGATTCTGAAGGTCAGTGGTTCTCAAAAGTGTGGTCACTGGACCAGTAACATCATCTGGGAACTGCATAGAATTGCAAATTTCCAATTTCATCCCAGAACTCTAGGGCAGGAACCAGTAATCTGGGTTTTCACAGACCCTTAAAGCAATTCTGATAAAATGAGAAACTACCTCACAAGGTCACTCTTTGATTTATTCTTTCAGATTACAGTAAGCTACCATGTAATCTTCTAGTGATGAATAGTTTCCTAATGATCTGGTCAGTTTTAGGATTTTGCTATTAACAATGTTAAATGAGGAAGATCTTAAAGCCCCCCTGAGTTTTGGGTATACATTTTTCTACGTGGGACCATCACTGGGTAGCGGAGAAGAATTTTGAGTTTCTGTATTCCTTCCATGCAGATTCTTCTTGTTTTCTATTGTGTGGTGATTTTCCAGATATTAGTTCCTTGAATTTAATTTTTACCACATTAGATTTTGAAATGAAGATGCATAATGTATAATAACCCAATGCTATGGTTTGAATGTTTATGTATCTTTCAAAATTCATGTTAGAACTTAATCCCCAGTAGAACAGCATTAAGAGATGGGTCCTTCAGGAGGTGATTAGATCATGGGGGATTGCTTGGATTAATGCCTTATAAAAGGTCTGCAGGAAGCTAGCCAGAGCAGAACCTTTTGCCTTTTTGCCCTTCTGCCATGTGAGGACACAGGGCTCAAGGTGCCATCTTGGAAGCAGAGACTGGCTGCTCCCCAGGCACCAACAATGGATGCCATGATTTCACACTTCCTAGCATCTAGATCTGTGAGTGGTAAATTTCCATTATTTATTAATTGTCTGGTTTGGAATATAACATGAATGGACTTTGTGTTTTCTTCCTTTTATTAAAATTTTGCCATTTGACCCTTTTACCATAAATAAGACTGGTGATATTTTTGACAAAAAAAAAATGGTGAATAAAATACATTTAAAGGGTCCATTCCTTCGCATCCATATTCATTATTTGTCTAAAAATATTTTGGTTTCTTTTATTTGCTTCCTAACCTTACCCTTTCCTGTTTTGCCCCAGTGTAGAAGGCCATATATACTGTACTATATACAATTCTTCTATATATATTGTCCCCTGAATATTTTTTTCTCTGAACAGATTTTTTGACAGTGGTTATTGTTCAGAAATTCTGAAGGCTAAGTAAAACAATTGAGAGATGGTGAACTGTGTTTTATCTAAATTCTTTCTTTCAAAAGTAAAAGGAAGAATATTAGTCATTGTTCACATTCTTCCTCTTAGCATCTGGACTTTTGAGACTAGAAGGGAAGTCACAATTCTGGTAACATCATAATCTTAACAGCTTTATACTTTTTTATACTTTAATCATCTAGGTAATGTCATGAAATAATATTAATATAATAATATAAATGAACTAAATATTATTTCCACTTATTGTACCAAAACTAGTTTATTTTTTTTAAAGAGAAAGCCCATCAATATATTTATCAAAGAATTGGTGATGGAATAATGTATAAAATTAGCAATCATCTGGGAAATTATTTGGCAAGTTATTTAGTTCTATGTGAAGCAAATTGTTTTCCTTCCATATTGAAAATTATTTCTAAGGTCATTGTAGAACTGAGGGGAAGAAAGCATTTTAAAAATATCTTAGGTGCAATATAATAATTGTGAAAGAGCACACGTTCAGCTCTGTCAGTAATGGAGTTGAGAGTAATTTGATGAACACGGTTTCTGAACCAGTTATCAAAAAAGAAACGCAGAGAAAATTGTATTAATTGATGTTTAAGACACTTCTCAACTCAGCCACAAGGCTCAGATGTAATCTCAGGAAGATGCCTATTATTCTAAATGCCTCTTTTCACAGCCCAGCTACTAAACATATCTTTAGTTATTTTCTGGATGAATGCCATTTTTCAGTTTCTTTCTTTCTTTTTTAATTTAGAATTGTTTTTATTATTATTATTATTCCAATATTTTTCACTTTTAGCATCATAACATTTTATTTTAATGAACCATAATTTAATTTTGCTTTTGTTCTGCATTTTTTTTGTAGATCTAGTTGGAATGGTTCACCTTAGAACTTACCTGATAACATGGACTGATTGACTATTTTGTTTGATTCAAAATTTGTATCTAGTTCTTTTCTTCCCCCTGGATCACAGTGCTTGCTTGATATTTTGCCTATAGTAATTAATTACTTTGGCAAGAATCCTATATTAGCCACCTCAAATATGCTTTGAAGGTGTAACATCAAATCAGTAACCCGAGTGTTAATTACTTTCATAAAACAAACATCTTTTATTTTTTAAAAAATTATTTATTTATGTTTGCATTACAATTCTTAATACACCATTATACCATAATTTATCATATCTCTGATTATATATAAGGTATATTGACTCCAAATTAACATCTTCATACATGTATTTTGTATAATGATGAGGGTCTCCTTTCACCATCCATGCTATTCCCCTTCTCCCTCCCTTTCCCTCCCACCCCTATTCCCTATCTAGAGGTAATCTTCCTCCCTTGCTCTCCCTCCCAACCACATTTTGAGTCACCC
>NW_026000048.1:17864340-17881595 GCF_001458135.2 Marmota marmota marmota
GTCCCCCCCCCCCCCCTTATATCAGAGAAGACATTCGGCATTTGTTTTTTGGGGATTGGCTAAGTTCACTTAGCATAATCTTCTCTAATGCCATCCATTTCCCTGCAAATGCCATGATCTGATTCTTTTTTATTGCTGAGTAATATTCCATTGTATATAAATGCCACATTTTTTTATCCATTCATCCATTGAAGGACATCTAGGTTGGCTCCACAGTTTAGCTATTGTGAATTGTGCTGCTATAAACACTGATGTGGCTGTGTCCCTATAATATGCTGTTTTTAGGTCCTTGGGTATAGTCCAAGAAGAGAAATAGCTGGGTCAAATGGTGGTTCCATACCCAATTTTCCAAGGAATCTCCATACTGCTTTCCAAAACAAACATCTTTTCACAGCAGTGGAAGAACTAGGGGAAGAACAAGATCTTGAAAAGAATTTCTGAGTAAGAGGGGAGGAAAGAACAGGAAAAAAGGTTTTCAAAATGGTAAAAACTTGGGGCAAACGTAGCTTACTTTACAGTTTTGCCTAAAATCAAAACTAAAATCTGTTTTTAATTCTCTTTTAGGAGAATTAACTGATCCCTGCTTATCAATCAGAAACTGTGCCACAGCCAAGGATATGAGGAAAAAGGTACCCTCATACATTGTTGTTAGAACTGAAAATAAGTACAATCACTCTGGAAAGCTTTATGGAGATTCCTCAAAAAAATAGGAATGGATCTGCCATTTGACCCAGCTATTCCAATTTTTCATATATATCCTAAATATCTAAAAATCAGCCTAGTACAGAAATGTAGCTACATATTAATTCACAATAACCAAGCTATGGAGCCAACCAAGGTACCCTTCAACAGATGGATGGATAAAGAAAATGTGGTATATATACAATGGAGTGTTATTCAATCATAAAGAAGAATAAAATTATGGCAAGGTTTGACATAGACTGTAAAAAGGTCAGTGGTTCCAGGGACTGGGAGGGAGGAAGGAATGAATAAGAGGAGCAAAGACAATTCTTAGAACAGTGAAACTACTCTATATGATACTATAATTGTGGATACCTGTCATTACACAAATGTCCAAACCCATAGAATGCACAACACCAAGACTGAATCATAATATAAACTATGGTCATTGAGTGATAATGATGTGTTAATATAGATTCATCAATTATGACAAATGTACCACTCTGGTAGGGGATGCTGATAATGTAGAAGACTAACACATGTCTGGGGATGGGGTATCCTTGTACTACTGTTAACTATTTCTGTGAACCTAAAACTGCTCTAAAAATAAAGTTTATGTTAAAAAATGTTAAAAAAAATTATGGTGAGGTTTGGAGGGCATGTCAAGGTGCTACCATATATTATCAGTATTAGTTTCCTATTGCTGTTGTAACAAATAACCACAAGCTTAGTTAATGGCTTGAAACAATACAAATTTATTTTCTTATACTTCTCAAGATCGTAATCCCCATTGGGTCTCAATAAAATAAAATCAAAGTGTGACTGTGCTGAATCTGTTTCCTTGCTTTTTCCACCCTCCAGAGGACGCCTGTATTCCTTGGCTTATGGTCTCTTCCTCCAACTTTGAATCTAAATGTGTAGCATTATCAGTCTCTCTCCAACTGATTCTTCTTCCTCCCTCTTCCATTTATGAGGACACTTGTGATTATATTGGACTCTCCAGGATAATCTCCCCAATTCAGTGCCAGCCAATTAGCAATCTTAATCCCATCTGCCACCTTAATTCTACTTTGCCATGTATCCTAACATATTCACAGGTTCTCACGATTAGGACATGGACCTCTTTTGGAAGCCATTATTCTGCCTACTATTACCTTGTCCAAATGGTTTTTTAAAAAAGTTTTCAACCTGGACTGCATAGCAGATTTTTTTTGTTGTTGTTGTTCATTTGACTAAAAACTATGTAAAAGTACCCAAATGGCATATAATTATTTTGAGAATGAATGTATAAATGAATCCCATCCAGCTTTCTTTCAGGCAAATTGTTTCCATCTGCTTTATATCTATATGAATCATAAGGACTGTTGGAAAGACTCAGAAATCTGGCATAAGTGAGAAAACTCTGTTTGAATCAAGTGTAAGCTTTGAAAATAAACCACCATTGTGTTTGGATAATAGACCATTAACAAAGGTTAATTTTACTTAAATCTCAGCACATTTTGATTTTCTAGAATGAACTTTAAGCAATTAGAATCTGTTGGGTAAACTTTTAAAACAAAAATCTGAATATATTGTTCTGAGTAGTTATGTAAAAATAGACTGCCTTTTAAAATTAACATCAATTTTCAAAATTAAAAAAATCAACAGGAAACCCATTTAAACAAATAAGAAGCAAACTGATAAACTGAAGAATTTATAAGAGCAACTTAGAACACTCACTGTTAGTTTACAAACTAATGACTACTAAATTGAGACTGTTTCTGAGCAGAAAGAACTTTGTTTTTCTTTTGTGGGGAATGGAAAGGGTGCTAATTAGAAATATGAAACATTATGGCATAATGAAGCTACTAAATTGCTCTACATTTATTGTGAATTTTCTTAGCTTCAGGGATGTGGTGGTAATTTCATTCTCTATCTTATGTCCAAGAATCAGTTACCATCTGCCTTGGAGTAAGTTTACCTAAACTGGCACTTTTACTATCAATCTAATTGCTTATTTACTTTACTAATGGATTCTGTCCTCGTGGTGTTTCTGAGTTTAGAAGGGAATATACTATATTCTAAAAATGTTAAGACTGTCTCTTGGGTCTTTTCAGACTAATGTCTTTCTACATTCATGCAGACAAAATTAAATACTGCAAGTTGAAGGATAAAATTCCAATGCATTTTATTCTTATAAAAAAAAGAGAATATTATCCCATGCTCTCCTGGCCAAGTCTAAGATCTACAAATATTCTCACAAAATAATTCCTGATCACTATTTACATGTCCTCTTTCCAAGTATGTAAATATAAAAGATCTATTTCCTGGAATCCTTCCAGAGTCAAAGGCAATATATCAGCTCTACCACAGGACTGTACAGTCCTTTTATTTCTAAATGGCTTTTCTCATATGAAACTCTTTCCAGAGAAAACTCTGTATTGAGTTGCATCATTTTCTACTGGAGAATATAGAAACACACACACACACACACACACACACACATCAACTTTCTTTTGACTAGGTTCTGACATTATTTCCAATTTTCTCCAAGAATTGGGTCATTGTGGGAACAAGCCTGGCTGATTAGATCTCGATTCCCTATCCAAGTACCAATAGGTCCTTCCCCAAGGAGATTCAGTCTCTAAACTTTTCTGCTGTCTTTGCTTCCTTCCAGGTTCTTACCACCTTTGGAAAATTAAGGATTTACCTATTTGATGTTTCCATTTGTGTCTTCTTCCCTGGGAGTGGGTTCAGGAGAAAATTCATTTCTCATGGTGGTGAAAAAAGAAATAGGGTTCATGAGACAGAGAAGACATCCCTGGGCATAATTAAAGTCCAAATCACTTCCTTACACAAGAGACTTGCTGCTAGCATGAGTAATGCTCTGACTACCTATTTCCTTGGGTTTACAGTGGGAGTAGCAGGGAGGAACTATATTGATGTCCCCATCGATGACCTAGCCCTTATAAGATCAAAGGCTTCAAACACTTCTGCTTCATGATGAGTGGGTTGAATCTTCTAAGAAGTGGGAGCATTCTCATGTTACAGCCTATGATTCAGCATATTGATATGAGTACAGAGTTAAACAATAATTAGTCTTTTGCATTTAAGGATATTGGGACTTGCTCTCCCTTTAACTGTAATATCATTAATCCAGTGTAGTTTATATGGGAAAATGCTACAAAAAAAGACATAACCCTGTGACCCATTTTTTTAAGCTAGTTGTCTGTTTTGTAAATGCAAGTGATTGATTTCTTATTGAAATCATTTTTTTGCATTATTTCATTCATTATTTTCTTTTCTTTTTTATTAATTAATTTTATTTTTTAAATACATGACAGCAGAATGCATCACAATTCTTATTATACATATAGAGCACAATTTTCATATCTCTGTTTGTATATAAAGTATGTTCACACCAATTCATATCTTCATACATGTACTTTGGATAATGATGTTCATCACATTCCACCATCATTGCTAACCCCCTTCCCCATCTCTTCCCCTCCCACCCCTTTGCTCTATCTAGAGTTCCAAAAAGACAAATGCTGAATGTTTTCTCTGATAGAAGGTGACTGACACATTATTTTATTTTCTTGGTTAATTTTTTTGAGACATTAAGTGACCTCAAACTTTCGATTCCCCTGCCTCAGCTTCTTAAGACACTGGTAAGACAGGTATGCACCATGACACCTGGCTCTTTGCTAATACAATTTAATCAGCAAATACCCACATAGAAAAATATATCTTAAATTTATTTTCACAACATTATTGAGGTATAAGTGACAGGAAATACAATTTGATGAATGTTGACATGTGTATATGTCCATGAAATCGTATCAGATGTGAAGATTATCAACATTTTTATATTTTAAATTTTCTTCATGCATTTTGTAATCTGTCTCCTTTTCCCACTTTCATCATCAGACAACTAGCAATTTGTTTTCTGTCATTGATGTTAGTGTGCATTTTGATAATTTTATATGTATAGAATAATAGTCTAGTCATTTAGCATGTGTATGTATGAAGGTCTGGTATCTCTCAATGACCATAATTACTTTGAGACTCATCCATAGTGTTAGATGCATATGATAACTTATTCCTTTTTATTATATGGCCATATGCAATTTATGTATTCACTATTTATGAACATTTGGGTGGGTTGTTTCCAATTACCAAAACAACAACAAACTACTCTGAGCAGTCAGATCCTTTCATGAATATAAGCTTTCATTTATCCTGGGTAAATATCTAAAATTGAAATGGCTAGATCATTAAGAAATTATGTTACTATTTCAAGAAATTGCCAAACTCATTTCCCAAGTGGCTGTGCCATTTTACAGCTTCACAATTGATGGATGAGCCTTCTAGTTCCTCTTCAGCCTCACCAACATTTGATATGGTCAGTCTTAATTTAGGCTTTCTTGTAGCTGTGTGGGAGTATTTTATTGCAGTTTGAATTTGTATTTCACCAATGACAAATAATGTTGAAACTCTGTTTTTGTGCTTATTTGCTTTAGTGTATCTTTTTTTTTCTTTTTTTTAGTGAGGCGTCTGTTAAAATTAGTCCCCAAATTCCCATTCAGATATAAAAGAGCTTGAGAAGTTTCTGATACAATAAATGATTACCACTGAGGTAATGGTAATAAACAACCCAATCTCTTGGGTATATTACCCTCTGGTCATGTAAATGGGTTTTCTCCTCTGATTTCAAATCACTTTGAATTCACCATTTCAATACAGAAGAGCATAAATGAATTTCAATTTTTTCTGTACTTCATCAAACTAATAATTCCTAATGGAAGTCAGTGCTCACAACAACATAATTCAGGATATGTAATAGGTACTATTAAATATTTATTGAATGCTTCCCATAATATAGGCACTATCCTGTCCCTGAAATATTGATGCAGAAGATTTTGTCTTCAAGGAGCTTGCAATACTGTAAGAGAAACTCATTGAAATGTGCTGCACCCTAAGTTCTGAAAAAAATAAGGAAATAAAGGAATACCAAAATACATTAAAAAATATTGCAATAATCAAAACACTTAAATCATGGGCCATGATAAGGCAAACTGAGAAATCAGTCAATCGGACTTCATATTATGAAACTTTTAAAAATATATGCACTTGGTGCCACTGTAGTGGGTAATTAGCAAAGTGCCAGGCCAACAGTACCTAAAAGGCACTGATAATAGTATCATGTGTGAATCACCCTTTCAAAAACACCATGCAAGATATTTTACATACAGCAGTGTTTACTCTTATATAGTCCAGCAAGTCTGGGCTTGGACATCCATTTTACAGATAAGGGATCCAGTGATAAAGCCTTGTGGTAAAGTAGTTTCTCTAAGATTAATCCACCAGAAGTCATCAGAACTAAGATTTAACACAGATACAGATTCAGATTCCAGGACCTGGGGTTGTGGCTTAGTGATAGAGTATTTACCTAGCATGTGTGAGGCACTGGGTTTGAGCCTCAGCACCACATAAAAATAAATAAATAAAGGTAAAAAAAATACAGATTCAGACTCCATGATACTTTGCATACATCTTTTGTTGATACAAAAAATAAAATAAAATAAAATTTGCTGGTGACCTTTCTCTAGAAATAAAACCATAGGAAAATCAGCTCAGTGCTGCTGCTTTTTGTTGTTTTACTCAATAACACCTTAAAAGTAAGAGTAAACTGGTTAGAACAATGATAAAGCTACAACAAAAGGGACTAACACAACATTCATTCTGGCAGACCCATTGTCAGATATTTATGCTAAAAAGTTCTCTAGAAACTAAATGGTGGCATTCCAATGGGACCCCCATTTTGAAACTCATTTCCTGATTTGGAACCCACACATACCCTATGCATTGATTAGACTGTGAAGTAGTGACAGAATTCACCCTGCCAGAGAAGTCATCGACACTCTGAAGTAAAGAGTTTCAATTGGGACACTTTTGGAATTCTCTGCTGCAACAACTGACCTAACTTATGCATTGAAAGTCTTCTGGGCTCCAAGCTCTGCCCAGAATGCTCAGAAAACATGAGTGAAGAAAATGCTAGAGAGGAGGACCCAAGGCTTCCCAGTTCTGAAGTACAGTTTGGGCTACAGGAAAAGTATTAACCTGTGGGAATAATGTGCGGTTTTTGCATTTATTTTGGAGGAAGCACCTGGATCTGCTCTTATGATCCAATGTGATCTGATTATTCCAATGTGATCTGCAGGGTCCTGGGAATCTCCCCTTCCTTCTAAAGCTAAAGATTAATCAGATGGGAATCCAGAGGCCTTTCCCCAAATCACCAT
Organism: Marmota marmota marmota; assembly: GCF_001458135.2. NCBI lineage: Eukaryota > Metazoa > Chordata > Mammalia > Rodentia > Sciuridae > Marmota > Marmota marmota. The sequence goes on from NW_026000048.1 coordinate 17,871,303, forward strand.
TATTTAATGGCAGCTGCTTTAACTCAGACAATTGAAATGAAAGCTCACTTTATTCTCTGCCTCATTTATTCCACAGACATAGATTGAACATCTATAGGTCCCAGAACCAGGTCCGGAAGTGGAGACATGGATCTGACAAAAGCAGAGACAGAACTGGAACCCCTGGGTGGGTTGTTACTCTTCCCACTCTCCCTTCCTGGATGGAGGATGAACGTGGCAGTGAAATCTGGCCGGCTCACCTCCCCTGCTCATGTCCACCGCTGCCTGCTCTAGACTTGCAGCCCCTTCAGTTCCTGGAACATGCCAAGGTCCCACAAGCTGCAGCTCATTCTTGCTCTCTGTCTCCCATACTGTGCTTCCTTCCCTTCTTGACTTGGCTCAGTCCCACTCAGGCTGCAGGAATCTTGAAACTTCCTGTCCTTAGGAGTTCTCTCCTCATTCCCCATGCCAAGTTCATTTCCCTACTATCCCTTCACAGCATCACTTGCTTTTCTACTCTAGAATTTGCCAGGCCAGTTTCTAGCTACTTATTAGTGTGATTATTTGATTTCCACCCATCATCCGTCTTCCTACCCCCTCTCACCCACATGCCCTCGATGCCAGTTTGAGGAGGACTAGACCAGTTCTGCTTATTATTCTATCATCCGCACTTTCTACAGTGTCTGGCTCTTAGTAGGTACTCAGCAGTGTTAGTTTTTGCCTTCCCATGTTTCCTTCATTCTCTGACCCTTATCCTCCATTCTCCATTCATTCATCCAATGCAGAATATTTAGGCTTCAGGGTTGTTGATCTGCCACCTGCATACTCAATAGCTTTTGAAGACTTTTGATTGCCTAAAGGGTAACATCTGAATTAGATAGTAGGGCTGTATTCAAGACTCTTTACAATCTGACCTGAGGAGCTTTATTTATTCTTTTAAAATATATTCATTAAGCATAGACTATGCAGTGGACACCGTGTAGTCACTAGGAATTCATTGGTGGACAAAGTAAAGATTCTCATTCTTATGTAACAAATGAGTACTTTTTATAGTGTGGTAGAAGGAAATACATACTGTAGTAAGAAGGAAAAGTTGAGCAGGGTGAAGATGAAGGGGAATGGTAAGGAACTGGTGAAGGTTTGCAATTTTAAAAAGGATGGTTAACATAGGACTAATTGTCTGAACAAAAATTGAAAAAACTGAGGGAGTGTGATGATTTCTGAAAGGCCTCTAGGCAGAGGAAATCGCCAGGGCAGTCCTCTAAGGTGGGAGCATGCCTGGTGTTTGAGGAACACCAAGTAGGACACTGTGGCCACAGTGGAGTGAATGAATGGGTGAGGAGTAGGGAATGAGGGTGGAAGGGCAAAGGGGAGTCAGGTTATCTTGTCATCCATTATAATAACATGGATTTTCACTTTGAATAGCATGGGGAGCCATTTCTATAGAACAGAGAGGAGAGAAATAATATAGGTTCATCTATATTCTAAATGCTTCTTCTAACTGCTCTGTCCCCCCCACCCACCCGCTTATAGATGATAGAGATAGAGAAACTAGGGTGAAACTGGGAGGTCACTCAGGAGACACTGCAGTGTTCTGTGGTGTTTGGACCATGGTGGTAGGTATGCAGGGATGACTAGAAGGTTCTTAGGGGCTGTTCATTCCCAGAATTTTCAGCTTGTCATGTACATGGCCTTTCTTCTGGAGAAAGACCTTAGGTAAAAGAGTATATATGGCATTTAGAAGGTGGACTAAATAATAGAGGCCCAAGGGATAGGGATAGGGTATCCAGACAGGCTCCACTACAATAAGGAATGAAGTAAAGAAAGCATTTGGGCAGTAGGGAAGGGTTGGATGCATTGGCAGATGCCCAAGGGCAGTATATATAGGGTAGGAGGGATTGCTAGGAAATTCAGCTCCTAGGACTCAGCTGAGTCATGGACATGAGAGTGAGGTCTGTTATTGTGGCTATGGGCTTTGCTGAAGTCAAGTTCAAGTGCATGGCCATGGCTTAGAGTGGGGGGAGAACTCACAGAATATTTGAAGGAGTGATTATAATGACTGCTCATGGAACTTAACCTGAGTAAAATGAAGAGAGAACGAAGGTGATAGGATCAAGGGATTGAAAATCTCCTAGGGGTTGAAGGGCTGGGGAAGCTGAGGTACCAGGAAGAGAGAGCTGAGAAGATAGCAAGTGTTAGTCAGGGTATATGACCTTGAGATTAGGGATAGGTAAAGGCTATTGGTGAAGTGACCTTGAGAATGAGGATCAAAGGAAAAGTGGAGAAAAAGGTCACTGTAAGAGAGGACCTCAAAGATCTGAGAAGCCCAAATGTCAGAAATATCATCTGTGAGAACATTGAAATTTCCAAGAACAATTCTAATCCTGGGATGTTGGAGAGAGGGGCAACACGGCAGAGGCTAAAATCATCAAGAAATGAGGAAAACCATCCTGGGGCAGTGAAAAGTAGAGAGTAAAATAATTTAAAGACTTGCAAGCCAGAGGTAGCTTGTTAGATAAATTTCTTACCATTCTCCACCATTCAAACCACTACCAGGAATAAAAACAAATCTCTCTTGATGTTACTGGACTGCTGCTACTCAGCCATTGAGTATGTCCCATAAATTAATTAAATCTTCATAACAATGCTATAAAACAGGTGTTATTGTTGTCTTAATCTTACACTTGAGGATGCTGAATAAAGAAAAGGTTAGATAACTTCTCAGTGTTGTACAATCAGTAAGAAGAAGATCCAGCCTTCAAGTCCTGGCCTGGTCTCCACTGAGCATGCTCTTATCCACGTGCTTTAATGCTTCTCTCAATTAAGACCAAGACCTTATCAAACAGAACCATTCCAGCATTGCAACATGACTCCATTTCCATTTTTACTCTACTTTGTTATATAATCTGACTCAGATTTTTCACAAACAAAACCAATCATTCATGTTCATACAGTTAGCGATTTAATTCACATTGTACGTGTATGAAGACTGACTATAGGAAATAAGAAAATGGAATGTGTAAAGCAGGTGGTGAGACCAACCTCACATGTGTTCAATGAGAGGTCCTCAGGCCTCTGGGGTTTAGTAAGGAAGCTGTTGGAAGTCGAGGTCCCTAGTTTGGTAGTATTCCATTCTTGGGATATAGATTTGGGAATTGGCAACATGAGTTGTGATTGCAGATAAGGTCATCTAGGGAGAAACCAGAGGAAAAAAAAAAAGGAAACAGACAACAGAATAGGAAATACCAACTTTTGAAAGGTGGGCTGAGAAAAAAAATCAACAAAAATCTGATGAGAAATGATAATATGGAGGGAGGGGGAAAGAATGCTATTCTAGAACTCAAAAGGGGAACTTCAAAGAGGAAGGGATGAATAATAGTGTTAAAACCCACAATAGTGGAGTAAGAACCAAAAATAGCAACCTGGAAGTCATCATTGGTGTTTTCTCACACAGTAGAAACCATTGTGGTAGGTTGAGGAGTTAATAAAAGGTGGAGGTGTGAGGATTCCATGTCTCGAGCAGTCTTTCGGGAACTTTGGTGGTGAAAGAAAGAAGGGGAATACAGAGTTGGTCTGAAAAAGAGTAAGAGGAAGGGAGGAATTCTTAATTGAAACTATTTTTAGGTTGGAAAAGAGACAGGAGAGAGATAGATAAAGAATGAAAGAAGCAGAAGGTTTAGCTGATAAAGTGCATGTCAGGGAGTGAATCTTATAGCATTTGTAAGTATTTTTGTGCATCTCTGTGTGTATGCTAGACCCATAAGAAATGTTTAAGAGATGTTTTGGCTGAATGAATGCAGTAATGGTTGGGATTCAGTACAGCTCACAGAGAAGAGGAATCACTTTTCCATTGAGGAAGTTTCAAGTTCCCTTCCAGATATGCCTTCCTCTCTAGCCACTGCCCACCTCTAAACCATTAATGTCCCATGCCCAATAACACCAGATACTCTCACCAAAATGGAAAATGACTTCACTATCTCTTTGTCCCTGACTCTGTGGTTTTCCATTTCTCTGAGATGACCTTTTTATCTCATTCTTCAAGAGTTACCTTGAATGGCAACTGTACCATAAAGCCTGCTTTTCTTGTGAGGTAGAATTTATCACCACCTTCCGAGGGCCATTGCGACTTTGTGCTCTTATGTCTCATGGAGCTCTTAGACATTCATTGTCATCATGCTGTGTCCTGTCTGAATTCCTCCCATTGGACTGTAAACAAGCCCTGGATCTATTTGTACTGAGTTTCTAGAACAGTGCTGGGGACACAGTAGCAAGTAAAAGACTATTTACTGAATGAATGAGTGAAAGAACTATTGAATATGGTTTTCCAACACTAGCTACACTAGTAAGAAGCTCAGTAAAGGTCAGTTATTGGTTAGACTCAGGGAATATCATAGGTGCTTTTGAAGATACTGCAATGTCAAAGACTAGAGCAATAAAAATTATGGTCACTTGATTACAGATACAAAAGGATTTTGATTAGCTCTGCTGTAGCTTAAGCCCATTGACAGAACATAGCCATAGTCCAACACCTCTCAAAAGCAGAACTGTGTGGCTTGGATAGCACACAGATGGAACAATTGGAATTTTTATAAATACATTTACTAACAAAAATTCCCTTCTGCTACTGTTGCCTAATACCAAGGCAACTTTGTTTAAAGTGCAAGATGTACTGACAGCAATCAGAACCTTGCGGCCATGTATTTACTTTATATACATTGAAACCAAAGGTGTTGCTGAGTAACTTTTCAAACTCTGATGTTTTGCTACTGCTCATGCATCAGATACATTGGTTGCCTAATCAACAACCATTTCCAGCCCCCTTTCTAGGCTAACTGAAAATGAGTCCTGTTCAAATGTTTGCCATGTTGTGGTTCAAGGGAGTTGGGCCTCTCTCCAGCTCTTAGAAAATTAATATTGATGAACAGAAGTTAGTCACAGAAAGCCTGTTTTAGTTAGATTTTTGTTGCTATGACTAAAATTTCTGACCAGAACAATTTCAGAGGAGGAAAAATTTACTTGAGCTCTCATGGTTTTAGACATCTCAGTTCTTTGACAGCCATCTCCATCCCATGGGATCAAGGTGAGGCTGAACATCATGGCAGAAGATTGTGGCAGATGGAAGTGGCTCACATGATGACCAGGAAGCAGAGAAAGAGACTCCACTTTCCATATATAAAATATATACCCCCCCAAGACATGCCCCCAGTGCCCATCTCCTCCAGCCACACCCCACCCTCCTTTAGTTAATCCCATTAGGGGATTAATTCACTTACTGGGTTAAGGCTCTCACAACCCAATCATTTCTCCTCTAAACTTTCTTCCATTGTCTCACATATGACCTTTTGGGGGGACACCTCACATCCATACCATAACAAAGCCCATTATACCTTCTAGTGGTTGGTAAGACCAAAGAATTCTGGCCATTCTTCTTATTCTAAAAAAGGAATGTGAGAGGGGGCTTGCCTTCTTCTATCTTTTGGACATGTGTGAAGATGTCATTCTTGGTGCCATGGTAGCCAAATTGTGACCAGGAAGTGACAAGTCTAAGTAGAAAAATGAATGCAATGAGAAAGGTGGAAAAACCTGGGTCTCTGGTGGAGGAGCCTCTGAATGAATCAACCCTACTGCTGTGTGTGTGTGTGTGTGTGTGTGTGTGTGTGTGTGTGTGTACTTGTCATCACTTCAGCCTGTAGAATTTACCTTTGGCTTACCTCCACTACCTTCAGCTGAGTGCATCCTGAGAGATGCTATTTATGACAAAATTTAAAAGCAGCTTTTCCAGCACTTACAAGTTACTTAACCAATATACTTTAGTGTGACTTCTCAAGCCACTGTTAAAAGGTCTTGTAAGTTCTGTTACTGATTTCTTTTTAAATTGTAAGAATAATAGGCAGTCATATCAAGTGCAAATTTCCTTATTGAGTGTACGTTCATTTAAAAGAAATAAGCACTGTGGAGTATTTGACCCAGTTAATATTACCTCTCCAGTACACAGACAAGCTCTCGCAGCACTCAGCTTCCAGAACCATCCTGCTGCCTTGGTTGATGGCAGAGGATTTTTCTTTGTGGGGCACATGAGCTGAAGAAATTTCTGCTTCAACTTTCATTTTGAAATATATTGCAGGAAGAATGTGGCAAGTGTTCTGATCTGCATAGATGTAACACTAATTTTACAAAACCTATATTTAGTAATCCACACTTATTTACAACTGAAACAATGATGGTGAGAATAATTATTTTGACTTTTGTAAGTACTTACCGAAATCTTGAAACATACCAGGTTTTCCAGGAAGAAAGTAAAATGTAATGATGAAGAATAAGAGCTTCTGTTTTGAACAGAAAATACATGACAGAAAGAAAAATTGAAAGGGGAGAGAGCATGCTTCCCAGTGGAAACCAAGACCAGTGTCAAAGCTGGGGAAGGTGGGAGCAGGTACCTCCCTTCTATTTGCCTTGTCTTTCTTTGTGGAGGAATTTCTGTTGCTGAAACTTTTCTTGCCCCACACCCTATTCCTCTCCTGGTCAGTGGTCACCTGACCCTAGGCAATGAATGAAGCCATGGCGGAGTCCACCCCTTCTGCTGTACTTTTGTTTTGAAGAGTGCTCCTCTTTTGACTAGGGCTGTGGTTGACTAGCAGAATCCCTCCCAGAGTGTGAATCTATCTGATTCAGCCCAGCTTGCATTGGTTATAAAAGTGGCATTTTAATTAGCACACATCTGACTCCTGGGTTACTCTCAATTGGATCTGAAGTCCTAAGAAGAGGGTGCTCCTATCACTAGAGGCTTTGTTAGGCATGAGATCACAAACCATATTGTTGCACACAGTGCAAGGGAAAGGCGAGGCAAAGAATGGGAGGAGCATATATCTTCCCATTACAGCCCACCCCCCAACCCACCCAAATACATATAAAATCCCTCACCTCAGTCTCTTTCAACTAGAAGTCTCACATGTTTTGACTTCTGGAAGCCCAGGCTTTCTATTCATTAGACAGGCTCAGAAACCTGCAACAATAGCAATTGTTACTGCTTATTGCAACTTTACTAAATGTAGGTTAGGGAGTGTGTCACATCTGTGTGTAAAATGTAATGACATGTCAAAGCCAGGAAGGATCCCCCAAGGTCCTCACTGAATCATATACAATGAACTTTGCTACTTTTCTAAAAGCTACACAGGCATAGGAGCATTGTTTCATGGAACCTGGGCACAAATGACAATGTCAGAGCACTTCCTGCAGTCACCATGAGAGCAGGAAGAGTAACAGGTGAGCAAAGAGATAGGGAAAAAAATGATAAAAACCATTGTTGAACACATATGAGACACTCCAGTTGCATCCAGAAATACTTGATGGAGAAATTTTAGGAGGTGAGTTTGTGTGTTATGCAATTTAAAAGCTAGAATTAGTGCTATTTAGATTATTACTATGGTGACCCAATTTGATTCATGGGTTGGCAAGGAGAAGGGAAAGGTGGATTGCAGTAAAAATTGTAAGGCTGATAATGATGGTGTCATTATTATGGATATGAATTCAATTTTGGAAAGATATGTATTATGGTTTAGATGTGATGCGCCCCCATACATGAGATAATGCAAGAGGGTTCAGAGGGGAAATGATTAGGTTGTAAGAGCCTTAAATCAATCAGTGAATTAATTCATGATGGGATTAACCAAGTGGTAACTAGAGGTGAGTAGGGTGTGGCTGGAGGAGGTGGGGCATTGGGGGGGTGCACCTCTGGGGTATATATTTATATCTGGCAAGTGGGGTCTCTCTGCTTTCTGATCATCTTGTAAACTGATTCCCTCTGCCACACTCTTTCATTATGATGTCCTGCCTCACTTCAAGCCTCAAGAAATGGAGTCTGCTATCTATGGATTGAGACCTCTGAATCTGTGAGCCCCTAAATAAACCTTTCCTCCTTTACAGTTGTTCTGGTCCAGTCCTTTAGTCCCAACAACAAAAAAGCTGACTAAAATACTGAGTTTTTATGCTTAGATTTGAACATGACTTTTATTTATTTCCAACTTGCAGAATTCACCATGAATTGTACCACTAGAACATCCAGGACACATGGCTCTTGCCTATAGCCAAGTCCCGTAGAAAGAATTGTCTGGATCCTGGCCTGGAGAATGGTTCTGACCCAGTTCCTGAAGCCTAATCTGCCATGCTTTTTGGATGGCATGTCTGGCTTCTTAGCTCTCTCAAGCTCAAGTGCCACTGTATCTGCCCTCAGGCCCTATGTCAGTTCTCTCATGGTATTCCCTTCACATGTCACTTCACCTGCCATCATGCAACACCATCTGGAGGAGGAAAAGTGCTCCCCGGAGCCCTGTAGGCTCCTAGCAATAGCACTGCTTCCCAGGCCTCATTCCTTTCAGTAGGGATGAGGAGGAGTCCAGAGCTCTGGGTCTGAACCACGTGGTGCTGAGAGGGATATGTTTTTGTCACATCTCCAACATAGATGTCTAACAGACATCTAAAACTTTAAATCTCCCAAAATTGAACTTTTAATTCTTTCTCACCAAGTCTGCTCTTTCTGCAGATTTCCCCATTGCAGTCAATGATGTGACGTAGTCTTTGATGCTCCCTGTCCTTAAACTTTACATCCAACTAATCAACAAATCTATACTCCAAATATATCCTGAATCTAATAATTTCTTATCAACTTCATAGAGCTGTCTTTATCTAAGCCAGTGCCATCTCCTAGGTGGATTATTTCAGTAATACCCCAAGTGGCCTACTTGTTTCCTTCAATCAAACTTGTGTCTCCCTTCCACCAAAGCCTATTATCAACATAATTTTTGATCTAGTCCTTATATATATAAGTAAATCATGTCACTGCTTGGCTCATAATCCTGTCTCAGCTTCCTCTTTATTTTAGGATGATGCCTCACCCAAGGTTAGGCCCCCCTCTCTGGGGTGATCCATTTTCAGTAAATGAACAATATACTGCTACAACGTTATGACACTGGGATCCTCTTATATAAATTTCACAGACAATTCTGAAAGGCCAGCCCAATGTCAGATGTCCCTATGTTGGATTTATTGAGGGCTTTGTGGTGTCTTCATTACAGTTCAACCTTTCCTTCTGCCCCAATCCCACTTCCTTTAGGTTTTCAATTGCAAAACCCGTCCCAAGAAAAATTGTGTACAGAAACTTCCATTTCCAGGTCACATGATAGTAGGATTACATTTCCTAACTTCTTTTTCCTTTGGTGGAGCCATATAACTTGTTCTTGCCTATTAATTATTATTAGCAGTGATGTTTGTTGGGTGTATTTGCCAGTGTGAGTGTTCAAGAATATTCAGACAGTGGTTTCTCAGTGGTGTTAGAGTGAGCAGAAGTGGAGCAACCCTGGGTCCATTCTGGTCTTCTAGAAGAGCCACAAACATTGAGTTTGTATGTAGTTCATCATAACCCATCCTATATTTCTTGGACAAGGAGATGTGGTAAACCTCACAAATACTTTGTCATATTATCCCCACTATAAATGGAAACCTTCAAGCAAATTGATCCTAGAAAATAGCTTTGGGTATCTTAGAACATCTGATTATCAAATGTAAAATAACCTCTTGCATTTACTATGAATCACAATACTGAAGATAGCAGTACCAGAATATTGTACATGTAAACTTGCTTTGACAGTTTTGGTTGGATAAGATCATTGATGGTGGGGGCAAGATATTGAATAAACTGTAGACAAGAGTGAATTTCTTCCAGGCAGATCATACTTACTCCAATTCAAAAACATCTTCCTCTGTGAAAACCCATCTCCCACAATCCAATCCATACTCTAGGGGATGCTAATTCTTATTTAAATGGACAGTAGGAATGCAGTGACTTGGATCATGGTCTCTGACTGCCTCCTGGCTGCGTTTGTACTGGGAAATTCCTATTTGAAGGTGCAGGTCAAGATTGCCCAGTTGCTATGGAGATGCCATGCCTGAGGAGGCTCTGTGCAAAGGCATGGTGCTATATCAGTCTGAACTTTGAGCTCAGGCACCAGCTGCTGGGTATAGAGAATTCTGAGCATAATAAGATAACCATGTATCAGCAAGTGACCATGACCTTCAAGGCTCCCACAAATAACCTTTTGATGATAAAACCTATATAATAAATGTACTGTACTAGCTCTGTACATCCTCTATCAGAGGATGATGTCCCACCTGGTCCCAGCTTTCTCTCTATAAGCATTTGTCTTTTCTGGGCCCCCATTGCCCCTCAGCAGTTTCTGAATTAATGGCTGTGGAAGTGTCAGTATATATATATGCTGAAATCACGCTATATATATATATATATATATATATATATATATA
>NW_026000048.1:17881600-17886447 GCF_001458135.2 Marmota marmota marmota
TATATATATATATATATATATATATATATATATATATATATATATATATATATATGAAAAAGTTAAGATCTAAGATATTTACATCTGGAAAGGGTGGATTTGAACATACACCAGCATATTCAGTGAAGTGTTCTAGGTATTGTATTCTGTCTGTTTGGGATAGAGTGTGGGGTTAGACAGGGTGAAGATGTGTCTCAGAAAAGGGAGTGAGTCTGTAGCCCAGGCTTAACTGACAGAAGGAAACTTACTCACTTTTGGAACTGTGTGTTTTGGATGACAAATTGCATGACCACTCTAGTTTAAGCAAGGATGATCTAGTCCATCTGTTTCAAAAATTATCACTTGGATCTTAGGGTTGAAGCTTAGATAAGCAGTGTAAAAGTGACTACCCATTTGTGGGTCAACTGAGGTCTAGAGCTGTGACTTATGGACTATTTATTTTCAGTGTTAAGCATATGGAGTGTGTGTGTGTGTGTGTGTGTGTGTGCGCATGTGTATGTGCTGATTGAACACTATCAACTAACTGAATTACTAATGACTAAAATGATTAAATTACTAAAGTCATTTTTTTAAAGAACACCTTTTTGAAATTTCAGGGGGTTTGTCAAAAAGCCTCACATAAATTTATTTATGAGAAAATAAAGTGACTTTACACATAACCTTAAAAGTCAATTGGGAGGCTGGGGAAATAGGTCAGTTGGTTGAGTGCTTGCCTTGCATGCACAAGGACCTGAGTTCAATCCCCAGCACCACACACACACACACACACACAGTCAATTGTTCTTAGAAAATTTCCTTGAATACTCATTGTCTTTTTCTACTATATGATAAGGATATGAGGATTCATTTGATGGAGGTCTCTAAAAATTTTCTGGGAAAAAAATGTGCTCTAAATGCAGTCATTGTGCTCTGGTCACAATGTGGAGGGAACTTGAGAAAGTAGGTGTCAGATTGTTTGAGAGTTGTAGATGGAGCTGGAAGATCAGGCTGAGAGTAGAATGGAAGCAACTGTGTTTCTAGTTTCATGTGAATTTATGACTAATACACCTATTTTAAAGTCATAAAGGCAATTTATTGGTTCAGATTATTTTCTCTCCAAATTTTCAGGCCCATTTTTGTATAGATGGAGGAGCTTGGTAATGTGGATGCTTTCACATTTCCCAAAGCTTTGATCATCTATTTGAAGACTTTTGCTTTCTCCCAAGGGATTGGTCTTAGATGAACATATGCAAGTTGGCTTCATGTTGTATGGCATTGAGCAGCTCTCAACATCATCACTTAAAGAAAGTCTCCAGCCTTCTTGCTGGTTCTTGGAGTTTCTTCATCAGAGATAATTCAACTCTGGACAAAAGCAATGAAATAAGCTGATAGAAGAGCTAATATCCTAATTTAAACAATTTTGAATGATTGTAAAGTTGGTATATCCACCCCATTATAGTAAATGGTTTCTATTGGTGTCAGGCTGTTGAATGCAAAGGTATTAGAAGAAAGAAAACTTAAAAAAAAAGACAATTGATGAAGAAAATAAAGAGTTCTTTACTTATATAACTAGTTTGCTCAGAACTAGCTTTGTTTGCTGTTTTTCCAAAGCATTGCCTTCAGCTAGTCAGGAAAAAATGATGTGGAAAGATAATCTTTCATGTAATTATGTTCCACTGAATAAAAAACATAACTAACAAAAGTGCTAATTGGAAACTAAATCATTGCATTTTGAACTATAATTGGAGAGTAGGATGTGTGTGCCTTGAGTGAGCTGGTATGTACCAGGTTACTTTATTTGCTCTAAGAAGCTCAATTCCACTCATCTTATACTGCTATCAATTCATAAGAAACATACTTACTCCCTACTTTCTTCAAGTCCATAACTGTTTTTGACAAAGCGAAATATGTGATTATAAATTCTGTGTAAATGAACAACACAGATTTGAAAGGAATGCAAAATATTTAAAATTAAAACCCAAATTTTGTTGAAAAGACTTCTAGCTTTGCTAGCAAGGTGCTTGTTTCATTTTTAGAAATAAACTATAACGAATAAAATAAAATGGGTCTTTCTCTAAGGAAGCAATTAAAAATTTCTAAAAATTTACTTCTGCAGTTAATTCCCTATCCCAAATTATTATTGCATATTTGGCTGTAGAAGCTTTGCATTTTGATCAAGCAGGATTTAGTTTTCTTTAGTGAATAACTAACACACTTCACTGCCTCAATAAGCTTCCCATGACATTGTCACATACAAACTTGTAGATGCAAAGCTTCAAAAGTGAAGTCTATCTGTGATTCACTCAGAATTACAAATGGGAAGAGTTAGCATGTTCCTTATTCATGAAACTGAAGAAAAACAAAACCAGAAACATTTGTGATGAGCTTAAGGTCCCCTTTATTATGTCCAATTGCTGTTTCTATATATAGAACAGGAATAATTTATCTTACATGGTTTTTAAAATAATCCAGTATAAATATACTTACTACACTTTTCTCAGCCTATACTGGTATGCCTGAATAAAGAGGTTGGAGATGACATCTGATTTCTATATATGAACAGTATTTGCAAGACAACATAGGGTATCTGCTTGAGATGTACCCATTCTGATATTATCTGAATGCACTGACATAAGTGTCCCCAGATGGGGTAGCTGCTGGCTTACTGCTCACCAAACTCATTTCCTCCTTTTGGGAAAATAAGAATCTGCACTCTCCAATATGGTAGCCATTACCTACATTTGACCATTTAAATTTAAATTATATGTAATTAAATAAAGTTAAAAATTCAATTCCTCAATGGCATTAGCCAAATGTCAAGTGCCCTTTAGCCACATGTGACAGATGTCTATCATTTTCTACAGTGCAGATAGAGAATAGTTACATCATTGCCGAGACTATTGCACAATAGTGAACTAGATTCAATTTCTTAGTTTTCCCTCCAGTTATTAGGTTCTGGTCAATGAGATGTGAGAACTAATGTATACCCAGGCAGAAAAGCTCCCACACCAATTAGTATTCTCTTTTCTCTTCTATGGAAATTTTGTTCTGTTACAAATTTGTGAAGAAACAAATTATTAAGAAAGGTCACAGGTGAACTGGAGTCACCTTTCAGCAGACATCAGATTAAGGGGATGGCTTTTGAACCTTTTATTGCAGATGCTCTCAATGTAGTTGTTACTCAGTTGACAGAGGGTGTGGATGTCAGGTGGAGAGATGGTGGAGACAGAGGAGCCGAGCACAAAGAAAGATCAGACTTACACATTATATCAAGGAATAAATTTAGGAAGTCAAAAATTGATAAAAAAAGCTTACAAAAATTTTAGGAAACTACTTTTTCAAGAAATGAGAAGCCTAGACTAAAAGTGGATATTTGAAATATTCCTAAAATCCCAAACTTGCACTAGCAGGAAGCCATGGATTCTCCATTGGGCCCACCTCCTAGATCACAATTTCACTGTAGCCTCAGTGTACATAAGGTTGGGCTGGTCTTCCCGGAGGGCAGAGCTAGAGGCACAGGGAACAATGTTTGAGTGAATGTGCCTGTCAGAAAATATGAACCAGATTCTAATGAAGAAACTTGCCCACCTCTAAGGCAGGTTCAGTTTACAATGTCAAGATGACAGGATTCCATCCTTAGGTCAGTGATGCTGGTCATCTTCCATTCCTTTTAACAAATGGAAGAGCGTGTGATGTCATTCTAGTTCAAAAGCACCATTGCATTGCAAGCGTGTGTTGGGGAGGAAGGACTAGTGGGTATAGGTAACTTGTCATTGAGTCATAAGTTATCAGACAACAGAGTCGCATCCAGATGAAGGGAACTAGGTTCTGCCTAAAAATCTGGCATTTAAAAGTGGGTTCATCAACTGGATAGGATTTTGACTGTTCTCTTTCAAAAATTTGTCTCCATATGGTTCAATGTCCTCATTTTAACAATGAGGAACCCAAGATTACTAGAGGATGAAGGTGATGGTTTCAAACCACACACTGGACTCAGAAATAGAGCTCAGGAATCTGGGCATCTATTCCAGTACTGTTTTCACATGTGTTCCCACTCAGACAAACCTACTAACACAAGAGTCCTGATTTTCCAGCTATATGTAAGGAGGTGACACTGAGGAAATGAACTTAAAAATGGTTGCAATATTTTCTACAGTTCATTCATTTAAAATAAAAATATTTCTACATTAAAATAAATTACTAGATGATATATTCTAAGCACATGTAGAATATTTGGTATCATCACTAATTGGTTATTGGTCATTGTGAACCTCCTTGGAAATGGTTTAAAAGAAATAGTTTAAGGTCTACATTCTATATTCTCCTAATAAATTTCTCAAATAGTCCTGTTTCAAGAAATACTTGCTATCCAATAACTAAATTATCTTAATATTTATGTTTTATGGGTTTTTTTTCTCCCCAACTTCTTTTCTGTCAACTTTCTATGTGTATAATCAGGAGCAAGAGCTGGAGATATTGATGGTACCTTCATCCAATTACACTGATATTTTGTTCTGAGAAAGAAAACATAGCAGTTATCATACTAACATTGTAGGCAAAGATTCTTTTTTTTTTTTTTTAATTTTTTATTGTGGGTTGTTCAAAACGTTACAAATTTCTTGGCATATCATATTTGACACTTTGATTCAAGTGGGTTATGAACTCCCACCTTCACCCCATACACAGATTGCAGAATCACATCAGTTACACATCCATTGATTTACAAATTGCCATCCTAGTGTCTGTTGTGCTCCGCTGCCTTTTCCATCCTCCACCCTCCCCCCTCCCCACCTCTCCCCTCCCCTCCCCTCCTCTCTCTCTACCTCCTCCACTGTGTAACCCTGAGGGTCTCCTTCTATTACCATGCA
>NW_026000048.1:17891288-17944327 GCF_001458135.2 Marmota marmota marmota
CCCGGTCTAGGGAAGTTCCGGGAGGCCCGGAACTCGGCCGCTCCGTGCTCGGTGTAAGCTCCTATAAGTGTAAGCTCCAAGAAGCAGTCCCCGCGGGCTCAGTTCCGGGAGCCGGAATTCGGCTGCTTAGTGCTTGTTGTATGCTCTGATAGGAGCAGGGTCCAAGAAGCAGCCTCCGCAGGCTCCGCGGGACGGTTCCGGGAGCCGGAACTCGGCTGCCCCGCGCTCGGTATTCGCTCCGATAAGCTCAGGTTCTAAGAAGCACCCAGGCGCTGAACCCTAGCAATCTGTCTGCAAGCCGCAGGCGAATTGCAGCCTGAAATTACCTGATCTATGGCTGAATGAGCTGCGGTCAGTCGAAAACAGGGAAGGTGACGTCAGTTTACCATCATGGTGGCTGCTGGCCTCCTCTGTGGTCTGACCGGTGTGGAGAACCGAGATGGACCGCTTCCTTTCCCCCGTCTCGAACCCAAAATTCAGCCCTGAGTACGGTGCTTGCGCGGCTGGCAGAAACTGCAGCGCTGTAACCCTGCGTCTCTATCCCAGCGCGCGCTGCAGACTCTAGCCGTGGGGCGATTTGCTGAATAAGCCGTGTTACCCTCCGTGCGACAAACCTCTCGCGTTTGAGTCCCCGTAGCAGATCCTCATGCGATGGAAATCCTTCCTCCAGGTTCCGGAGCACCCCACTATTGCTGGAAATTCCTAACAAGATATCCTTTAGCCGTCCTGACTTGTCATACTCCCACACAGTGAAGCAGCACACGGGGGTAATGCACTCCCCTCGCCGCCATCTTCCCGTCTCCCTCGGCAAAGATTCTTAGAGTAAGGAATTCAGAAATAATTTAGTTTACTTCACTCACTCTATGTTATGGTTTAGATATGAGGTGTCCCCCAAAAGCTCATGGGTGAGACAATGCGAGAAAGTTTAGAGGTGAGATGATTGGGTTATGAGAGCCTTAACCTAATCAGTGGATTAATCCCCAATAGGGGTTAACTAGGTGTTGCTGGAGGAGGTGGGTCTTTGCGGGTATGTCTTTCAGACATATATTTGGTTCTTGGTGAGCAGAGTGCTCTCTCGTCTACCTGGTGGCCACGTCCTGAGCCACTTTCGTCTACCTCACTCTTCTGCTGTTCTACTTTACTTTGGGCCCTGAGGAATGGAGGTGATCATCTAAGGACTGAGATCTCTGAAACCATGAGCCCTAAAACAACAATTTTCTCTTCTAAGTGTTCTTATGAGATCTTTTGGTTGCCAATGGTGAAAATCTGACTAAAACACTCTGCAATCAAAAGAAACCGGATAGTAGCCAATTGTACCTGTTATGTAATGAGGGATCAGTAAATATTCGCTGGAAAGAATGAATAAACTTTCTTTTCACTCCATATTATACAATCAGTTAATGACAATGTGGCAGACATATGAATCCCAAATTGATGCTCTCTGAATAATTGTCCACTTGATATATTTGATCCATTAACTATAACAATTAATATTGAACATAGTTTTTACTTGGGAAAGACAGTTCATCACTGCTGCTGGTCTTATCTCACTTTGAACAATCTCTCTTGGGTTTTGTTCTGGGCCTTCAGAGGCGTAATTGCTGTTCTGAGTTTTGTCTTCCTTCACTGGGGTGTTTCTTCTCCCTTTCTGTTGTTGTGGTATTTAGGAGCAAATATTGATGGGAACTTACAGAAGAGAAGCAGAACTGAACTGATCACTTTGTCAGCTGAATTGTGTAGGTTTCATCCTCTTCTTTGTCCTTGTCCTTACAGTATTTCCATCTTTACCCATATCCACCATGGATAGTATCTTTGGACCTCAACCAGAAAATTCAGGCCCCATAGGTCACGAAGACTTTCCCTGAGAAGTTGGTCCTGTCTTGTTTACTGATAGATGGGATCTTCTTGGGGCTTGGAGTTTAGATTGTTCTCTGTCCTGTAAATTACATTAATTTTATTTTATTTTATTCTGTGTCCTAGCCATTAGACCTGTATAATGATAGTATTAGAGAGAGGCCTGTATAATGATAGAGCTGACAGAGGACTTAGAAAGTCCTGAATTTCAACCTCTCTCCAACTTAGGTGTGGTTTATTAGTTTCCCTTCCCCTTTGGATTCTGTATTCTGAAAGTTTTCTTCCCCCCCAAACAATGTATTTGCATTAGTAATCTTTAAATTGTTTTTCCTTCTTTTACTACCAATGACATGTGTAATTGCTATTCAGAAGTTCTCATCAGCACAAGACTGGTTGTCACTGATTGTGTCACTGCACCAAGGTGATAACAGTTTCTGGTGGTAGGGGAAAAAAAGAAAACCAACAGAATGATAAAACTTAAAGCCCTCATGGTGTTATCTTGAGCAAATGCAGGTTTTCCACTAGGCTATTTGAAACTGAAAATAGCTCACAGAACACTCCTTAAAAAGCCCTTCAGAATCAGGGAGCCTTAGGCTATGATTCACAGATTTAATCCAGCTGGGTTGTTTTGTAGGTAAGCAAACAGAGACCCAAGCCACACTTTCAGTATGGAATGGGTCAGATCTCAGTTTCTTTTGACTCTTAATCCATGTCCTTCCTATCACTCCATGCTTCCTACCTTCAAGAGGAGAGGAATCTATTATCCTAATGATGATCATTATTATCCAAAGTACAGGTATGAAGACACGACACGAATTGGTGTGAACATACTTTGTATACAACCAGAGATATGAAAAATTGTGCTCGCTATATATAATAAGAATTGTAATGCATTCTGCTGTCATATATAAATTTTAAAAAGTTTAAAAAGTATGTTACACCAAAAAAAAAGAAATAATTAAATAATTAAACTGATAGAATAAAAACTCAAATCCAATGGGGTGGGGGGGAAGAGGAGAGGAATCACTACATCCTGTACCTGCCACGGAGTTTCTGAAACTCAGTCTGGGCACATACAGATTCGCAAACCCTAGAATCCAGATGCTAGAGTAGCTGCGAGTGGAGAGGCAGCATGTCAGAAAGCACAATTTATGGATATCTAGACATATTCTGAAATATGCAACCAAGTCTAAAAGGTGTATCGTCTAGACTAACTGGAAATTTCCTGCGTCTAGTTCTATACACTACGGGGTAATTCTAAAGCTGAAGATGTCACCATTTTCCTGAGGAGGTCTTTACTTTGGGCTTATATTTATTTGTTTTAGGAACTACTTTTAAGCGAGGCATGGTGGTGCACGCTAATCCTAGCACTTGGGAGGCTGAGGCAGGAGGATTGCAAGGTCAAAGCCAGCCTCAGCAATTTAGCAAGGTCCTAAGCAACTTAATGAGATGGCTCAGTGGTTAAGTGCCCTTGGGTTCAATCTCTGGTACATAAAAAACAAACAAACAAACAAAAAACCCTACTTTTAAAAGCATTAAGTACTATTCTAAGTACCTCACAAATATGAACTCATTTAATCTTCCTAACAACCCCTTGAGGTGGGCATGGTTATTATTTCTACTTTGTTGGTGGGAAAATTGAGAACCAGAGCAGTTGAGATTGTTGCTGGAAACCACACAGCTTCTTAGTAACAGAGGTGAGCTATGAGCCCAGGGTTCATGTTTGGTTCTGACAGACTAACTAGCCTGTGTTAAGGGGTGATGAGAAGAAGAGAGATCCCACAGCGAGCTTCATCTTTGAGTTCAAGTCTTGAGGATCACAAAGGCCATGGATCGGCAGACGGGTTTTCATTTCATGGTACTTATTTCTTGGGGTCAATACAATGAAATTGTTATCAGGAGGAGAATTTTGGGATAACATGGAAGGACCTGAAATCCTTGCAAGCACATCAATATGACACATATTTGATGATTATTTGATGTTATTTTATTGTTTGGAGGATCAGGGGGCCCAGCCGTACCTTAGCTGAGGACAATGAATGTCTCTCTCTTCTTCCAGTAAAATGTAATTGCTCCTCATTCATCTTAATTCTTGCTTGTCCATCTCTATTTGTGGAAAAACGATGTTAAAGTGTTGATTTGTTATGTTTCTGATTGGACGTTGTAAAGAAAACATTGTAAAGAAAGCCAGGCTGTATTTTTTTTTTCCTGCTTCAACAATAAATAACAAAAAAGTAACATTAGCATCCAAACCACACCAGCCCCATTGTAGGCAATCACCAAAGGATGAAAATGCAGAATCCATCTTCCATGAACTAGCAGGACTGCTGTGCGGTTGGTGAAATTATCCATGATTAAAAAGAGGAGAGTTCAAACTGCAGTAACCTGCTGAGAATGGAAATGTTGACCTCACTTTTGATTTTATTGTTTACAGGGAATTTCTCTTGCTTTGGCGGTCCCCAGGCAGCACGCGTGTTGGGAGAAAGTACAGTATATTATGGATGCTTTGGTCAAAAAAAAAAAAAAAAAAGAAATGTATTCCTCTAAGAGAGTTCCTTGAAGTTAGAATTTGTAACATTCATCTTCAGCAATCCCCAGAGGTTGTAGATACATTTGCTTGGAGACTATTCCAGCTGCCCAATCTTTAATAAAACAACTGGTGGACAATTATTTCATTTACCTCCTACTGTTCAATGACATTGATTCCTGTGGCTTACAGGCTCAAATACACCAAATTGGAAGAGATCATGGTGGTGCATAATGTGGTCACAAGCAAGTACATTGTTCTGTGAGGGGCACTGGGGATGACAGCGTCCTTCCTTTAAGATGTCTGTTTAGCTGTAGAACTGATCAGGATAGAGGAGAGTCTATTTCCCTGGAGTCCGTGTTTCAAGAGGAAGAAAAAGAAATAAGCAAAGAACATTAGTTGGAATTCTTTTTTCTCTACAGTATGTCCTAAAGGATCTATTTTTTTATAAAAATATCAATCGCCTTCCAAAAAATGATACACTTTGATTTCTTAGAGCTATCAGTTAGTTTATGTATACCAGCAATGCATTTTAAGTAAAGTAACAATTGAGGGACCTAAAAGGAAAATATTTTCCATTTTTATCTGTGTAGTATCATCACAATTACATGACAAATTCATTCAATTTAGAGGGAGAATTATGTCCCTGTAAGTTCCAAAAGCACTCAGATGAACTGATTGGTCATTATTATCTTGAAACATCCACCATGCAGCACATATATTTCCTGTGGTAATACAGAATATGCAGAATGTGAAATGAGCAACTACTAAGTGCTTAGAAAGGGTTTTTTTTTTTTTTAATTTTTAACCTTTGGCAATTGGAAGGTTTTTGCATAGTAAATGAATAACAATTATTATAATCAAGTTTTATTTCTTTAATAATGCTACCAAATTAATTAGTAAAAATTTACTCCAGCTTGTAATCTGCGGAAATTTGTATACAAATATTGGAAGTCTCTGAGTGCTTTCCTCCATTTAATCATAGACACAATTACTTAAAATTGCCTTAATCTTAGATTTTTTTTATTCTCTTGGCAGATATTTACTTGTAAAAGCTGTTTCCTTGGACAGAAAATATAAGTCAGTCCTTCTTATTAAAAGGCAAAATACTTGTTTTTTTTTCTTTGATTGTATAATTTTGTTTTATGGATGAACACTTTAATCATTTTCTGAGCCAAGGTTTGTGTAAGAAAATCTACCACAGGAAGTTATTTTTTCTGGAACCCTATTTGCCAATGCTCAGTAATAGTCATCACTTTAGTTTTTATTTTTATTTTTTGGTAGTGAGGATTGAACCCAGGAACACTTTACCACCGAACTACATCCCAGGCCTTTTTATTTTTTATTTGAGACAGGATCTTGCTAAGTTGCTCAAGGTCTTGCTCAGTTGCCTCGTGTCTCGCTGAATTGCATAGACTGGCCTCAAACTTGTGATCCTCCTGCCTCAGCCTCCCAAATTGCTGGGATTACAGGTGTGCACCACTGCACTTGGCCATCACTTTAGATTTTAATGGAAAATAGGAGATGAAGACTAGAGACAAAAGGTTTCCAGATTCAGTAATAATGATGAAAACACCAGAATATAAACTTATCTTTAACACATATTGGCTAACTAGTGGACCTAATTTATAATCCACATTGTGGACTGAAAATTTTAAAAGTTTTAGAGGGTCATGAAAGTCACTATGGGGTCAGGAAATAGTGAGATGATAATTAGGATAATGATTGCAAACTCTGTAGGGATCAAAATCACCTGGGAGCTGTTTGAGTTGGGCTACTTTTAGTTAGTTTTCCAACAGATCCTTACTTAGAATAACTTATACAATAGGGGACACTCTGGTGTCTAAGGGACTCTGAGGCATGAAGGGCCAGGAAATCTGGAATGGTCTGACCTCAGTCCTTGTCTCCGATCTTCTCTGCTTGTATGTTTTCTATCTTTTTCTCATGGATTTCTCTGCTTCTCAGAGGGGACTCAGAAAACCTTTAGTCATAGAGAAAGCAAGGGCTTTTCAGAGAGAAAGAGGGAATAAAAAATTAGTTTCTCTCCTAATCCCTGTTTTAACATTCCTGGAGAATGAGCCAACTGGCCACATTAAGTTGACTGCTCACCCTATACCCACCGACCAACCAACGTGGTGGTGAGGAGATGATCACAGGTGACAAGATTGTCTCTGTCATAAGCACATGAGGGGAGACTGTGGGAGTGGGCATGGTTCACAGGAGTGGTCAGGAGCTGGGCAGATACAACTACAGAGACGCATAGGAACTTTAAAAGATATATCCACTGTGTACATGGACCGCATTTTCTTTTCCATTCATCTGTTGATGAACATTTAGGTTTATCCCACATCCTGGCTATTGTGATACCATTCAGCCATAAGAAAGTGTGAAATCCTGTTGTTTGTGACAACTTGGATGGACCTTGAGGACACTATGTGAAATGAAACAAGCAGGGCCGAGAAACACAAACACCCCACGATCCTGCTCATAAGTGGAATCTAAAAAACTTGAGAGCAGAGTAGTGATTTCCACAGACTGAGGAAGGTTGGAGGGAGAAGTTGGTGAGTGGACATGTTATTGTTGGATAGGAAGGGTAAGTTCTATAGCAGGGGGAATATATCAACAATAATGCACTAGATATCTAAAAGGAGAGGAAGAGAGGAATTTGAATGTACTCACCATAGACAATGATACAAGTTCAAGGTGATAAAAGTACTAATTACCACGAGTTGATCACAACTCAATGTGTACATAAATCAAAACATCACCTTATATATTGTAAACATGTACAAATATTATGTCAATCAAAAAAAAGATCTAAACACTTCCAACTCCTGCTCGGATGGTGAGTGCTGGAGAGAACCTCACTCCCAAGGGTCAATTTAAAAAAAAATGAGACAAGGAGGAACTTGTCTTGAACCCTCCTCTTCTTATCCAGGAGAGTGGTGGCAAGGCAACCAGTTTGGCACAGAGGCTAGGGGACTTGAGTATTGACTTAGCTGTGCCAGACGCAGAGGACAGTTAGCAGAGTGCAGCTAGGTATGTGAGGAGTGCCTGAGGCTGGCCCCATGCACATCGGCCTCAGGGAGGGCAAGGCCCCCAGCGGATGACTACAAATATGGGGATTTACAACCTGCTCAAAGACTTCTTATCCATAAACCCCAGTAACTGCTCACAGAATCAAGTAGGAAAATCCGAAGACATGCACTATGGGGTCACAGCACAGAGGTCAGACATTCAGATTTGATCCTCCTCTTTCTCCCTTATGAAACAAAATCCTTAACCTGTGAGGAGAGGAGTAAGCAAACTGTCACCCTGAGGGTTCTGGGAAAATTGCATTGCAGTTGAGGGGAAGGAAATGGAAAAAAATTCTTGAGCCTCAATGGAAGGGGAGGAATGTGTTCTGGATGTAGAAATTCATCAGGATTGAACCCACTAGGAGAAGGAGCTGTGTCCTGGGGATTTGCCAGGTCTTCCAGGGCTGTCTCTGGGAACATCCAAGATTCTGTAAGGATCCCCACAAGTTAGTGGGGATGCCTTAGTTAGCTTGGGCTGCTGTAACAAAACACCATAAACGTCATTGTTTCTTTTGCTGAGAAGAAGCTTTTTAGTTTGGGTCTATCCCGTTTATTAATTCTTGATTTATTTCTTGTGCTTTAGGAGTCTTGTTAAGGAAGTTGGGGCCTAATCCAACATAATAAAGATTTGGGCCTACTTTTTCCTGTATTAGGCACAAGGTCACTGTTCTAATTCCTAGGTGCTTGTTCCACTTTGAGTTGAGTTTTATGAATGATGAGAGATAGGGGTTTTGTTTCATTTTGTTGCATATGGATTTCCAGTTTTCCCAGCACCATTTGTTAAAGAGGCTACATTTTGGGAGCAAATTTTTGCCACACACACATTAGATAGAGCACTAATTTCCAGTATATATAAAGAACTCAAAAAACTTAACATCAAAACAAACAAACAACCCCATCAATAAGTGGGCTAAGGAGCTGTACAGACACTTCTCAGAACAAGATACACATTCAGTCAATAAATACATAAAAATGTCCAACATCTCTAGTAATAAGAGAAATGCAAATCAAAACTACTCTAAGATTTCATCTCACACCAGTCAGAATGGCAGTTTTCAAGAATATAAACACCAATAAGTGTTGGTGAGAATGTGGGGGAAAAGTTTCACTCGTACATTGCTGGTGGGACTGCAAATTGGTACTACCAATCTGGAATATGGAGATTTCTTAGAAAACTTGGAATGGAGCCACATTTTGACCCAGCTATCCCACTCCTCAGTCTATACCCAAAGGACTTAAAATCAGCATACTGTAGTAACACAGTCACATCAATGTTTATAGCAGCTCAGTTCACAATAGCTGTAGAACCAACTTAGACGCCCTTCAATAGATGAATGCATAAAGAAACTGTGGTATATATGCACAATGGACTATTACTCAGCATTAAAAGAGAATAAAATTATAGCATTTTCAGGTAAATGGATGGAGTTGGAGAATATCATGCTAAGTGAAATAAGCCAATCCCAAAAAAGCAAAGGCCGAATGTTCTCTCTGATAAGTGGATGCTGATCTGTAATGGCGGGAATGAGAAAAAAGGAGGAACTTTGATTGGGCAAAGGGGAGGGAGGAGAGGGGAGGGGGCATGGGGGCAGGAGAGATGGTGGAATGAGATAGACATTACTACCTAAGTACATGTATGACTGCACCTACAGTGTGACGCTACATTGTGTACAACCAAAGAAGTGAAAAGTTGTGCTACAATTGTGTACAATGAATCAAAATGCATTCTGCTGTCATATACACCTAATTAAAATAAATAAATTGATTATTTTTAAAAATAAAACTGCACTAGGAAATTAAAAAAAAACACACACACCATAAACAGAAGGGCTTATAAACAGCAGACAGTTATTTCTCATCATTCTTGGGGCCTGAAGTCTGAGCCCAGGGTGCCAGTATGGTGAGGTTGTGGTGAGGTGCTCTTCTGGTTGCCGATGGCCAACATCTCTCTCTCCTCACATGAAGGAAAGAGAGCTCTTTAGGACCCTGTTACAAGGGCACCAATCTCATTTAAGAGGGCTCCACTCTATGATCTAATCATGTCCCATAGTCCTACTCCCTAATGTCATCACATGGGGATTAGACAGCAATATACAAATTTGTGGGGGCTGGAGGTGACAAACATTTGATCTACAACAGGCAGTATAGATGGAAAAGCCTGAGGCCACTATGATTTACATGAAAAATCAGGTCAGAAAAGGGCAAACTCCTTCTTCAGTACATATTTTTGGGGGGTAGGTCATGGAGATTGAACCCAGGAGCAATTACCACTGAACCACATCCCAGCCCTTTTTATTTTGTATTTTGAGAAAGAGCCTCACTAAGTTGTTCAGGGCCTCAATGTGTTGGTAAGACTGGTTTTGAATTTGTGATCCTCCTACCTCAGCCTCCTGAGCCAAATACATAAATATATTTTGACCTCCAACCTGGAATATTTTGTCTTGGTGGATCTGGAGCCAGCCTTAGGAATATGGCTTTTTGTTTTTGTTTTTTAAATCTCCTGGGGTTTCCTCAAGAAAATCCAAGGCTTGGAGGTTATGAGTTTGGAGTGAGTTGCAGCGAGAATTTAAACAAAAAAGGAAAAGAATTGATCAGCTTAAGAGCAGCACCCAAGCTTGTTTTGTACACAGTTGTGGTTGCCAGATTTATAATGAATTCAGAACACCCTGTTAAATTTGAATTTCTGACAAACAATCAATACATTTTCACTATAAGCATGATTGTTAAAATATTTGAGTATTTATCTGAAATTTGAATTTCACTGGCTGTCCTCTATTTTTATTTGGCAGCTCTAACACCAACGTGTCTCCAGTACAGGGTCTAGAACATAGTAGGTGCTTAATAATTATATAATAATAAATTAAATAATACCCTCTAACCTTTTGAATTAATTAAGTTAATTTCTGGACTGATATGAAAATAAATCTACTTTTATGTACATTGCCAACTAAAGGGCCCCAGAGTCTTTAAACCCCAAATATGCCATGCCGGAGGCAGAGGTTCCCATTTGTCTGTTTTCCCATTCTGTGGTTGAGATGGTCGTTAATCCATATGTTCAGGAACCATGCATGGCCTTCTTGGAACCAATCTTCAGCAGTTTTTTAATAGTTGCAGATCTCTAGAGAAATGGATAATACATATTGGTAAGAATTATAGAACTAAAATGGGTCTAGATGATAAAAATAACTTTCTTAGAAATAAGTTCTGCTTTTAAATATAGTGTTTTCTTTTATTCTACTGATATAATTTTTTCATTAATTTTTTTTTATTTGTAGATGGACACAATACATTTACTTGTAGATGGACACAATACGTTTTATTTATTTATTTTTATGTGGTGCTGAGGATCAAACCCAGTGCCTCACCTCACCCATGCAAGATGAGCAGCTCACTACCATCAGCCACAACCTCGGCCCCTGATATTTTCATTCTTCTTCCTCCCCTTTCCACCTCTCATGAACTTGATGGGTGATGACTATTTCCTTGTGACCTACAGAAACCAACAGTGAACAACCAGTGTGGTCATCATCTATCCATGCCTATTGATTAGGGTAGGTTCAATTCATTTAGCACATGCCAAACCAATATCCTTGAAAATAGACATCTACTTCCCCCTTGACCCTCTAATGAAGAATCTGTTGGCAATAAGCTGTAGTCACTTTAATATGGGTGATGACAAGAATCAATCAGGGACCACTTCCCTTTCCCAAATGTGAAGATGGAACACCTATGCAGCAAGCATAGAAAGCAAGTTTTATTTAAACAGAGATAGACTTCTCCATAGAGAAGTGGACCCAGAGCTGGTGTCCAAAGAAGTGGGGATGCTGCCCCTTTTATGCAGTTTGGATTTCCTTTGTTCTCATGCCCTCTCCCCTTATCTTGCCTACATGACCAAAATGTGGGCCAAAAGGTAGACCCATCCTTCGAAGGAAGGGAGCAGACCAGGAAGCATTAATTAACAACTTCTATAACTTCTTGCATGGAGGAACAATTCCCTGGGGGTAGGTTGCCTTGGCACCAGGTTGGAGGAGGAGGGGGAAGGGATCTGGTGGTATTAGCATTTATTTGATTCCGTTTCGAACCAACTCCGATCTCTCCATTGGACCCGATTATTTATTATTTACACTTACTGTCCTTTTTATCCCCCCCCACCCCAACTTGAATACTAGATCCTAGGTTTAGTTTTCAATTTGCTTTATGATAGTGCAGAAGGCAAGAGAACTGAGGAGATGAAAGATAAAAAACAAAAAACAAAAAAAAAAAAACAAAAATCAAAATTCTGGTGTCATTTATGGTGATAGACAAATAAATCTTACTGTGGAAATAATATCTTATTCCAGACAGAACTGTCTGGATAGCTAAATGTAATTTGCAAATGAAAAATCAAGTAACTACTCAATGTTTTGAAGGGAAGATGTAACTGAGCCTTTGGTTAAACCAAAAGTGAGCTTTGCTCTGAATGCAGAAATGCTATCAGTTTCCTTCCAAAGCTACCTGTATCTGGTGTATGAAGTTGCTGGTGAGGCATTCAACATATTTGCATAAAAGGATTGGGGTCTCCTGGATTTTGGAGTTATTATTTATTTTTTTTTAATTTATTTATTCTAATTGGTTATATATGACAGCAGAATGCATTTCAATTCATAGCACACATATAGAGCACACTTTTTCATGTCTCTGGCTGTACACAAAGTAGAGTCACACCATTCGTGTCTTCATACATGTACCTAGGGTAATGATGTCCATCTCATTCCACCATCTTTCCTACCCCCATGTCCCCTCCCTTTCCCTCTCTCCCCTTTGCCCTATCTAAAGTTCCTCCATTCCTCCCATGCCCTCCTCATCCCCATTATGGATCAGCATCCACATATCAAAGGAAACATTTGGCATTTGTTTTTTGGGGATTGGCTAACTTCATTTAGCATAATATTCTCCAACTCCATCCATTTACCTGTGGAGTTACTGAATTGAAGAACAGAGGACTCTTTTTTTTTTTTGGTCACAGGCATAGGTAGAGAGAGGATGGTTTTGGACACATGTTTTTCAGCCTGTGCCTGTGTAAGTCACCAACATATCCTTCCCAATGGACCATGTACCTAGCTGCCACTCTCTGTCAAAGCTATTTGGATAAACACTGGGACACCACTCTTGGGAGTGTGGAATAGGGACAGTGAGAAATCAGTAATGAACTGTAGTGTTGAAAAGGCACGAAGTCTTCAGAGTCCTGGAATCTGACATTATTGGGATTTACAGCCATGAATTAGACGAGAAAATGGATCTTCCCAGAGGACAATCGAAGGGATCTGAAAGAAAAAAGCAGAACCATAATGTTCTAGGAGGAGAGGAGAGAAGTGCTGGGTGTTGCAGCTGGGTGGACTTTTCACTCCCTGAGGCTTCCAGGCCTCTACAATAAATACCTGCTTTCCCTGAATTTACTAACACCCGTTTCTGCTCTTTGCAATCGATGATCCCCTGGCCCTCTGTCCCCACCCCCCCATCTCATTTCTGTTGACATTTCCCTAGTTATCCTCCCTTATAGAGGGTGGGTCTTCCTAAGCTGCCCTGACTGAACATAACTGAAGATTGAGGCAAATTTGAAATTTGCAGAAAAACTTTGCTTTTCCAGGCGGTTTAACCTACTTTACCTAAGTTACAATCATGAAAATCCATTAAGTTTTCATCTACCTTCTTAGTTTAAGCCACCATTAGATTCCTAGGAAAGGGCTCAGGTCATGGCTCAAGTGGTAGAGAGCCCATCTAACACATGTGAGGTACTGGGTTCGATCCTCAGCACCATATAAAAATAAAGATAAAAAAACGATTCATAGGAAAAACACCTGCTCTCAATAGAATAGTCATTCTCTCAACAGTGGCTATTAAGTCAGAAAGAATCAGCAAAACACATCATTTCCGTTATACCTCAATACCAAGAAAGGTGTAGCTATTGCATTCTTTGTAAATTGCTATCCTCACAGACTGTTGCCAGTAACTGGGAATCATCAAAATTGGAACAGATTAGTCCAGTTTGCAACTGAAAAAATCCCCTTGAGTCCTTTTGGCAAGTATATATGTGTTTAATTTCAATTAGAAGCTGGAATCCATAAAACTATGTATTATGTAAGTTTGCCAACTGACTCCCATCTGTGAGTGTAGGAAGGCAAACCTTACCCCACTGAGATGTTTCCTCCAAAGGAAGAAAAAGAATTTACTATATAATTTTATTCCCTCTATTTGTTGGAATGTTCCTTACATTTTCTGGGACTCCATGCTAGTCTACTTGGGCTGTCAAAACAAAACACTGAGAATGGGTGGCTTAAACAAGAGAAATGTATTTCTCATAGTTCTGGAGGCTGGAAGTCCCAGATAAGGGCTGGGTTTTAATGAGGGTCTTCTTCCTGGCTTGCAGATGGATTCCTTCTCACAGTGTCCTCACATGCTAGAGAGAGGGAGCAAGATCTGCACCATCTCTTCTTATAAATGCACTGATCCCATCATGAGGCACCCACCACCTGTTATGGCTTGGATGTGAGGTGTCCCCCAAGAGTTCATGTATGAGACAATGTGAGAACATTCATAGGTGAAATGATCAAGTTATAGGAGCCATTGATGCAATCAATGAATTAATCCTCTGATGGGATTAACTGAGTGGTGACTGGAGGCACGTGGGGTGTGGTTGGAGGAGGTGGTTTCCCGGAGGTCTGTCTTCGGGGTAAATATTTTGTACCTGGTGAGTGCATTCTCTCTGCTTTCTGATCATGATGTGAGCTGCTTTCCTCTGCCACACTCTTCTGCCATGTTGTTCTGCCTCACCTCTAGCCTTGAGGAATGGAGCCAGCTGTCTCTAAACTGAGACCTCTGAAACCCTGAGCCCCCAAATAAACTTTTCCTCCTCTACAATTGTTCTTGTCAGGTCTTTTGGTCACAGCAGCAAAAAAAAGCCTAGCAAAACACCATCCTCATGATCTCACCTAAGCCTAAGAAACCTCAAAGGCTTTCCTTCCAAATACCATCCTATTGGGGGTTAGAACTTCCACATATGAACCACGAGGCTAGGGACACCATTCAGCCCATAGCAGGCCCTGTAATTGTGTAATTCCAAATTACGTTGGAAGAATCCAGGAAACTGGATTTGTTTGGTGTAAGTAACTTGTTTTCTTTTAAATGTTTGGATTTGCGAATCTCCCACTTCTTTTCTCCCTTCCTACCCAGTCCTACCGTCTCCGTAGCCTGCTGGCACTTCACCTGGCCTGCCATTATGGATTTGCCTGGATTGCTCTGAGTGCATGATAATGGCCCTTCGTGCTTTGCACTCTGCTGAGGATAAAAGCTTACGTTTTTCTTTTGAGGAGCAGTCTTATTTTTTTTTTCTTTTTAATGCACTGAATAAGTCCTAAAGAAGCTGCATCCATAAGAAAAACTTGAAGGATTTCAAGTAAGTCTTCACTTGCAGTTCCCAAACATTCTGCTGTTGAAAATGTGTTTCTGGTATTTCATTTATTTTTAT
Source organism: Marmota marmota marmota (assembly GCF_001458135.2). NCBI lineage: Eukaryota > Metazoa > Chordata > Mammalia > Rodentia > Sciuridae > Marmota > Marmota marmota. The sequence continues at coordinate 17,906,251 of NW_026000048.1, forward strand.
TTGGGGATGATTTGGCCTTTTTTTGATGTCACTACCACTTTCTTGTTGACAACAGTCACCTGTAAGAACAACCTGAGAATTGTCTACTTGGATTTTAGAACACTTCACTGACTGAATACCAAATAGGCATTTATTGAATGCCATCCACGTGCTGGGAAATGTTCTGGGTTCTGTGGATATACCAACGCACAAGACAGCTAGAACAACACTAGCAAAGAGAAATAGGCGTTAAGCAAATCCACACGTAACCATGTCTGTCTATGGATAAAAATAAATCCAGGCAAGGAGAAAGAAAGTTACAAAGTGGTATTTGGGCAGAATCCCACATGAAGAGAAGTAGCATGAAACCATCTAGTAAGAAGTCGAAAAGGCAGCAAGTGCAAAGGCCCTGAGGTTGCAGCCTGCTTAACCTGTTTGAGGAATTATGAGGTCAGAGCAGACTAATCAGAGATAAGGGGAATGGAGAAACAGTAGGGAATGTGAAGGCTGAGACTAGGGGCCCTGTAGGCCTAGGGAGGATTTTGCCTCCTGACACACTAGTCTGGTGATCACTCCAGCCTCCATTTTACTTATGGGCCTTTGCCCTTAATCTTCCCTAGAAAACTATTGTGCCAGATTTTCAGATAATTTTCACTCATTTCTTTTAGACCTTTGCTCAAATTCCACTTCCTTAGGGAGGCCTCCCCCACACACCTTCTAGTTGCTTTTGCCCTGGCTTTGTTATTATTACTACTCTTGTTGCCATTATTGTTTAACCTTCATTTAATGCTCAGACTCTGCCTTCTCCATCAGCCGTAGCTCTGCAAGGACAGGAGCTGGCACTCTTTTGTTGTTTTGCACATAACTTTTTCCTCAGTGCCTCGCAAGCATAGTGCATGCCCCTCCCCACAATATTTACTGAATAGATAGATGAATGAATGAATGCTTTCACTTTATGAAATATAATGGTAAATAAATTAAATGCATGAATAGTCAAAATAAAGGGAATAAGGTAGACTATTCAGAAGAAACTTTTTGAATCTTGAAGTATATAATAGATACTCGTCTGTTGTAAAGGAAGGAGAGGGTATCCAAATTGGAAAAAGAGCATCAGCAATCTATTCAAACTGTGAAAAATGACGTTACCTCAGAGTGGGCCATTGGGGCTGACTTCTTGACGACTTTTTTTTTTTTTTTGGAATGTTTTATACCTAGTTTATTTTTATTTTTTTTTAAATTTTTATTGGTTGCTCAAAACATTACAAAGCTCTTGACATATCATATTTCATACATTTGATTCAAGTGGGTTATGAACTCCCATTTTTACCCCGTATACAGATTACAGAATCACATCGGTTACACATCCACGTTTTTACATATTGCCATACTAGTGTCTGTTGTGTTCTGCTGCCTTTCCTATCCTCTACTATCCCCCCTCCCCTCCCATCTTCTCTCTCTACCCTATCTACTGTAATTCATTTCTCTCTCTTGTTTTTTTCCCCTTTCCCCTCACTTCCTCTTATATGTAATTTTGTATAACAATGAGGGTCTCCTTCCTTTACCATGCAATTTCCCTTCTCTCTCCCTTTCCCTCCCACCTCTTGTCCCTGTTTAATGTTAATCTTCTTCTCATGCTCTTCCTCCGTGCTCTGTTCTTAGTTGCCCTCCTTATATCAAAGAAGACATTTGGCATTTGTTTTTTAGGGATTGGCTAGCTTCACTTAGCATAATCTGCTCTAATGCCATCCATTTCCCTGCAAATGCCATGATTTTGTCATTTTTTAGTGCTGAGTAATACTCCATTGTGTATAAATGCCACATTTTTTTTTTATCCATTCATCTATTGAAGGGCATCTAGGTTGGTTCCACAGTCTTGCTATTGTGAATTGTGCTGCTATGAATATTGATGTAGCTGTATCCCTGTAGCATGCTCTTTTAAGGTCTTTGGGGAATAGTCCGAGAAGGGGAATAGCTGGGTCAAATGGTGGTTCCATTCCCAGCTTTCCAAGGAATCTCCATACTGCTTTCCAAATTGGCCACACCAATTTGCAGTCCCACCAGCAATGTACAAGTGTACCCTTTTCCCCACATCCTCGCCAGCACTTGTTGTTGTTTGACTTCATAATGGCTGCCAATCTTACTGGAGTGAGATGGTATCTTAGGGTGGTTTTGATTTGCATTTCTCTGACTGCTAGAGATGGTGAGCATTTTTTTTTGAGTACTTGTTGATTGATTGTATGTCGTCCTCTGAGAAGTGTCTGTTCAGGTCCTTGGCCCATTTGTTGATTGGGTTGTTTGCTTTCTTATTGTTTAATTTTTTGAGTTCTTTGTATACTCTGGATATTAGGGCTCTATCTGAAGTGTGAGGAGTAAAGATTTGTTCCCAGGATGTAGGCTCCCTATTTACCTCTCTTATTGTTTCTCTTGCTGAGAAAAAACTTTTTAGTTTGAGTAAGTCCCATTTGTTGATTCTTGTTTTTAACTCTTGTGCTATGGGTGACTTCTTATGAGAGATTGTGACAAGAGTCAAAGAGGAGCTGGAAAAACTAGTCTTTGGAGGTCTCCTATCTCGCAATGAGAAATGTCAATGACAGCCAGGCTGATGGCCTATATCTGCAGTCCCAGCTACTTGGGGAGCCTAGGCAGGAGAATCGGAGTCTATGAGTTTGAGACAAGTCTGGGCAATACACTGAGACCCTATTCCCAAAACAGAAAAAACGAAACCCAACCCCCGCCCCCCTAAAACAAACAAAAAGAGAAATGTAGATTGTTTAAGGTCAACAATACAGAGACCCTCTGGTTTCCAGAGCAGAGTGCTGAGAAACGAAAACAGTGTTTAAGAGTCAAGGGACAGATTTTTTTCTCTCATATATACAAACTGGAAAGAAATAAGGAATAAAAAGGAAGATGTCATAAAAATAGAAGGAGAACACTAAAATAGAGGAAGGAGACAGCAGGGAGGGGAGGGAGAGGGGAAGAACTGTGGACTGAAATCGGCCAAATGATGCTCTGTGCGCATATGATTATATCACAATAAATTCCAGTTTTACACATAAGTTTAAAGCACTGATTAAAAAATAAAAAGAAGGAAAAAAAACCCATATGTTGTTGCACCTTATGTTGGTGAATCAAAGCAGGGAGGTAATAAAAGTTGGAAGGTTTTGCAGAAGCAGTTGCAGTGGTTCCAATGAAATCATATTGTAGAAATTCAGAGCTAGCAGACCCTTAAACATTATCTAGTCTAAAACTTTTATTTTATAGATGAGGAAACTAGGCCTGTGACATGACACTCAGATATTTAATGAATATTTATTTAATGAATATTTCCTGGAATGGAAACCAGAAAAAATGCAAAGGACAGGAAGGTGTTAAAGAGCGAGAGAGAGAGAGAGAGAGCGAGCCAGCTGAGAAAATATTCCCTTTCCTTAAGATAGAAAAACATTTGATATTTAGAATAAGTCCATCTCTCAGGAGGGTAATATGTATTGGAACTAAAATTATGCTGATTTGGAAGAAGAATTATTATTAAGGGTCTCGTGATAGAGTCACTAAGAGAATTTACTTCCTGATAGCAAAGGAAACATGTCATCTGATTTTGTGAGGGCTGACTTCTGATTCAGAGCTCTCTGGCATACAGCATAAAATATTGGGATGTACAGAGAGGAATCCAAAGTTTCCTGTTTGTATTAGGCTCAGAATCATAATCTTCTGGCAGGAGATGAGTTTAGAAAGTTCTAATTCATGAATCTTGACAGTCCAATTACCATGCTTCTTTGTAAAGTGCTTCTTTGAACTATTCTACTATAAGCATAAGAAAAAAAAATTAAGAGAAATATCCTGGTTGATCAGCATTTTCTTTGGCAATAGGTGTAAGGATAAATTCAACTGGACCAGGAGTATTGTTCCTGGTTTTATAATCACACCTTTGCAAAGTAGTTATTCTAGATATCCGTAATTCCTGCAACAAGAAAGCTCATATTTTAAAGAGCTGTGCTATCATCATGTTCTTCTCTGTGGAATCTGGCCATTGATGGGGGACCGCACATCCCAGTTTGTCTGTGATGGTTTCCGTTCATGACAGTTGTCCTGTGATGATTATTAATAGCTCCTCTGCTTTTCACTTTCAAAAGCATTCCAGTTTGGATGATGAATTGTATGGTTCTTGGAGGCTACAGAAGAAGATCCAGCTGTAGCTGTAATTCACTAGAAGGCTTGTTCTGACTTTTAATTTTGGACCATTTATCTCTCCTAACCTATGCCTTTCACACATAAAAATTTGACCTTTAATTATACGAGTCCTTTTCCAATAAAAGAAATTAGAAGTGACTTTAATTCATTGAAGGGATGTATTTTTCCAGTGTCAAGTTGTTTCCAAGAGTGACTAAAGAATAGCAGATGATATTTATCATTTGTGCAATGGGTTTGGGAAGTGACTGAACACAACTAGACTTGGACAAACAATCTGTAAGTTGACTTTTAGCACCAGTCTTTCATTAACCTGTGGAAACCCAGAAGTGTTTTTTGATCAGTTGTATTCTTCTGGCTTGTAATTTAGAATTGTACATCAAGAGATACTGTAGCTAAAGAGAGGAAGACTGTATGATATATTATCAATGGACTGAGAGTATAGCTAACTAAAACAAAAAAATTTTTAAAAGTTGAATAGCTATTTCCAGCAATGGCTTGAACAGTCTGGGAGGGACAATATAGGAAAAATCTTTGACGTTTTCTTTCAGTCTTATAAGTCACATACTTGCATTGTAGATGAACGTAAAATTCTTTTCTGGTAGTGGTTGAGCCCTTGTCTCCTCAGAGCCTTCCTGGACACGGGATGTGGAACTTTCCTTGGAACTCCTTGGGCTTCAGCATCCTCTCCAGAAAGTTTTCCTTTGCTTCATCAAAAATCTCTCTTTAGGACAATTTTATTTCATTTCCTGGCAATGGTAATCAAAAGCATTTCATTACTCTTTTCACTGAAGTCTTTTATATTTTAAAGCCAATCATTATTTATTCCTTAGACTTCCCTTTTGAGGCTAAATTCTAAAATGTCTTTATTATTTTCTATAATTTTTTAAGGCTTTTGGTTCCTGTCTCCTCTTCAGGAGTCACACTTAAGCTAGACACAATATTAGATTTACTAATTGAATATGTTTCTCACCTATGTTGAAAGTACTCAGTGCCTACAAGTAATCCTGAATGAATGGATACTGATATTTTTCTATGTATGAATAATATTTTTAATAATATTTTTCTATTATCTCAAGATAAAATTTATGTAGGTATGTCCTACAGTTAATCTCTTAATAAGATTTTGACTTCCTTTTCCAAAAACTCTACAGTGCTGGCTTGTGATTATCTTCTGGTTAAATTAGGCCATACAGGGCTTTCCCCCATTTTTTACCTTGTAATCAGCAAATCTTCTTCCTTTCTGCATTTTGTGTCTGCCTAATCAGAGGACATAATTTATCCTGATGTCATCACTCTGAACCTAAAATGCATTACATTTCAGCACATTAAATAAAGCCTATGTTGTTAAGTTTAATAAGCTCAATTTATAGCATAGCTTTCATTTATTCGTTTCACAATTGACTCAAACAAGTAGCAGATATTTGTTGAGTACATAAATGGATGAAAGAACCAACTAAGAATATTTGAAGTAGATCCATGGAGAGAAATTATGAATGGGATATAGAGCCAGATGAAAACACTGGATTCTCCAGATTCCACATCCTTTGGGAGAAGGGATGGCCATATTCTGTAGACTCTCACTTCACGGGGGTAGAATAGAAGGGACTGAAGAAGAGGAAAATGAATTATAGCTACCATCTTTATGCTTATCATTTATGTAAGTCTTTTAATTCTCACAAGCCTCCATTAGTAAGCATTTTAATCCTCATATTACAGGTTGGAAAACAGAATCCCCAGAAATCAAACCCTCCAAACTTTCACTGCTTGTAAGCAGTCTTATTTATGAAACTTATGTTCTCAGACGGTGGCCTGTTACCACCCATAAATTGCAAAAGCCCCAAATTGCTATAAAAGCAGAAGTGTTTTGCTTTACAATTCGACATTGATTTTAACTATGGACAAAAGTCACGAGAGTCAACAACAGACTGACGAGGAGAACTTCCGTAGGGGATGCGTTGAACATGCTAGGGAAAGGAGGGAATGGATCAAAACAGTTTTGTTTTGTTTTGTTTTGACACATAGACATAAATTTCTCAATTTCCTCACACTAAGAGTAGCCAGCTATGGCATGTGAAATTCAAACAAACATCCTTAACACATAAATAGTTTAGTTAAATTGGATTTAGTTTAGAGCATTTTGATATTATATTTGAATATAGGTTTTTGTGCTATAACAGGAGCTGTCAATATCTTAAACAAGAGGACAAAGACAGCTCATAAACAAGGAACACGCACCAAAAAAATGCTTCCCAAACAATTCCCCCTACCAGCGCCTGCTTCCTAAGTCCACTATATACAGGAGAATGCATTACTCTGGCTGGTTAGAATAAACCTGAAGTCTAAATACACGTGTTTGTATTTCTATTTGCTGATTATGCCCTCCTTGAATTGGTATAATGATGGAAAAGTTTTAGATACCTTCCCATTGAACAGCCAAAAATGTAGAGAAATAAAAATTAAAGCAAAAAATAATTTATTGGATAAACAGAAGATGATCATTATGTCAACAGAACTTGGAAAAGAAGCTTTGATGTCATTTATTTGTTCATCAAATTTGATGTGTTCTGAATTTAGAAAAACGGTCCAAGACAAAAATCTTTTCAGTACATGATCATTGCTTTCCAGAAACTTAAAAGAAAAGTACATTAAAGAGTTTTTTAAACCAGTCCATAAAAACAAGGGGAAGAGGAAGGGTTGAAAGTATGAGGTGAGTCCGGAGGAGAGCTCACGGGGAGATGGACTCACTCTGGCCATTTGCCACTGAGGAGGGAGGTGAGCTTAAGAACTTGCAAAGTCCAGAGACACTTCTTAAAGAATTGGATTTAGTTTAGCCAACACGTATGTGTGTGTATATATGTGTGTGTGTGTGTGTGTGTGTGTGTGTGTGTAGAAGACTAATTAAAATGTATATGTGTGTAATATATATTATATATGTGTGTGCATATATATATATATATGTGTGTATGTGTGTGTGTGTGTATATACACACATATATACAGTGTGTGTGTGTGTGTGTGTGTGTGTGTGTGTGTAATCATGACCTGGAGCTACAGTATTGGAATTTGTCACCTCAGTGTAGAAATAACAGAAAAGCAGGTGCAGTGGTTGCATATATATTCATCTAATTTTTATGCATTTTAATTAGTCATAAACATTCAAAAGTTGGGAAATTTCATACCAAATTCCAGAGTTCCAACTCTGCCATAGTTTGGTCTACAAGGGACCCCTCTGCCCACGTGTTAATGGCTTGGTGTTCCGTGTGATACTATTGGAAAGTGATGGAAACCATCCAGAGGTAGGGCTGACTGGTGGGTCACTGGAGTTGTGCTCAAGAAGGGGATGGTGGGGCACTGGTGTCTTTCTGTCTTTGCTTCCCACTGCCATGTGCCCCCGCCGTAAGGTACTGTGCCACCCCAGGCCCAAAGCAACACAGCCAATATGTCATGGGCTGAAATCTCCAGAACACTGAGCCAAAATAAAGTCTTCCTCCTTTTAAGTTGATTATCTCAGATATTTTGTTCTGATACTGGAAAGTGGACTCACCCATGCTTCTTTGAAAACATTGTAAAACCTGGTCACTTTGGCTCTGTATTTTATCATGGCCTGGAGCTATCATATTAAAGTTTGACACCTCGGTGCAGAAATAACAGAGAAGCAGGAGCAGTGGTGAGCAGGAAGGCAAGGAGCCAGGGCCTTCTCGGGCTAATCTGAGCAGCACAGAGGTCTGCCAGGGAGAAGATTTTGAAAAGATCAGTTGGAACTAAACTGAGGGCGTTTCGAAGGTCAGGATGTGCAGTTTAGATTTTATCTAATAGGTTATTCACACCATGTTCCTGTAGTACATTTTTATTTTGTGGCTTGAGCTAAGGTGTTCTGAGGTTAAAATAAAATAATGTCAGACTCTCAATTTGTGAAAAATCAAATTAATGAAGAAGGATATTTCTTCCCAACTATTTTCTTTTTTCAATTTTTCTATCCAAAACATTTTTCTTAAATATTTGTCACCCACTGCTACTGCCCATTTGTTAGCAAATGTTAGTTCATTAAAATACATGAAAAGATAGCAAAGGATTACTTATCTTAAAATAGAGATTAGTTGGTTGAGCTTACTCTGTTTTTTCTTTCTTAAGAACTTACTCTTGTAGTTCATATTTTATAATACGTCGTCAGATAGCATGCTAAAAATATACTTCTAGTTTGCATGATTAATATTGCACAGTTTTCTGTAAAAAGCATCTTAAGTTTCATAGAAAGTAAGGGAGGGAACTAAAATTTTTGAGCCCTTACCAAATGCTAAGCATTATGCTAAATACCTTCCTGGTATATCTCATTTACTCTCTCAGTAAATGCTGCAGAGGAAGAGACAAAGAATTTCTATTCAAAGATGCATAGTTACTACATGTAGCATTAGTATTTAACCTCAGGTCTGTCTGGGGCCAATGTCCTTGCTTTTTCCATTTATGAGATTTCTGGAGTGATGTGAAAATGTTACTCTTCAATTTGATTGAGAATCATGAAGGTAGGTAATTGGTAGTCATTGCCCATTTTTGTTTTTCCTTATTGTTATTATTATTTTTAATATGTCAGTGTCCTATATTTTTGAAAGGATGGATTTAGTATTGCAATGTATAATTAATAACAGAGAAGAGAAATTGAAACAGGGATACTGACACAATGAGGATAAATGGTATCCAAAGGCAATGCAATGCAATCAAAACCTTTTTGTCTATCCAATATTGATATTTGCCCATGAATGAATAAATGCACACATCAAACATGGGAACATTTTTACATATTCCAAGAATAGCAAATATAAAGTGAGTAATCTAGTACAAGATTAAAATTAAAACATTCACTGGCAGCTTTTAACACCCCAAAATTGATGGCTAGAGGATAGGGAGGTCCTAAGTATCACATGCCTCAGCTTTGAGTCAACAGGCCAAGTAGGAGATAATTACAATTATTAGAGGCAAAAGATCATGATCTTGTTGAGGATTCTAGCACTACTTTAAAAAGAGAGGAGGAAAAGGAAGAAAGAGAAAAATGGAAGTATGGTAGGCTGAATAATGACCCATCTGATTTGACCATGACTTAGTTCCTGAACTCAGAGTGTTTCCTTATATGGCAAAAGGGATTCTACAACTACGATTAAGTTTAGGATCCTGAGATGAGCAGAGTACCCTGTGTCATCCAATTGGGGCTGATATCATTACAGTGGTCCTAAAAGAGGGACACACGAAAAGTCAGAGGGACAGATGACATGATGTCAAAGCAGGGATGGTGGTGATGTCCTTTGAAGTTGCAGATGGAGGGAGGGACCACAATCCAAGGAATTCAGGTGGCCATTCCAAGCCCAAAGTGGCAAGGAAATGGATTTTCCCCTAGAGTCTCTGCAAGGAACTAGCTTTGCCAGCACCTTGAGTTTAGCCCAGTGAAACTAATGTTGCAGTTGTCAGAGTACCTTTATATTGTTTAAACCACTAAGTTAGTGGTCCTTTGTAATAAAGGCAAAGAAAACCTAATACAGGGAGATTTCTCAATGAAGAAAAATGGAAAACTTTGGTGAATGACTGTCTTTGTGCAGTGAGGAGAAGGTCAAAAGCAATCTCAATTTGTTCTACTCTTGAGTATGTTCTGCAGCACAGCAATCGGTCTCCATAGTGGAACTGTTATATATATGTATATATATAGAGAGAGAGAGAATTTAAAAATTTTGTCTGATTTTGAATGATTGAGAGAATGACGTCACAGTAACAGAAACACAGAACTTTCTTGGGGGGGGACTGGGTGACATCTAAATATTTTAAGGAACGTGTGTTTCATTAATTATGTTGTACATAGTAAACTCATTATAGTAGAGACTTAATCATCATTTCCAGGAAGTCTGTGTGAGTGATGATTATACATAACTGTTTTAGATATGTGTCAGACACTGGGATACATATTTGACCCACATTTTCTCACAAGCTCCTGACAACCTAAATGAGGTGGGTGTTACTGAGCTGAGTCATCAGGAATCAGGGTCCTGGAACAGTCTCCTCAGGGCCAAATCTTGGTTTTATCATACAATCATCCGGATCTGAGATAAATTTCTTAATCTCTCTGGATCTGTTTCCTCCTTTTATAAATTGGGATGGTGAACATAATGGCTTGAATAAGTGTGTCTTCCACAAGGCCCATATATTAAAGGTTTGGTCCCCAGGTTGTGGACCACCTTTAAGAGGTGGGGCCTAGAGGGAGGTTTTAGGTCACTGGGGATGTGCCTTATATGAGGACTGTGAGATGCTGGTGTTTTCTTCTCTGTCTTTTCTTCCTGGCTGCAGTGGAATGAGCATATTCCTCCACTACTCACTCCTGCCATGATATGTTGCCTGACCATAGACCCTACAGCAATGGGGCCAACCAACCATGGACAGAAACCTCCAAAACTCAGACTCAAAATAAGCCTTTCCTCTTTTTAAGTTGATTGTTTCAGGTGTTTCCTCATAGCAATGAAAAGCTAACTAATAGTGATAATAGTAGCACCTGCTTCACAGAGATGTTTCAAGTAATAAGTGAATTAATTCATGCCAAGCCCTTTTAATATTGCCCTAAATATTGTAAAATTAAATTAGTGCTAACTACTGTTAATAAGTGAAAGAAAACTGGAGACTTAGAGAATTAACCAAGACCATGCAGGTGTAAATGATAGGAGAGGAATTCCAACTTGGATGTGTTATGCCAGCAGCAGTAGATCAAAACTAATGCAGCTCAATAATCAGTAAATTCAAAGTGAGTACATCAGCCAAATTAGAATTTTTAAATTTTTCTTTGGATGAAACTACTTTCCTGATTGGTTAATATTAAAAGGTCTTTTTATTTTAATAATTAGTTGTGTTTGATCATTTAGACAATCTTATTGATTCTTTTAGAAATACTGAATAATTCGTTTATATGTTGCTAAAATACATAGGTAGGAGGTAGGGCTTTTCATTACCATGAAACAATGTTTGTTGTATTCTTCTAGTGTTCAGGGAAAAGTTTGAAGGATGTTTAAACACATCCTTAAAGAGCAAGAAAAAAAGAATGAGAAAAAAATACTATTTTGGCCTTTTCTTTACAAATCATTAAGAGTTAAAATTAATTTTTGTGACCTTTTTTTTAAATAAAAAATAATGTCTACTCCCAAGTTCCTTCTGCTTCTTCCATGTAGCATGCTTTTTGGTTTGATACCATTCCATTTATTGCAGATCAGTGTTAGAATAGCAAGCCACATAATATGTACAAAAGAATTTTGCAGTCTTATAATTATCTAATCATCAATGCTGATAGTAAACACAGTTAATTTGTGTGGTCCTTTATTTTTGGTCATTCTGGGAATTTTAATTGACCCAGATATGTTTGAGCCTAGTTTTACTTAACATAAAAAAAATTTTTAAAAAGCATAACTAGAGTTCCAGTGCAGATCATAATTATTTTTTAAAATTTTTTATTTGTTTGATTTAGTTATACATGACAGTTGAATGTATTTTGACATATTATACATACATGGAGTACAACTTCCCATTCTTGTGGTTGTAAATGATATGGAGTTACAATAGTCATGCATTCATATATGAACATAGGAAAGTTATGTCCAATTCATTCTACTGTCTTTCCCATTCACATACCCCCTTTCTTCCTCCCTCTCCCTCCTCTCCTACATTAATCTACCCTGCCCCCAGCCCTTCCTTCCTGCCCCCTATTGTGAGTCAGCATCTGCATACCAGAAAGAACATTGACCTTTGTTTTTATGGGATTGGCTTATTTCTCTTAGCATGATAGTCTCCAATTCCATTCATTTACTGACAGATGCCATAATTTCATTCTTCTTTATGGCTAAGTAATATTTCATTGTGTGTACATACCGTATTTTCTTTATTTGTTCATCTGTTGAAGGGTACCTAGGTTGGTTCCATAGCTTAGCTATTATGGATTGAGCTGCTATAAACATTGATGTAGTTGTGTCATTACAATATGCTGATTTTTAAGTCCTTTGGGTACATAGCAATGAGTGGGATAACTAGGTCAAACGTGGTTCCATTCCACATTTCCTGAGAAATATCCATACTGCTTTCCAAAGTAGTTGCACCAATTTGCAGTCCCACCAGCAATGTATGAGTGTACCTTTCCCCCCACATCCTCGCCAGCATTTATTGTTACTGGTATTCTTGATAATTGCCATTCTGACTGGAGTGAGATGAAATCTCAGTATCTTTTTAATTTACATTTCTGTAATTGCTAGTGATATTGAACATTTTTTCATATATTTGTTGATAAATTGTATTTATTCTTCTGTAAAGTGTCTAGCAGTTCCAGTTCCTTTGACCATTTATTGATTGTTTTTTTTTTTTTTTTGGTGTTTTTTGAGTTCTTTATATATCCCAGAGATTAATGCTCTATCTGAGGTACAGGTGGCAGAAATTTTTATCCTTTTTAATAGGCACTCTGTTTACATTCTTGATTGTTTCCTTTGTTAGGAAGAAGCTTTTTGGTTTGGTACCATTTCCATTTATTGCAGATCATAATTATTAGCTATTTTTTAGTTTGTAAAATTTCCCACTTTCATGAAGCAGACACATATTAAAGAAATCCAGATAGAGCCCTAATATCCAGAGTATACAAAGAACTCAAAAAAGAGCCCTAATATCCAGAGTATACAAAGAACTCAAAAAATTAGACAATAAGAAAACAAACAACCCAATCAACAAATGGGCCAAGGACCTGAACAGACACTTCTCAGAGGAGGACATACAGTCAATCAACAAGTACATGAAAAAATGCTCACCATCTCTAGCTGTCAGAGAAATGCAAATCAAAACCACCCTAAGATACCATCTCACTCCAGTTAGATTGGCAGCCATTATGAAGTCAAACAACAAGTGCTGGCGAGGATGTGGGGAAAAAGGGTACACTTGTACATTGCTGGTGGGACTGCAAATTGGTGGCACCAATTTGGAAAGCAGTATGGAGATTTCTTGGAAAGCTGGGAATGGAACCNCTGCAATAAACAGATTTTTATTGCCAAGGGAAAGCTTCTTAAACCATCAACACTGCACTTGCAGCTGCGGATTAGTGAGAGCAATGATAAGTTGAACACTTTAATGTTCCTTATTTACTACTGTAGTAATGAAACCAGAGTGGTGGAAAATATCTCTAATAACCTTTCTCGTTTCCTTGAAATCCCCCCACCCCCCACACAAAGCTGAAAAGAATTTTGTTAATAAGTATAAAATGCAAATTTTTCAGATGAAGGAAAACAAATGACTGATGGGACCTAGGCAGCAAGCAGAATAGTGCCAGCAAAGTCAGTGATTTGACAATCCAAAGAGATGTTCTATATTCAATCTTATTTTCATTTATGTTTCCTAACGCATTTGCCTCTGTCTTTCACATTTTTTTTTTTAATCTACTTGGGTTTCAGGGAATTCTCCATAGTGTGCACATATCCTGTGGCAGCTTTGTCCTGGGATCTCTCTCTCTCTTCAAGGGTGTTGGCGCAGCAGACAGTCTTGGAAGTTAGAGATATGTCCCCCACCTGCTGGGGCCAAGGTTGGGCAAGTTTACTTGCAGAGCACTTTATAAGGTTGGGGATTTCCAAGGCTTGGGACTCCTGGATTTTCTGCATGGCATCTACCAGGATGCTCTTCCAAGCCCCTTTGGAACACGATCAACAAGAGGACCCAAATGTGAATATGAGGTCCATGCTGCCTGCTATGCTTTTGAATGGCCCCATCCTGTATCTCTGACAGGAGTCTCATCTCCTGTTAGCATCCATGAAAGTAATGTGGAATACTGATCTTAGCTTGGCCATAGGGTCACATTTTTAAACTTTTTCTGTTTTATTCTCTGGTTCTTATTATATGTTATTCCTCCTTCCTTGACTTTTAGAACAGGGGTGTCCAATGCATTTCTCAGAAACCCTCTGAACCAAGGTCTGTTGACCACCCTTTGCTAAAAGACCAAGACACACAGCACACCTGACTGCGTTAGGGATAAAGAAGCCAGGTGGCCAATTCTCAGTGAGCCAGGGCAGTAGTGGATCCCACTCTTCCTGTCACAAAATGTATGGTGATTTTTTTTTTTTTAAATAAACAGAGAGTGTTGAAATGCTATAAGACATTAAGGAGAAGCTATCTTTTTTTTTTAAAGAGAGAGAGAGAGAGAGAATTTTTTAATATTTATTTTTCAGTTCTTGGCAGACAAAACATCTTTGTTTGTATGTGGTGCTGAGGATCAAACCCGGGCCCACGCATGCCAGGCGAGCGCACTACCACTTGAGCCACATCCCCAGCCCAAGAGAAGCTATCTTAAGTAAAGAATATCTCATTGATAGGAGCAAAAACAGCTTTGGTTTCTTGCTTGGCAAGTGGAGCTATCTTTCTTGAGCCACGCTATCCATGTCATTCCTTTATTATTGGCCTTACATTGCTCCATGTTTGTTAGAAACGCAGGATCTTAGCCCCAACTTGCAGTCACTGAACCATAATCTTGAACCCAACTGCTGTAGGATTCACATGAAATTTAAGTTTGCGAGACTCTGTGCTCTAGGCAAGTTGGTCTGGCTGTAGCTCGGCTAATCCAAAACACATTCCCAGTCTCCTTTTCCTTTGCTCCTGGTGAAACCCAGGCTTGGTAAGTGGGGATTTATCAACCCTGAGGCAGGAAGCTATGAGATTATAAGATGACCAGTAGATAGGGCCCCAGACAGAGGAATGGAATGGATGCCTTCCATGATACAGGTCAGGTACAGCAGAAGGACTGTCCAGTGGCAATCTTATGATGATTTGAGGTCTGTGACTCAGCAATATCTTCTAAACTCAACTAATCTTGAAACTTAAATGAAGTTTTAAGCCCACTTTGAACTCTAAGGCAATTTTTGGTTTTGCTTTTTAAGATTCTATGCCATTTCCTTTCCCTCAAATCCCAGCCCACAGGACTTAATACCTATCTGTTAGATCATATTGTCCTTGCTTTGCCTCGTAGAAACTCTGTTTAGCCTTTACTGTGTCTCTATCATCCACTGAAGTTCTAAAGCTTAAAATAGCTGGAATATATACTTTTTCAGTTTCTTTCAAATCTTTGTCACACTGGTTAGCCCATGTGACACAGTTCTAACCAATGAGACATTAATCTGCAGATGCTGCTCATTTTGTTTTTATGTTATTTTCAAAGTAGAACACAAACTCTGTGGCTGGAGCTCAATCAACTATAATGAGACCATGAGGTGATGTTCATGAAATAAATGAGAAGTGATTTGAAAACCATCCCCCAAAAAACAACCTACCTCTGCTATTCTTCTCATATGAGGGAAAGAAAATTCTGCCTGTTTAATCTAGGCATTAAATATGATCTCTTATTTGTGGCTAAACACAATGCCGATAGAGTTACAAGGAAAGGTCCTAGAGTAAGAAAACAATCCCTTTTCAATTTCCAATTTTGGTCTTTACCAGCTTTGTGTTTTAGCCTCAAATTCTTCTTTTATAAAGCTGAAGTAATAATATGTGTTGGAGAGTTATTAGGAGTTTAAATAAGACAGTGTATATCATCTTTAACTTTGTGGCTGTGATAGAGAAAATACCCTCACTATTATTATACTTACCAGTGTTTGCTGTTGATTACTATATGCTAAGCACCATTATAAACATCTAGAAATCCTAGTCCAATCACAAGGTGCACATGCTTACTTAGTGAAATGAGTGCATTCGAACATTTCTGCTCTAGGTGGGCTAGCTAATTGTGCCCAGGCCATGTCCCTGCATAGGACTTCATATAGTGGGGTCCTGGCACTATGTCATGCCTCGCTCTTCAAATATTGCCAACACAATCGACGCTCCCACGAGTTAGATCTAAGTGCATTCACATTTAGTGAACATTTACATTTTCAGAAATCTAGACCTAATTTGTATGATCATCTTGGGACCAGATCGAAGTCCCTGGGATCAGATTGTCTTCACAGGGGACAAGCAGAGGGGCAAGCTGCTCTAGAGAGAAAAAGAGTGCCCTGAATTCCTTTGGAGACGTCACTGGATAGAACAATTACTCTAGATGAAATCCCTTGTTTTCTATTTCATCTTTTCCTGTGGAGGAGATAAAGAAGAGCTGGTTTGTTCTTATGGCCTTTCATCTTTCCTGCTTTTTCCCCCTGGATTTATTCCAAATCTCCTCTTTCTTCTTCAGCTGAGAGTATGTGCTGACATTTGCTCTCCCGGCGCCTGGGACTGTCTCCTCCAGGTTCTTCCCAGGCTTTGCTCTTTCTCATCCTCAGGACTTGACTGGAACCATACTCCCCAGAGAGGCCTTCCCCAGTCACTTTGGGACCCAGAGACTCCACGTCGCTGCTGAGAGATGACGCCATGCTTATCTGATTGCTCGTGCCATGTCCTTCAGGATCAAAGACCTGAGTGACAGAGCCTGAGTCCCAGGCCTGCATTCTGCCAGCAAGGGTGTCTGGAAAAATCCATTTGTTTGTCTTCTAAGGAGCAAAATTCATTATATGGGCTTCTCAGTTGGAGAGAGTGTGTCTAAAACATGTTAAGGAACTGCAAACCTGATCACTGCCCTCTCAATAAAGCATTGAAAGGGGCAAAAAGAAAATAAGGGTAGGAAAGAGGGTGGAATGTGATGGTCACCATTACCCTAAGTGCATGTATGAAGACAGGAAGATGTGACCCTACTTTGTGTACAACCAGGGATGTAAAAAATTGTGCTCTATGTGTGTAATATGAATTGCAATGCCTCCTGTTGTCATATATAACAAATTAAAACTAAAAATTAAAAAAAGTGAAAAAATAAATGCAAGAAAATAAGGGGGACTCATTTCAGGAAGAGGAACTAGCATGAATGCAGGCCACACTGTCCAGGGAACTGTGCCCCAAATGCACAGACCAAGTCCACACAGATGAAGAGGAATTCATGCAGACATATCTGGACCAGATAACAGAAAATCTGGAATGATGGTATTTGTAAGAACAAATCTTATGTCTGAGATTTTTGGAGACCTTACTGATAGAAGCTAGGTAAACAGTGTTGTAAAACCTGCAAGAAGCTTTTCTCTGTGCCTGACTGTTGAGGCTCTGATTTATCAGTGTAGCAAACAGACGCACTCAGTCTGGGGAGAGAAACTGTCTGCACTGGGAGTTGATTTTAATCTGGTAGGTGATAGAGAATCTTCAAAAGAACACAAGCAGGAAAATGGCACCATTGCAAACAGGCTCACTAAATTGAACCAGGAAGGAGCGGAGGAGAATGAAGGAGTGACACATGAGGCTCATAATGTCCTTCTAAATCCATGTGTTCATGACAAAAGAACCCAAGTGAACTCAAACTAAAAAGCTTCTGCTCAGCAAAGGAAACAATCAATAATGTGGAAAGAGAGCCTACCGAGTGGGAGAACATCTTTACCACACACACATCAGATAGAGCAACAGGATACATAAGGAACTCAAAAAACTTAACACCAAGAAACAAATAACACAATTAATAAATGGGCTCAGGAACTGAACAGACACTTCCCAGAAGAAGATATATAATCGATCAACAAATGCATGAAAAAAAATGTTCAACTTCTCTAGTAATTAGAGAAATGCAAATCAAAAGTACACTGAGATTTCATCTCACTCCAGTCAGAATAGCAATTATCAAGAATACAAGCAATAAGTGTTGGTGAGGATGTAAGGGAATATATATTGCTGGTGGGACTGCAAATTGTTACAACCAATCTGGAAAACAGTATGGAGATTTCTTAAAAAAACTTGGAATGGAACCACCATCTGACCTACCTATCCCCACTCCTTGGTCTATACCCAAAGCACTTAAAAACAGCAGACTACAGTGATGCAACCACATCAATGTTTATAGCAGCACAATTCACAATAGACAAGCTGTGGAAGCAAACTAGATGCCCTTCAATAGATGAATAGATAAAGAAACTGTGGTATATATACAAAATGGAATATTACTCAGCCTTAAAAGGGAATAAAATTATGGCATTTACAGGTAAATGGATGAAGTTGGAGAATATCATGCTAAGTGAAGTTAGCCAATCCCAAAAAACTAAAGGCTAAATGTTCTCTGATAAGTGAATGCTGATCCCTAATAGGGTGGGCATGGGAGGAATGGAGGAACTTTGGGCAAAGGGGAGGGAGAATATGGAAGGAGGCATGGGGACAGGAAAGATGGTGGAATGAGATGGACATCATTACCTAAGTATATGTGTGACTGCACATATAGTGTGACCACTACACCATGTCCAACCAAAGAAGTGAAAAGTTGTGCTGAAATTGTGTACAATGATTCAAAATGCATTCTGCTGTCATATACACCTAATTAAAACAAACAAATAAACAAATAAGAAAAAAAAAAGAGTTACTCTTTCCCCTGATCTAAGCTTTTCCTCCTTAGTGCTTCAGGTCATGTTCTGGGAAAATTGACAAAGTTTTCCTCAGTCGGTTCCTCAAACTTGTCATTTATTTCCTTAAACTTTTCCTTGGCTTGATCTGTCTCTGCCCTTTTCAGGGACCATTGAAGGAGCAGTCCAGGGATTGACAGAGCAGAGTGGTGGGGTGCCTGCATCTGGTCTTCTGCCCTGGCTCCACTTTTGGTGATATATTTAATTTCTCTGGGCCTCCTTTTCCTTAGAATCACCACCAATAATATAATAGAAACTTCCTTGTGGAACCACGCAGTGTCAGGCTCCAGGCTAAGCACATGTAAAGCCCTGAGTTTAGGGAGGAACACACAGAGCCCTTTACTACGTCCTTCCTTTGTCATGGAGAAAAGGGTGGAAGGAAAGATCCACTCCAATTGCTCTCTGTGTTCCCACCTCAATCTTTGTTGATGGGAATGTTATTATCTCGTATTCTGGCTGTCTCAACTGGCAGGAAGGACTCTGATTTTTATTAATGTCTGTTTTATGTTTTATATTGTATATATTACACATCTCTTCAAAGATCATCCCAATGGGAATGAGGTTCTGATAGGACAGAAAAGTGAATCAGCTGTTATCAAAGGACTTAGGCATACAGTCTCTCTGAGTCCAGGAAGGCAAATTTTGGATGGGAAAAGGAGAGAAACACTGTTCTTTCATTCAATCTGAGGTGTATATAGGAAGAGCAAATGTGTGCCTCAGAAATATTTCAATTTTGTATGTTTATTAACTTTTGTGATCATATATAAATGGCTTGTATTGCAAATGTCATTGGGGTAATGTGACAATGGTCTTTGTATAAGGGAACAAAGAGTTAAAGGCAACAGGAGAGAACTAGCCAAACTAGGACGAGAGAGAGAGAGAGAGAGAGAGAGAGAGAGAGAGAGAGAGAGAGAGAGAACAGAAATAACATTTCCTTAACCATACCCAGCTAGAAATTTTCCTCAATATAGTATCATGAAGAAAAATTGAACATGATTGACAAATCTCTGTGTGTGTATAAGCAATAGAATATACGCATGAATATAGATACATATATATCTACACTTAAATTGGACTACCAATTAAAGTATATATTTCTCTCATTTCACAGACTATACTTGAAAGGAAAGTGAGAAAACGAGAGACAGGCGAGAGAGAAACGAAGGATGGAGAACAGGCAGAGATCCACACAAAGGCTTATTTGTTGAAGCTGATAAATAAAGGCCATCTCTCTATAGAGAGGAAAGAGGTGTTTGGTGTTCAGCCCGAGATATTTGGGTATTCAGCTTTTGTTGGGTAGGGGTTTGGAGTTGTAGATGTGGTGCTATGGGATAGGCTTGGGGGTGCTTGAGTCAGAGCTAGGTGGGTGGGGAATGGCATGGGATTAGCTTAGATCAATGGCACCATGGGTCTTTCTAAAGTCAAGGGGTCATGTCTTTCTGGGGTTAGCTTAGGGTTATGGTACCATTGGGTAGGTCATTAATGAGGGTGGGGGAAGTGTAAGAGGAAGTACAAGAAAGTGAAACATCTCATAAGATGGCAGTTAACATTTAAGATGGCTGCTCAGATGTTAAATCAATACCCTATAATACTTTAGTTATCTCTATAAGTTATCTCTTTTACTATCTCTATTAAAACCCAAGTAAAAGAGTTACATTAAATATTATTGGTACTATTCAAGTCTAGCCTCCAGATGATAATTCGAGCAAAATTTCTGATTACCAAAGGAGTTTATCAGGTAAACAGCACCTTTACAATAGCTTATTTCTATCTGAGACTCCTGAAGTCTGGTTTCCCTATGTACACATCCTGCCTATCTAAGGAGAGGAGCCACAGATTGCAAGAAAGTCATACTGTTTCACCATGCCTTTCATTGGGTGTGATTCATAAGTTGAGCAATGGCTTCTAATGGTCAGCCAAGAAGCCCAATTTGAAATGACAAGAGGAAGCAGACCTTTCACATGAGGCCCCAAAGGTTTTAAGTGTAACATTTTTTGGTCACTGCCAAGATTATCATATTCATAATAGTATTGAAATCATTATTGTTTTTAGTCTTGAATATTAAATGAGTACTCAGAAAGTGACCTTACTAAGGGTATGACCGCCATGTTGAATTTTGTTCTGAGAAACCTCACAGAGAAAGGGATGTTAATAGAGAAACATGGTCAGATAGAACAAGGATATTTTTGTGACTGCATTACCTGTGCAGAATATGACCCTAGATAGAAGATGGCTTTGGTGATTATTGTGTTTGACCTCAAACCCTTTGGGGACAAGGGACTTCCACCTTTGTGTAGATTTACCTGGCCTTTGATGATGTACCTAGATGGTTGTGAAAGACCTGGTAGAATACTTACATATCAGTGGAACAAGGCTTTTGCCTTTTTAAATTTTTATTTAATACTATGCATTTGAAAGAAATGTCACTTTTTTTTTCTTCTTGTGGAACTGAGGATTAAACCTAGGACCTTGCACATGCTAGGCATGTACCACTGAGGTACATCTCCAGCCAATACTGTTCATTTAAGATGAGAACTTCTGCTTAACTAGAACTGGAAAGAGAACTCATTCATACTGATTCACACAGATTCAAACACTCATAAACAGCTTCTAGTCATTGTCAACTGTCAGGTTAAGACTACTGGCTACATCAAACTGGCTTTTCATCCTCTAGGCCAATATGTCTCCCAAAGTAGTCTATGAAAACAAATGTAGAAATCCTACACAGTAACCAACATCTCTTCTACCTTAGTCACAGAGACTTAAGAACTATATTAGTTTATTAAAATTCTGTGATGTCTTTTGGTGAGAAAGTCTGTTTAGGGATGGGGGTGTAGCTTGCTTGTTGAGCGTGTGCTTAACATGTATGAGTCTGAGGCTCTGGGTTCAATCTCCAGCATCGACCCCCAAATTCTGTCTACCTTCATATAACTAAACGTTTCCCACAATGATTTGCCACAGAATCCTTTGGATTGCAATGCCTATTAGAATCATTCAATGTTATTATTTGAGGGAGACATCGTTGGTGTTCTCACATTTGGGAAAAGATCCTTCTAGTTGAAACGACAGGATGAAGAATAAACAAAACAAAACTCTTGCTGGGCACAGTGGCTCACGCCTGGACTCGCAGCGGCCGGTGAGGCTGAGGCAGGAGGATCACGAGTTTAAAGCCAGTCTCAGCAATAGCGAGGTGCTAAGCAACTCAGTGAGACCCTGTCTCTAAATAAAATACAAAATAGGGCTGGTGATGTCGCTTAGTGGTTGAGTGCCCCTGAGTTCAATCCCTAAGTTCAAAACAAAAACTCTACAAACCAAAAAGCCTACCTGCATTTCACATGACTGTTCATAAGTTAAAATTACACATTGTGAGTTCTTTTAATTTTTCTGTAATGATGCTTTTTTAGATTGATTTCTAAGAGAATAAAATTTGTCCAATATGAGAACCTATTGATTTTGTGGGTGGAGGGGCATGTTTAAGTAATAATAGAGGGAAGGAGACTTATAAGAACATATTAGAAGTTATATTTACCCAACTCTCAAGTGAGTTGTTGAACCAGGTGTTGTTTATGCTACATTCTTGTAAAGGCTTAGTATGTTTCCCATCTGGTTCATGGTTAATTCTTATTTTTTAAATTGTCTTCCATAAATATTAATTACAAGCATATGAATATATGCAAAGTATATAAAGATTAAGAATAAAACACAAGCCCCATGAATTCCTTGTCTAGTTTAAGAGAGAAGCCAATAGGGATTTTCTGTAGTCTCCTTCTCAACTCCAACCTATCTGGTCCACCACATCAGATGGAGTCCTGAAATTTAACTCTTCCATTGTTTTTTGGTATATGCATCTATGAATCCAGGGATATTTTAGATTTTCCAAAAGATGTAGAAATGCACATCTGCTGTAAATTAACCTTGCTTTTAAAATTTCACTATCAAAAAGCAAAACTGATGGATTTTGCAAGCATCTTATAGAAACCTCATGAAAGATGTATTATTAATCTGCATATAAAATGAAACCTGATTAGAGAAGCTAATGTGAAACTATTGAGAACTAGAGCTGAATGAATATTATAATTAAAAGAAAGAAGTTAAAAAAGTCTAAAAGAAAAAAAAACTAAATAGACACATATGTATGTATAAATATACATTTATGAAAGGTTTAATTTATAATGAAAATGTGACAAGAAGAAAAATTTTTTCTTATGCAGCTTTGAAGTTTTTTGGAAACTTTAGAAAAAAAGAGCCCAACTATGCAGCAGTTATGAAGATTTTTTTTTCTGTTGCCTAAGTGTGCCTGGTTATTAATTCAGCTAAATGAAGCACAAATAATGAAATAAAACATTGGCAATTAAAGTTCTAATGGAAGTGTGATCTGTTATAAGTGAGGAGCAAGAAAGCATTAAAATTCCTTTAATAAGCTAGCCTGTTTCTTAGAAATGATATTTGAAAAACAATTCTCTTGCATTTGCCCAACATTGAAGCCATCCTGACTCTGGTCTACAAAAATCCAACTGATCAAAAACTACTCCTCCTAATTTGAATTTGATTTTTAACAAGAAAACTTATAGTTATTGTGGAAATGAAATGCTATGCATTTTTCTAAATGTGAATATATATATTTATTTCATATGCATTTCTCTTTGATAATGTTACTGTTTTTGGACAACATGAAAATTTAAACAATTTAAACTTGAATGTAACAATTTGAATGCAATTGCAAGTCTCATTATGCAACTAGTAAATGCTAGGCATTTATACCAATAATAAGGCTGGGAATAGTGCAATCTTTTTATGAGCCTCTTGTCGATTATGTGTTCATAAGCATTGATCAGAAGGTGCACACCTGTATTTGGAAGGGTTATACTGGATAGTAAGTGAGAAATCATTAACTTACTTCTTAGTTCACATTTATTAATGTTGATTGCTAAACTGATTTCATATTAATACCATTATTTTGTGTTTGGTCCTCAGGGTAAAGTAGACATGGCTTCAGCTACTGGTTAAACATTTGCACATTAGTTTAAAACAAAAAGGTATTTTAAAATTTTTATTTGACTATTTTCTACATCTAGTTAGAAGATGTCAAAGGGCACAGATATGGAGTAGATTCTCAGTTTAAAAACCTTGGGGCTTTGCTTATTTCTCTGGAGCAGAGCCAGTCTGGAAACCAGTGACCTCTGGCCAAATCTCTCTCAGCTCATGGTTCTGCCACCACTATTGATTTTTTTTTTCCATCTAGTCCATCTTACTTTTGATTTCTAGAGTTGAAAAACCCCAAAGTTGTCTAACGATGCCATTTATTTTCTTAAAATTCTCCTTTGCCCAACCTTCTCTCCACGTAGCCACAGTGCCACAACCCGGCCAGCTAAGGGAGCATCTCACTCCTCCAACTGGGACACGTACTTCATGACTCCTGTGTTGCTTGAGTCTTCTGTAGTGCTTGACTTGTGGTCTCCCAGAGATAGTTCCAGAAGAACACTCAGAATCTGAACTTATTTAAAATAAGTGTCTTCAAAGTTGCAATTAAGCTTAAAATCTCAAAATCATCTTGGATTCAGGTGGGCTTTACGTCTAAATGGTGGGTATCCTGTAAAAAACAAACAACAGAAAAATACAGAGATGTACATAGGGGAAGGCCATGTGAAGACAGAGGCGGAGATCAGGGTGATCTATAAGCCAAGGAACATCACGGATTGCCAATTGCCATCAGAAGCCAGGAGAGGGGCATTAATTCTTCCTCAGAGCCTTCAGACAGAACCTATTCCACCAACCCCTTGATCTTGGACTTTAGGCCTCCAGAACTGTGAAATGTTAAATTACCAAACATTGTGGTAATGCATCATGGAAACACTATGAAATACATGTATCATCCTTTTTCTTGGGATGCCTGTTTTTTTTTGTTGTTGTGTTTTTTTTTTTTTTTTAGTTTGTTCATTTTTATTTTTTCCAGGAAGCAAAAGCTTTCATCAAGATCCAGTTTAAATCTCTCACGCACAAGGCAGAGGAATCAGAGGTAGAGGTGAAAAGCCTAGACCACCTAGACTTAAATCCCACTTCTGCCCCTTAATGAGTTTAAAAGAAGCCTTGGTAAAGTTTTTTTGATTGGTGATGTCTTCAGTTACCTATCTGCAAAAAATGGGGATGATAATTGAAGCTTTAGTAATTATGCTAGAACATAGAAAACCTACAAAAAAAAGAAAAGATGTCAATTATTATTTCATTTGTGTAAGTGCCTACTTTCTTCAGAAAAAAAATCACTCCTTTTAGCGGAAATAATAATATAATCCTAGAATATTCATTAAGCAAGTTTACTATTTTGAGTGTGTGAAACCTTCTCTGCATTCTTCCGGATGAAATCTGGAGACAGACACTTGAAGACTGTGGACTGCTGTGGTCACTCGATTGTCAAGGGTACATGGGAAGGCTGAGTTGTCCTGGACTTCCTGGTCCTAGGCCTGAAGTTGCGACTGGGGCTGCTTGCCTAAAACAGTTGTCTAACAGAAATATTATGCCAGCCACATACGTCATCTTAAATTTCCTAGTAGCTACATTAAAAAAGATAATATGGGAAAATTACTTTTAATAATACATAATCCAATATATCCATGATATCATGAAACATGTAATCAACTTAAAAAATTATCAATGAAATATCTTATAATCTTTTAAAATTTTTTTTAGTTGTAGTTGGATATAATATCTTTGTTTTATTTTTATGTGTTGCTGAGGATGGAACCCAGCGCCCCACACATGCTAGGCGAGTACTCTACCGCTGAGCCATAACCCCAGCCCCTTATAATCTTTTTTTTTTTAAACTAAATTATGAAAGTCTTGAAGTTTTCTACAGCCCATTTCAGGCCGGACAAGCTATACTTCAAGTGCTCAGAAGCCTCTTGTGGCTACTGGCTACCATATTGGACAACTGGAGTCTAGAGTGTGTGACATCTGGGTTAAGTGAATGGATGTATGAGCCATCAAAGGCCATGATTTTGTTCTCGAGGTCCACATAGAATACGAAAGTTAAGATATACATAGTTTACTACAATCCAGGCACTATTCTAAGTGCTGCACTGATCTTGATTCATGAAGAATCATGACAAGACTCTGAGCAAGTTACTGTCATTATCCTTGTATTGATGGCAGGTAAACTGAGGGACCAAGTTGCACCAATTGCCTATCATCAGGCAGCCAGAGACTCAAATGCAGGCGCTCAGATCCTGACTGTTTAGCTACAGGGCCTCTGTTTCAACTGCTTTGCCATTCTCTCTACATGGTAATAGTTGGGCTTCAAAATTTTTACTGTGTCAATTTTAAGTTTCTATCAGAATGTTTATACCACTGGCTGGAGTGAAGGGGAGTAATTCACTTTCATCTGGAGTTAAAATTGCCAACGGTGTTTCTATCTGGATTTCACTTAATCTCCCATTGATCCGTGTCTTTAAGTCTGGGGATAGAATTTTGGATCATCAGGGCACACTGACGCACTCCAGAGTGAGGTCTGGCACATATTCCAGCCAGACCAACCAGAAGTCAAAATGCCCTTTGGGGGTAATTAGTGCCCATATCGCTTTGTGTGTTCTCAATAAGTCCAGTTATCTCAGAGCTCAAACTACTTCCAGGAGATAATTAGGGGCTGCTGAAAGCTGTATTAACTCTGCCAGGCCACAGGAGTATTGTAAATTACTACTTCTCAAAAAGACTCATCAGCTTTTAGCAACTTGCCACACCTCGGCCCTAATTCTGAGAAGGCTGACTATGGATTGCTTGGATTATTACATCCTCATCCAGAGGCTTTGGATCTCTTCTTACAGTGACTGATGTCACTTCTGTGTTTTAAAGGCCACTTTAAGGACATGAAGAGTTAATGCCACACATCTGGAGAGGGCTGATTAAAAGATGAGGACACTGTTCAAGTCCCTGGAAAGAGATTTCTTGGTTAATTTTTTGATTCATAACTACATTTATTTTACAGCCAACTTTCCACTCCATCTAACTTTCTCATACAAATTGTCAAATTTTGTTGGGGTTGAATAGCTGTTGCTCAGAAAACTATTAAATGCTCTTCATTCCTCAGGCACTAAGTGTAATCCTACAATAACTCTGCTACAATTGTCATAGTAGCAAACACATAGAGAAAGTTAAGACTATCCCAGGCATGATTCTGAGCATCTTACATGTGTTAGCATGTTGACTGCCCCAACAGCCTACAAGATAGGTACTGTCCATAATTCTCTTCTTACAGATTGGACAAAGGCAAGAAGACAGATAATGAGTGTCCTCACAATGTGATCCATCTGGTGAGCTGAAGAGTCATACTTCCAATGGAGGAGTAACCTGGGTATTTGCATTCTTGTTCCCCCATTAGGTGGATTCTGTATGAATTATTATGATAAAAAATTCATATATTTTAGAGCAAATAGTGAAACACAAAGAGATGGGGTAAATGACCCTGAATTACCTAGCTAATGGGCTCCCTCAGTGGACTTCCAAGTAAGTTCTGTCTTATGCCAAGCCCCATGCACTTTCTGCCAAGTTACAAGTGAAGAAAAATCCTTCCCATTAGAGGAGGAGCTTAGGGTGTACAGATATCAGTATTATTTGGCTCTAGAGCTTTATTTAGCACACTAGTCACTCCTTCAGCTACTCCTCTACACAAGTGGCAGTATCAATGGTGGTGACATCAGACTAGTTTGTTTCTCCTGCTCATTGGGTGAATGGGGAAAGAGTAGTGAATGAAGAACCTCTGTTTAACAAAATCATTACATTTCTCCTAAAGTATGGAATAGCTCACGAGGAAAGAAAAGTGTTTACTTCATCACAGATTGCTATAGTTTAGATCTTGACTGTCCCCTAAGGGCCCAGGTATTAAAGGCTTGGTGCCCAGGTGGCACTACTGGGAGACAGTGGAGCTTTAAGGGGGTATGGTCCTGTAGGAGATCCTTAGGGTTCTGAGAGCAAGTCCTTGACAGCAATTATGCAACCCTAGACTCTTTTTTTTCTCTTTCGATTCCTGGCCATGAGATAGAGAGTTTTGCTCTGCCATGTACTCCCTGCCATGTTGTGCTGCCTGGCTGCAGACCTAAAGCAATCGGCTTACTCTATCTTAAACTAGAGCCTTTGAACAGTGAGCCCAAATAAACCTTTTTTCTTTATAAGATGATTATTTCAGGTATGTGTTGTAGTAATGGAAAGCTGACTAACACAACCTCTCCTCATTTTCCACTCAAGTGTGAGATCAGGATGTAAGTTTCAAGATCACCATTTAAAATTTGTGTAAAACAAAAGTGTTTCTCAAACAAGGTCAATTTTAGATGTATGAATATAAGCAATGGAGAAAAAGAGAATAACAAACTCTGGGGATCAGAATGTTCCTAAAGCTTGATTTCCTAGGACAACACAAATTTGTATAAATCACTGTGGAATCCTAAAAAGTACTTTAAAATAACCTGTTCTGATGTCTTCTCAGGAACTTCTGGACTACTCTTATTTATCACCAGTTAGAAAATTCTTTTTCTAAGAACATCTTGATATTGATAATAAAAAATACAGAGGAGGTCAAAAAATAATAAGTGAATGCTCATACAACTACCTCCCTAGAATGATGATGATTAAGAGTTTATATATGTTCAAATCCCTTTTATATTACATTTAATATTTCACATCAGCTCATACTCCCACTTGGTCCACATATACAATTACAGGTCATTTTTCCTGTCTCCGGAGGCAATTCCATAGCATAATGGAAAGTTTACATCTTAAGTTTGTATGTCTATGTATATGTACATGTGTGTGTTGTGTTCACATGCATTTTAAATTCACTTAAGCAATTTCATATTTTATAACCTATCATTCTTCAACTTTTTAACTTAACATGAAAAAGACTAGGATCCTAGTTCTCTTTTTCAAGATCTATCCATATTAATGCATAAAGATCAAACTCATTCTTTATAATATCCTTGCATATCCGTGTACCACACTTAATTTCTTTATTCCACTAGTGACGGCTCTTGAGTCTGTTTCTAACAGGTCACTGTCACTAATGTACTGTAACTAGTATAACTGTTTGTATCTTTATAAGTACCTTTATTGGTTTGACTATGGCACCATTCCAAAATACCTCAGACTGGTGACTTGAGCAAGAGAAATTTGTTTTCTCTAAGTTCTGGAGACTGGAGGCCTAAGGTCAAATTTTCATTGAATTGGAGCCCTCTCTGGAGGCCTCTCCTTGGCTTGCAGATGGACCTCTTCACACTGAGACCTTTTCTCTGTTCATATGCATCCCTGGCTTCCCTTTTTATAAAATTTATATAATAAGGACACCAGTTCTATTGGATAAGGGCTCAACTAATAGCAGCATTTAATTTTACCTCTATAAAATTCCTATCTCCAAATACGGTCACATGGTGAGGTATTAGAAGTTAGAACTTCAATCTGTGAATCTTTGGGGATGAAATTTTGGTTCATCATAAAGCCATGGGGAGCATCACAACCAGGGGTCTGGAGAAGGCTTCATGGTTTTGGTCCTGGCTCCCCACATGCTAATATAAAACACCAAAAAGCTACTTTATCCTTCATCAACTTTTCCATAGAGATACCCATCCCATCTTCTAGGACTGTTGTAATTATTAAAAGAGCTATATATAAAAAAACGTAACTGGGCTCCACCCAATATTAGCTATTGTAAGCTCTCCTTGTGGACATTAACAAGAGTTTATCTGGAAGTGGACCTGGATATGAACTTTCCAAGGCATAAGAGATACATTTTCAATTTTCTAACTACTGCCAAATTTCTCTCCATGGTAGTGACACCAGTGAACCCTTCCACCAGTCAAGCATGAGAGGTGAGACTTCCTTTTTTCTCATTTTCTGATCAAGAGTTGATTTCTCTACACTTGAACATTTTTATCCATCTGGTGTTTGTAAAAAAAAAGTATGTCATTTCTTAGTATATTCTTAGATACAGATCTCTTTCAGTTGGTCTAGAGACCATAAGGAAAAAAAGTATCCAGATGATTCTGTATACATCGCATAGCTATCCTAACTCTAGACTCTGATGTGGGGAACAGAATCTGTGAGCAAGAGCCACAGCATACATTGACTTTATCTGGAGGTTAGAGAGTTGAGGCTGCCTCCTCACCCCTATGAACTTGTCCAAGGACCTGAGCTACCAAGAGGACCTTGGAGCTTATCCCTGTCTGTGTTGCACCAAATGGTCACTAATACCCATGTGGAAGATCTTGCTAGTCTCCACTTTATGATGAAACCACAACTACAGTCTGAGCTAACTCAGGTGTGAAGGCCATGGGAACACACAGGAGTATGTTGGTCTATGCCAACATAGACTTACTTGTAGGTCTGTATCCATGGGTGGGCACACAATGTTCCCCTCAAAAATCTATTTCGAGTCCTACAAAACTGACAACCCCGCTAAGATGTTACTGGTATGCCAAGGACTTCTCAGATAGCATGACTATTCTCTCATTTTCTTTTTGTCTGTCTCTTTCTCTCCCTTTCCCTTCCTCTCTGGTAAGTCCAGTAAAATATCCTCATGAACTTTTGTGATTATTTATATCTAATGCAATAAAAGTTCTCCTGGGGGCTGGAGTTGTGTCTCAGTGGTAGTTGTGGCTTGCTTGGCATGTGTGAGGTCCTGGGTTCAAATCTCAGAAACACATATAAATAAAAAAAATAAGGGTCCATTCACAACTAAAAAAACAATTTTTTTAAATAAAAAAAAGTTTTACTGGCTGTATCTGCCTGGTACAAAGGCATAAAAAAATGTAAAAAGTGAAACATGCAGTTGAAATTCATTTTGATGTACTTTTTGTAAGGAAAGAACTGAATGAAAGAAAGAGAGAGATAGGAGAGGTGGATTAACAGTAACACAGGTTTATTTGGGGGATCCCAATGAGACTGGAACCTGTGTTCCACTTATAGTCTCGGGAAATTATAGGGGAGTGAAGGGACAGGGGAAATTTTTCAGTTTGACCGTTGCTGGGGGTTGTCAGGGAACGGTTCTTGTGGTTATCACTGCCAATCTTCCTGGTCATCACTGTTCCATGTTGAACAGGTTGGTATCTCAAGATTTCAGTCCAAGGCAAGAATTCTTGTTACAGAGTATTATCTGGGGTTTTGGTCAGGCTGACCGTTGTTCCCAGTCACAGTGACTGTGGGATAACAGTTGTTCTGAGGTAGAGAATATGTTTCAAAGTGGCATTGTTAAGTTCTCTCTACTACTTCCATGATATTGACATGTTGGAATTTTGTTTTTCATAAATAATTGACATTTTATTAAAAAGCTTAAGAGTGATATAGGTCTCTCATCCTTATTCATTACCCAAACCAGTCAGATTAAATAATCACCATAAAAGTTCTGCTAACAGATGGTGTTGAGTGATTTTGGTGGTGGTGGAAGGAATAAAAACATCGGAACAAATCTTGTTGTTTATAAACAGATTAGATTCATCTATGAATGACAGAAATTAAAGTGGATAAAGAAATCTCATTACAACACTGTACAAATAAACAACTAAGAATAGGAACACTTTCCTGGTATCAGGAGGATACTTTTAAGTTGAATATTTATTTTCGGGTATAGAAACATTGAGGAAATGAATATTGAGCTAACTGAGCTTATCACCATGTACCCGGGGCTCTAGGTTATTTTTAGTCTTATTTTATTTTTTGTCCATATTTGCAGTTTCCAAATATTTCACAAAATACCTATATAATTTCACAAGAAAAACGAAACCAATAAATGCTGTTAAGGAAAAGAAGACGTGCACATTCAACCTTCCACACTCTTTAACATGTGGCTGAGATTCATTGAGCCTTCCCTACGCTGATAACAATTTTTTAAGTAATAGGGTTGGTCTGCTTAGCTACTTCAAATCAGGAAAAATGAAAGAAAGAAAAAATAAATCATGAATTCCTTAGCATTTTCTTTACTAATGAAATTCTCCAGTGCTTCTGATTTTGTCAATCATTTTGCCTGGCACTGAACAGAGATCAGTGGACTGATGAATCTGGCTAGCTCTCTGGCAAGGAAATCTTTTCTCTTTTAGCAAATGTCCTATCAAAACCTTAAGATAGTTGGAAGTTGTATCCATTAGCAGAGTAACTCTGCTTCCTCAGCATTTATAAAGCCCCATTGCTTAAAGAGTTTATTTCCAAGACTTTCTTTTAGACTTTTTTTCCCCCTCTATCTTTGCTTCAGAGACCTGAGATTTTGCTAGTGGAATATTTTAATTAGCAGTTAAAACAATGATCAGGTCAGGGGAGAATGCTTCTATTTACATCTCTGGTCTAAAATGCCCTTATTAGAAATAAAAGTCTGGTGTTCTGCCTCCATATCTTAATCCTTCCAGATAAACTCCTCTGCTCTCTGTCCAGCATTTTCTAGTGAGAAGTCTCAAACTTGGTCTCGTTTCCAGCTTTGTCATTTAAAATTGACATATTTCAGCAGGCTGTCAAAATCCCTAGTCCTCAGGTATAATGAAGCCACCAGAATTAAACTGGATTAAAAAATTCTCGTTAATATTGACTACTCACTGTGTCTCCCTTTGTCTTCCCTTCAAATGTCCACCCACCTTTTCCTTAGATTGGGGGATGCTTCCTGCATCTCTCTACTGGAAGCACACTGAATGATATAAAACCAAGCCCCCGATTTGAGAATTACTAGGAAGAAGTTGCTTCCTTTTAGTTTAAGTTAATTTCTATCAGACTTCCCTATTGATCTGCATTTTTCTTTTCAAATAAAATTTCAGTGGTCTAACAATTTAATACACAGCTTTAAAACAGTGGATTCAAGGAAAAGGAGGAAACTTCCGAGATTTTTAATTGCTCAGTTTTAACCCCACCATGGTAGGGTAATAAGGATGACAGTTCAGTGAGATTTTACTAATGGGATTTCACTAGGAAACTACACAACATACTTTTGAGTCTCAGAGATTTTAGTCTCCCTCTGGGAAGATGTTCATTTTCTCTTACTTTACCCTAAAGTGTATCTCAGGTATGGTTTCAGGCAGGAAAAATTTCTTGTGCCTCCTTGAGTCCCAAAGACTTGGATTCCCAAGGGTGGACTAGGTTCACAAACACTTAAAATAATGTCTAATCCTATTAGAAGAAAGTGAGTTGCAAAGGGTGAACAGACATACCCAAAGTGCTCTAAACAATAGTATCATACATTTCAGTGTTGGAAATGACATTGCCTAGTGTTTTTGTCGTTAAGCGCTTAATGTTCTAAGTACCTTGCATGCTTAACAACCCTATCAGATTGATGGCAGCTAGCTCAGACCCTTGATTTGAAGCATGAAGACACAGAGTGAAGAAGTTATAAACTTGGCTAAGATCAATCAGGGAGTTAGGGGCAGAGATTGAACCATAAGCCAGGTGTCTTAGATTTCATTCCAGTGCTTTCTCCATCCAATGATCCCAGTTTGAGCAGCCACATCTAATTCAAAAGTCCCCTGTAGCAGGGAAGCATTTGCAGACAGTCAAGGGGACATTTGCAAGAATACATTTGCAATAATGTCACTGACATTATTTAGGTGCTTATTATTTATTATTATGTTTAGATGCTTCAAATGGATTATGACACTTCCCAGAGGCAAGATGTAATCAAACCTCATAAAAAAGAGAGGTAGTGGGAAGAGGGTACAGTGAATTAGGTTGACCACTGGATTAATACTCTTCAGATTTTTTTTTTTTTTGCTTTGTTTTTCCTTTCTGATCATCCACACATTCCTTAGCTTAACCAGGCCGACTGTATGACTTTATGTTTTACTAGGTTTGTTAATTACACCATTCAATTTTTGGACTGAACTATGCATTGCTGCTTCATCTTTTTTTAAAATCTCAGCTCTATGGGTTCTACAACATACTATTTTTATGTCTTCTCTTATTTAGCTCATAAAACTTCTTGAAATTCTTCAGACTGTAAACTGTTCCTTGTAATAAATGTCTAAGAAAATGGCACATACAAGCTCATTTATTTTAGGTATGGTGTTGCTGCTCTGCATAACTTATCAGAGAAAGAACAAGTCTTTTGGTTCTAGTAGCAAGCATAGCACCAAGAGAGCACGGAGTGCTAAATGTGTTATATATTCACTATTTGGGGCTTACGGTATGATTTTAAATCTTACAAACTGATGCCTAGCAACCAGGTAACTTTTTAAATTTTTATGCAAAATAAAATGACTTTTTTCAGAAGATGTCCAGATTGTATTTGCCAAATCTGTATTCTATAAACTGCCTTTTGTAGTAGAGAGACCTGACTCAGACTTCCTTATAACCAATGACTAATATGGATTGAAACTGTTTTATGATTATTAAGTGACTAGATGAATTCTGGAGCTGTTATTTGATGGGTTTTGTAAACAATGTTTGGGAAATGATGTAGTCTCAAAGATGAAAATAATGATTCATAAATATGAAAATGACATAAGAGATAAAATTTCCCCTGCCAACTTAGTCAAAAATAACCCCCAACTAATTACAGAGATTAAAAAAAATTAATGTCCAAAGAGTCAAAATTTAATATTTTATAATTTAGGCATCAAAAAATCAGGAAGACAGTGAAAGATAATGAAACAAATAAGACCTGAACTGTTAGTTACATGTTTAAATACTTTTTCTCAGAACACGAATTAGAATAAGTTTTACATGATGAAGAAATGAATATATATATTATATATATATTAATAATAATTGGTACATGGGATTAAATGTAATCAATTAAATGTTCATGGGTATCATTTGACTAAATGGGGACAAGGTGGGAACAATTAAAATCAATTTAAACTGGGGCTGCAGTTATAGTTCAGCAGTAGGGCAGTTGCCTTGGATATGAGAGGCATTGGGGTCGATCCTCAGCACCCCATAAAAAAATAAATAAAGATATTGTGTCTATCTTAAGAAAAACCTCTAAAATCAATTTACTATAAAACATTGATGAAGGAAATTCAAGATGACACAAATAAAAGGAAATATATTGTGTCCATGGATTTGAAGAGTCAATATTGTTAAAATGTCCATACTAATCACAGTGATCCACAGATTTAATGTGTTCCCTATCAAAATTTCAATACCATTTTTTTTCCACAGCATTAGAAGCAATCCTAGAATTCACGTGGAATCAAAAGACCCTGAATAGCCAAAACAACCGTGATCAAGAAGATCCAAACAAGAACCATCACTCTTCCTTAATTCAAAATCATAGTACCAAGCTATAGCCACCAAAAGAATATGGTAGTATGATAAAAAGAGACACATAGACCCGAACAGAATAGAGCCCAGAAATCAATTCACACACACATATGGCCAACTCATCTGCAACAAGGATGCCATGAATACAAAAATCTCTTCAATAAATGTTGTTGGTAAAACTGTATATCTACTTGCAAAAGAATGAAGGAGGACTCACATCCTTTAACATACATGAAACAACAACTCAATAATAGATTCAATATTTGAACAAAAAACTTGAAGAGCATAAAACTCCTAGAAGAAAGCATAGGGGAAAATCTCCCCCACATTGGTCTTGGCAATGATATTTTGCATCTGGCATGGGAAACAAACAAAAATAAGCAAGTGAGGTTGCATCAAACTAAAAAGCTTCTGCACAGCAAAAGAAATAATCAACAAAGTGAAAAGGAAATGAACAGGAGAAAATATTTTAGTTTTCCAAATATATAGGGAATTCCTGATAATTTAATAATAAGAAACAAATAATCCAATTACAAAATGCACAAAGGAACTGAATAGGCATTTCTCCAAAGAAGGCTACAAATAGTGAAAAAGTATTCAAAGCATCAGGGAAATGTAAACCAAACCCAGAATGGGATAGCACTTCATGCCTATTAGGATGCTATTGATGGGAATAATAAAGAGCAGTTCTGGCAAGCGTATGGGGAAAGAGAATTCTTGGTAGGCTGTTGGTGGAATATAAATCAGTACAGTCATTATGGAAAACAGTACATGGATGAACTTGACAACATAATCCTAATGAAATAAATCAGATAAGAAATATAAATAGTGCACTATCTCACATATGGAATATAAAATAGTTAAAGTCATAGAAAGGAAGACTAGAATGATTATTGCTAAAGACTGAGTGGAGGAAGAAATGGGGATGCACTAACCAAAGGGTACAAAATTCCAGTTGTGAAAGATGAATAGGTTTGGGTGATCTACCTACCAGACAACATGTGGCTATAGCTAACAACACTGTGCTGCATACTCAAAACTTGCCACAAGGGTAGATTTTATGTTTAGTGTTCTTGCCCTCCCTCCCTCCCTCTCNCTTTTTGTTTAATTGCTTAAAATCTCCCTCTCTCTCTCTCTCTCTCTCTCTCTCTCACACACACACACACACACACAAATAATAAAGGGGATTAGAAGAAACTTCAGGAGGCAATGGGTATATCTATGATCTGGATGGGGAGGATTACCTAGTATAGAGAATGAGAATGAAATGTAGGTTCTTATGCTCATGTTAAGAGAGGTTAAATTGGTGTAATTTTTCTAAATAATCTATCTGACAAAATATGTGAAAAGGTTTAATGACAAATAATTGTCACTAGTTTTTATTCAGTAATTAAAAATTTAGCAAATCTTCTATACATTGTAAAGATAATTTAAGAATCTATCATGGTTTTATACCTAAAGATGTTAAATTGGCTGGGCACAGTAGCGCATGCAGGTAATCCCAGAGGCTTGGGAAGCTGAAGGAGGAGGATCATGAGTTCAAAGCCAGCCTCAGCAACTTAGCGGAAGCCCTAAGCAACTCAGTGGAAGCCCTAAGCAACTCAGCGAGACCCTGTCTCTAAATAAAATATAAAAAAGGCCTGGGGATGTGGCTCAGTGTTTAAGGCCCCTGTGTTCAATCACTGGTAACCCCCGCCAAAAAATGTTAACTAAACGTTATTAACTATTGAGAAAATTAAAATAATTTACAGTCTAACAACAGGAAGTTGATTAATGAATTGTGATGTATCCATTATAGAATAACATATAGATTTTAAAGGATTTTTTAATGATATGGGAAAACAACATTATATACATGCAAACATGATCTAAAATTGCATATTATGCATGATCCTAGCCTTTTAAAAATTCATATACAAAGACTATGAAGGATAGTTAGGATATATTTAAATGTAATCAAAGATTTCCTGTGAATGACAAATTCATGGATAATTATTTTTCTATATCTTGTGCTTTTCTGTACTTTCCAAAGTTACTTTTTCTTTTTTTCAAAGTTACTTTTTCAAAAATATCACAGATGACTCTTTTCAAGAGAATGTAATGAAAATATGTTCTTTAGCAGCCACTTTTATTGATGATCAAAACCCTAAATGAAATGATGAAAACCCATGTTTCTAGTATAAAGTGAATATCTGGTATTAGCCACTCATGAGAGTGACATTTCAAAGTTGACTGTGTCCATGATAGGTGGATAGACTTTCTTTTTGATGTGTCACTGGAATATCTTGGAAGGAAATTCACTTCCATGAAGGCACCTTTGTATGCCTCATCAATATTCCACTGCCCCATATCTCCCAAGATAAAATTCCTCAGGGTAAAAATGTCCAAGACTTTGAATGGCACCAGAGTTCCAGAAAATGTTTCATTTTAGAAATCAGACTTGTGTAATCCAGACTGCAGGAGCTTAGAAATACAATGAATTTTTAAGTTATGCAGAGAACCCAGGAGAGTAGGGTGCATGTTATCTTTGAAGTTTCTATGAGCAAGTGTCATTCCGTGGATAATCAATAGTGAAGGCTTAAGAAGTTCAGCTCAGCTAATACTGCAGCTTCTATGCAGATATTCATATTTGTTATCCTTGAAGTGGTTGTTACATGCTGACTTCATCACACAGTCACTTTGTTGAGCTGAATTGCTTATATGATGAAATGTGGTAAAACAATAAGAAACAATAAGAGAGGTAAATAGGGAGCCTACACCCTGGGAACAAATCTTTACTCCTCACACTTCAGATAGAGCCCTAATATCCAGAGTATACAAAGAACTCAAAAAATTAAACAAGAAGGTAGAGGAAACTGTGACCATCCACAGAGCAGGCCAAGCGGCCTGCTGAGGGGCAGAGCCGCCCCCCACCCCCAGCGCCCGCCAGGTAGGCGGAACAGTGACCACCGGCAGAAAAGGCCCAGTGGCCCACGGCTGAACAGAGCTTCCAATCACTCCTGTAAGGTAGGCGGGCCTGCGACCCACCAGCAGAAGAGGAGCAGCTGCCTGCTGAGAGGCAGAGCCGCCCCCTCCCCCTACGCTGGCAAGGTAGAGGAAACTGTGACCATCCACAGAGCAGGCCCAGCGGCCTGCTGAGGGGCAGAGCCGCCTCCCACCCCCAGCGCCCGCCAGGTAGGCGGAACGGTGACCACCGGCAGAAAAGGCCCAGTGGCCCACGGCTGAACAGAGCTTCCAATCACTCCTGCAAGGTAGGCGGGCCTGCGACCCACC
>NW_026000048.1:17957031-17998401 GCF_001458135.2 Marmota marmota marmota
ATATATATATATATATATATATATATATATATATATATATATATATATATAAAATTTTACAAAATAATATTTCCATTTCAATGTTTTCAGTGTTTGTAGTATTGTCATATATTTTACTCTCATGTATGCTAAATATCACATTTATTAAATATAATTTTAGTATTTTGGCTTGAATCAGACAATTTTTCTTTTAAGCTTTAAAAAAAATCTTGTATTTGCTACATAGTTACCATATCTGGTCCTCTTTATTTACATATAAAGTTTCCCATTTCCCTCTGGCTTAATCCTCTTCTACCTCTGGGCTTCCTTTAACATTTCTTATGGTATAGGCCTGCCAGTGATGAAACTATCCAATTTTCATGGGTCTGCTAAAGTTTTAATTTCACCTTTGTTTACAAAAGGCCTTTTACTTAGTATAGAATTCTAGGTTGATGTTTTTTTTTTTTCCCCAGTTTTTTAAAGATGCCACTCTGTTTCTTGGCACTGCTTTTTTTCCAGTAAGACATCTGCCACATCCACACCGTTGTTGTATCATTTTTTATGATTGTTTCTAAGATTTTCTTCTACTACTTCACTGGTTTTTCAGGAATTTTATTGCTGCACATTGGTATAGTTTTCTTCATGGTATAGTTTTCTAAATCTCATAGGGATTTCATTGACCTCCTTGGATCTCGGAGTTTATAAACTTAAAAAGCTCATGAAACTTGTAAAATGTAGCCATTACTTCTTAAACACTTTTCATCATTATCCACATTTTATGTATTTTATGTATTTTAGGATGCTATAATTTTTTATGTATTTTAGGATGCTATAAATTGTCATAAAACATACTGATCCTCTATCCATTTTTTCCAGTTATTTTGCACATTTTTCAGATTGTGTATTGACATTCTGTTGCTACTCTATTGCTATGTCTTCAGGTTCACATTTTTTTCTTACAGTGTCTAATCTGCTGTTAATTTTATCAATGCAGGTTTTATTTCAGAAGTTGTAGTTTTCATTCATCTCTAGATATTTTATTTATGCTTTATTTTCTGTGTCTCTACTTGAGACAGTCAGTATCTTCTCTCTCACTTATTAACATATGAAATACTTTTGTTTTAATGTCCGAGTCTGCAAGTTCTATCACTTATCTCATTCAATTTATTGAATCATATAAAATCATGGGGTAGTTTTGATTTAGTGTGTTTTTTTTGTTTGTTTGTTTCACTGTGAGTCATATTTCCTGATTCTTTGTTATACAAGTAATTTTTTATTGAATGCCACTCATTGTCATTATTGCTTTGGTGGGTGCTAAAAACTTTTGTCTTAGAGTAATCTTTGCTCTATGATACAATTCAGTTACTTAGAAGGAGTTTGATTCTTTTGAGTCTCACTTTAAATATGATTAGGTGAGAGCATAGCTGCATTTAGTGTGGGATAATTTTCTCACAGTAAGTAAAAAGCCTGCTGAGAGGTCTTCTGTATGTCCCATGAACTGTGACTACTATTTCTAGCCACAGGAAATGTAAGCCCTGAGAATTCTTGCTTGGAGCTCCCTCACAATTTCTTTTCTTTCTTTCTTTCTTTTTTTTTTTTTTTTGCAGGGGGTAGGGTGAGGGTGGGGGCTAGTTTCCCCACATGTATAACCTTGCTGACTACTCCTTGTGGTGTCAGGATTTATAATAGCTGAAAAGTATGTACATTCTAGTTTCAAACCCTAGCTTCTCCATGTGCTACCCATTTGTTCTAGGGTAAGGGATTTATAATTTCTCATCTTCAATAACTTTTTTTTGGTAAGATGATGATTATCATGATGCATATTTGATAGCCATTCTTTGAAAATAAAATGTTTGACTTGATAACTGCTACATAAAATGTAGACAAATCTATATAAAATATAATATCATTTGAAAACTCTGCTCTATTTAAAATTTTTTTCCCCTGTGTAGGAATCTTGAAGATGTATATGCTTAACAACAAAGTTGTACTAATCTATTTTCTATTGCTGTAACAAAAGACCTGAGGCTGAGTACTTCATTTAAAAAGAGGATTATTTAGCTCACAGATTTGGAGTTTTAAAATTCAAAGAGCAAGGTGCTCTCCCTGTTGAGGATCCCTCTGGATGCATATATCATGGCAGAGGGTATCATAGCAGGAACACATACAAGTGGGAGAAATCATGTGACAAAGAAGGAAGTTAGAGGGCTAGGAAGGGCGAGTGTTAGTCTTTAAAAGCAACCACCGTTTTGGAACTAGCTAGGTCACACAAAAACAATATTAATCCCATGCAAAGGCATACCCCCAAGGACCTAACCTCCTTCCATTAGGCTCCACCTCTTAAAAGTCCCACCATCTCACCACACAGCTACCCTGAGTGTCCACGCTTCCAACATGAACCCTTGGGTGATATGCTTAAGCCATATCCAAACCATAGCAAAAATGAAAAACATTTAACACATGTCTGGTAATTTTCATATTGCCATTTTGAAGCATATGAAAATCATAAAGAAATGAGTCAGGGTGGAATTACAATTTGTGGACTTCAGCTCCTAACGGTCACCTGACTTCAAGGAGATGTTTGAAGAGACACTTTCTGAATTTAGGAAAACTATTAGCCTCTTGTTGTCTATTAGTACTTTCAAACTCATCTATTTCTGGAATGTTAGATTTCTAAGCCAATAGGACAACAGATCACTTTCTCAGGGAACTCTACAAATGTTTAAATCCAGTGGTACAGTAAACAAAAGTTCATGAAAAATTTTAAAAATGTGTGATGCAAGACAAGAGCATCTAGGGTTAAAGGAGAGTAACGGGAAGTCATAGGTGTTCTTCAAATCCTTTTTCCTTTCCTTAAAGTAATTAAATTCCACATGCTGGGGTGTTTCATGAGTTGACGAGGATCACTATTTAAAGTATGACTTTCTGAGAAATATCCCTCATATGTAGTCAAGGAAAGAGGATTGTTTTTCTCCTAACACGAGTAAAACTATTTTCTTGAGTCATCTTGCTTATACTCTGACAGTTATATTCCACAGAACACATTTCTTATTTCAGACAGTACAGTGGAGTTCTTCTGGCACTCTGTCATTTGGGAAATGACATTTGAAAGAGATATTTCTCACATCAGTCTCTTCAGTCTTGTTTTGGGCCGCTTCCTGCCGGCCTTGGTGGGGATCTCAATGATAAGTCTTTGCTTATAGATATTGTACCCCATGGCAGGATGGGAGAAAAAAAAATTTCAAGAAGTGATGGAATCACAGTAAATCATTAGTTTTTTTTTTTAATTTCCCTGGAATGAAAAAAAACAAAACACAATTTTGGATATTTAGAATCTGGAGGACATTTCAAGATTTTAAAATATCATTTCTGCCTAAGGAAAAATTATAGTAAACATCATCATGAAATTTCAGATGACTTGTCATCCTGGGAAAGTAAGTTATATTTAATTGTCATTTTCTTATTTTGGCTTAACACTTATATGATGGTGTTCATTGAAGGATGATAAAAAAAAGTTCATGAGATTTGTGTAGTAATTTTGCTTTTAATATTTTTTACTGCTTAGTATGATAAGTTCAGATGAGGTTAGACTGAAATGTTGTACATATAATATACTCAAACACCTAGTATTTACTTTACATGATTCTTGCTTTAATCAGATTTCTAGAGAGAAGTTTTCACAAATCTGTGTCACTGTCTCTCTTTTTGAAAGAATAATATACACATTCATTATTTAGGTTGTGTACATTTGTAGAGTATTGATCTATCAGTTGCCTTGAGAATGTTTGGGTCAGTTTATCCTACTCCATCCCATCAATTTGGTTTGACCACATGATATCTTTGGAAGTGGACTGAGGTGCTTCATTAAGATCTAAGGAACTAGGGGACCATTCTTGAAAGAGAAGGGAAAGAAAACAGACAAGAATAAATCCCTTTGATAAAATAGCAATCATTTTTTATATCATTTTTCTGTGAGTTTCCTCATTACTACTTTTAGAAATACAGTGCCATATGCACAAAATAGACAGTCTGCCTTTTGCAATTAGGATCCTAGTTCAAATAGATGTATTATTAGTAGCACAAAAAGTGTGAGGCAATAAAAGCAGTAAGATCACAATTACTCTGATGTAGATTCCAAAATACTCATTTCGAGGTGAAATTGAGTAGAAAGTGGGCTATATTTGATCTTAGTCATATAATTTTATAAATGAAAATGTCAAATGGTCTTCAACATCACAATCTCTCATACTATAGAAATGCGTTAAGGTAACAAGTATATTCAGACAATTCTAGTTCAAGGCTAAGTTGGCTACTCCCTTCTGGGGTTATTCAAAAGAATATCTCTGTGTCTATACTCCCTTCTCTCGTTTTCTCATTTGTTGTTGGCACACGAAGAATATTAATGAAACAAATTTTAGCAGGCTTCCTTAGTGGTGGTGACTGCCATGAATTCCAAAGTATTCCTCTTCCCCTTTGATTTCATATCTATATGTCATCCTAGTAATGATTTTCTATTTCAAAGTGCTGAAATAAGCTATCACATGGAAAATATTAATGGGATGAACACTATTGAATCTTGTAATCAAAATCTATAAACTAATCATGTTTGATGTTTGGACA
This sequence comes from Marmota marmota marmota, assembly GCF_001458135.2. Classification (NCBI taxonomy): domain Eukaryota; kingdom Metazoa; phylum Chordata; class Mammalia; order Rodentia; family Sciuridae; genus Marmota; species Marmota marmota. The sequence continues at coordinate 17,961,631 of NW_026000048.1, forward strand.
TTGGCCATAAGCAATTGTGTCCCAATACTGATTACAATTTACTGGGCTGAATTATGTTCTGAGATTCCTAAATGTTTATTTTCTTATCAACTTTACATAAGGACTTTATATCCACTGGGATGATACTGCATCTCACTCAGGTGGATGAGATTAAATAACAATGTAAATGTCTTAGCATTATATCATCCCAAATGCTTGACATTTGCTAAACAACTATTTTCCTCTCCTGGGAAGAGGAAGAAAAATTTGTAGTTTATCAGTTACAGGTAATGGTACAAGGGTTTGCAAACCAGGATCACAAGCTTATCAGTATTGGATGTGTCCATTGTCTTTTAAATTTCTCATCCTCAATTATTCAGCTATATTTTAATGATGACTGCTATTAAAGAAACTAGCATCTTCTGCTCAATGCTAGTTTCTTAAGGAGTTTTGTCTTAAGTCCCAGCTTGTTCCTGTTCAAATTTCAGTTATTTTGAGCATCCACAGTAGTATACTGCTAGAGAGACTATATTTGATGTATTCTGTTATTATGCTTAAATTAAATATGCTTTTAGAGCAGTTGATTGTATTCAACAAATGCTGCATCTTTGCAAAGGAAGGAAGGAAGGAAGGAAGGAAGAAAGAAAGAAAGAAAGAAAGAAAGAAAGAAAGAAAGAAAGAAAGAAAGAAAGATTGTTTGTATGAGGCCCATGCATTTTAAGCAAAATAACCCTGATGTCTGCTTTTTCGAATTTCTTTCTCTGCAAATCTTAGACTCACGACTGTGACGTTAGCAACAGGCAGCATGAATGCATCATGTACTAACTTGACATTGAGCTTCCATAGGTATTTTCATCCTTTTATGTACGAGTTTCTTTTTCTGTTATGCAGTGAAATTACAGGAATGCATGGAGAAACATGGAGAATTCTTTCTCATTGGTGAATTACAAAAGAAGCTGATTGCTCTCTCATATTAATCTTGAGGATTCGCAGCAGGCATCGTGGAAGAACATATATTGACATGGGGCAGGGGAGGGCATAGACATTGGGTAGGCAATATGTGGAAGTTTTCAATCCAGAGTTGTTGTCAAGTGGCCTCTAGAAATGTACATTGGCTTTTGTACAATTCTTTATTCCAGGATCATGCAGACATGTGGATGGGGAGGAGAGAGGATGGGAGGGTGGGATGGAAACAGGAAAAAAGACAACCAGCATGATCTTTTGCTTCCAACCTTGAAGCTACATACAGATGGAGCACATCTCACTAGATAGTGCCCAAATGCCACGACAGGACTGATACTTTCCATGTGGCCTTCAGAAAGAACACAATCTGCTGAGGACCCAGAGCAGGGCCTTGCATTCATTATTGAATTGTTCTGATTTTGGCCAATTTTAGCATTTGATGGGTCCTAAGTAGCAAAGATTGGACTTTCATGTTAGCACCTTGAACCCATTAATGTGCCATTGGGAACTGCATTTTGTTTAATATTTCCATGCACCTTTGAAAGTGATAGATCTGTGAAAATTTCAGTACATTTATTGTCCTTTTTCAACATGTATTGTAGCAAAATGTAAGAGCAATGGTAAAATACAGTATACTTAATATATTTATTATTAAGAATATAAAAGTATTCATTAGCAACATCCAAATCTATGAAGTATTTTGAGATACGGGCTTATGAATAAATTAAGAAATATTAGAAAACCCATAAAAGATTCTGCACTATAATTTTTAAATCTCCATAAAGCTATAAAGAACGCCAACTGGAAAACAAGACTTCAAAACAAACTGTGGAGTTTCCAGTCAAAGGGTGGAATTTAGCAGCTAAGTGTTGAGAATAACCCTGGCCTACACATTACATTGCTCATGACCTTGGGTAATTCATTTGCTCACATCTGTTTCATTTTTGTGAGTGCAGGTAAATTCTAATATGAGTTGCTTTCCTTCCTATTTCACTAAACTTTATGTGAGAGATATTGGCTCTGTTCCTGTCAGTCGTAAGAGGCCTATTTGTCTCCTAGTTTAGTGTTATGTGAATTTTATATATCGTCCTTGTAGTAATAACTGTGCTAATGGGTGAATGGTCAGGTGCCTCTTAAGCAAGGGAAAATTACCTATAAAGGTGCTGAATAAAAGACAGGTCTGGGCTCATTTCTTTTTATTTCAGTTACTCTTTATGATGCTTGAAGTGGTTGTTGTTTGTGTCAGTCAGCTTTCTGTCACTATGACAAACTACCTGAGAAAAACAACTTAAAAGAGAAAAAATTTATTTTGGCTCACAGTTTTAGAGGTTTCATTCCACAGTTGCTCAGTCTCATCTTTGTGGGCTTGTAATGAGGCAGAAAAATCCTGGCACTTCATGGCAGCTAGGAAGCAGGAAGGAGGGGGAGAAAGATTTGGAGGGGGGAGAGAGAGAGAGAGAGAGAGAGAGAGAGAGAGAGGAAGGTGCAATATATATGCTTTGAAGGCATGCTCACAATGACATTTCCCCTAGAGTTTCCACTACTTCCCAATTATACCATAAGTTAGGGACCAAGATTTTAAGGGACTTTTAAGGGATACTTCAGATCTAAAACATAATATTCTTATTTTACTAAAGAAATTCAGAGAGGTTACAAGGAACCAAGGGTTCTTTCTTTTCAACCTCCAGCAGTAAATCTCAAGTCTATGAGCACCTAGAAAAGAAAAATGTGCAGCTATTCTAAATGTTAGACCTGTTTCTTTTTTAACTAAGGATCTAACCTAGGGATATGTAATCACTGAGCTACATCCTCAGCACTTTTTATATTTTATTTTAAGACAGGGTATTGCTAAGTTGCTTAGGGCCTCACTAAGTTGCTGAGGTTGTCTTTGAACTCATGATCCTTCTGCTTCAGCCTCCCAAACCTTTGTGATTACAGGTGTGCACCACCACACCTAGTTTAGGGCTGTTGAAAATTACAAATAAGTAATGACATGCTTTTTAAGGAAAAATAATAATAAAGGACATTAACAGGTTTGAATTAAATATAATCAAGAGACTTATTGACTATTCATTGTAAATATGGTATATCAGGAGATGAGCAAATGTTCTTTACATGATAATAATTGTACATGGACAACTATTAAGTGTACATCATTTTAGGGATAAATTTTTCAGGAGAAATTCTTCCTGTGGTCTTCAGGTGTTATTGGTTCAATTAAACAAGATCCACTCTATAAACTCAAAGAGGCAAAGTTCTCCCTTTCATTCATTCTGAATAAAAGAATAAATGAATCAAAATGTACATCATCAGACAATATGAAATGCAACATTGTACCACTATCTATATAATGTGGCCAGTGTTGGATGTCATATTAGAATAATTTAGGTCTGATCTCCCTTTCATGTCTTTAATAATTATCTGGAGTTACCTGGAAAATTACCATACTTTGTAATTTTCTTGGGCTTCATAGACAACTTTGAAATGAAATGGTCTTGAAGGTTGCCTTGGTGGCCCAAAAAGTTTGCCATCAGACCTCCTTCTCAGTTGCATGCACAGCTGCACCTACGGGCATGTTTTTGTGGCTGACTTGGACATTTATTAGGTAGACATGGTTTTGCTTGCTGTATTTGGACTGAATGCATTTCTTGCTTTGTGAGGCAGCTGGGGGTGAGGGTGGAAAAAGCAGGCTTTTTGTTTAATAAAGCAAATAACCAGGGAATTCTGGAAAAAGAACACATTCCATTCCACACCCAGTCAACACATATCAGAGCAACAAAATCTGTTTATTTCTTCTTTATCACGATTTCCTTTAGCATCTCTTAAGGGGAATAATGGCCATTCTGGCAAACAACTTTGCTTGATTGCTTCTAAGAATCTGTTTTTCATTTTCCTTAAAGGAAGGCATTATTATTAGAAGCAGCCAAATCCCCCCATACGCCTGAAAAGGCTGTTCCTATTTTCCACTATTTTAAAGGCAAAATTCAAACACTTTATTTTTTTTTAAATGTTTTCAGAATTCACACATCAAAGATTTTTACTTTTCAGAAGTAAATATACAAGGGCTTGTCAGTATTTCTGGTGAAATTCTTGAAACAGTAATAACAGCACCTCTCAATTTTTAAAATAAGAAATATAGAAGCTATACTTACAAGTTGTAACTATATTTTATGTGAATAATTTTTTTAAAGCTTAAGATGTTCTTGAACTCAGTATATCCTAACTACTAACAGGTCATTGCATCTTCTATAAATCCTTTCTTTAATTTCCTTCAGCTTATCAGATTCTAAACACATGCTCTATAGAGAAAATTGGATTGTGGTGATGCTGCACAAATCTATAAATTTACTAAGAAATTATTGAATCGTACACTTTCAACAAATTAATTTTATGGTATGTAAATTATACCTCAATAAAGCTGTTGAAAAGATGGCAAGTTTTCCAATGTGCAGATGTTCTTGGTGTAGTGGTTTTTTATGCACTTTGGAAACCTTATATATGTATTTTTAAAAATAGTTTTATTGAGGTATTATTTGCATATCATGAAATTCATTCATGGTAAACGTACAATCCAATTTTTTGTAGTAAATTCATAGTCTCTGTGTCTATATAGATGATAACTGTCTTTATCACAGAATTCATTCATTTCTTGGATTGTTGATGAATACTTCTTTGGGCTTGAAATGATTAGCTGGATGGGAAGTTTGCTAAAACACCATTTTTGCCTTTTTATTGATCCAACTGAAGGTTCAGTTCTACTCCCTTGCCCACATAGTGTTCCACAATCATTCATTAGAAGAACCTTTCATGAAGATTACTGCCTGGGATAGTTGAGTGCCATGGTACATTCTGTCCATTGCCTTTACATTTGGCCTCTGAATACCATCAATTTGTTGTCTTGGGAGCACTGTAAACCCTAACAAGGTAGCTGTTAAGATGTTCTTACTTTTTTACTTTGGTCCTAGCTTTGTAGGTTTTCTCCTTTCTCACTGCACATCTTAGCAGGCCCTTACAGAAAGTAGGAGTGGGTAAAACCCCACAGGTTTTCCTTATTATGTTTCTTGTTTGTGCATTCCTCAAGGAATAAAAATCTAAAATATTTCCTGCAGTGTCTAAAGCAAACAAACAGTGCTGTACAGGATGTCAAAGATTTCCACTTATTCATGATGGTTTTATAATAAAGAAGGAAATGACTTGCTCTGGAGAAAAGTGCGTCTGCAGAGCCTCCCTCCACAGTGAACATTCCATCACTCTCTCCTCGATCAATTATTCCAAAAGAAAACTCAGAATTGAAATGCCTTCTCATTAAGTGTTACCCATTCTTGTATACTCAGGTCCTGTTAAAATAAACTTATATGTGAAATTCCATGCTCTTTGGTTACCTTTGTAAGTCTAGACCTCTCTATTGATCCTTGTTGCGATGTCCTCCTGCAGGTGTCCATTGCACACTGATAAAGCCACTTGGGCTTTTAACACCTAGGTTGCAGTATTGTTTACATACCATGCAATTTATTCAAAGTGTGGTGTAAAATTCAGTAACTGGAGTGGATTTATAGACTTGTTCAATCATCTTCATGATCTGGGTTAAAACATTTTCATCACCCGCCAAAGAAATCTTATACCAATTAGCAGTTCCTCCACATTCTTCCTTTCTCCCTGTAAGCTTCACTTCCCATGAAATCACTAATATATTTTCTCTCTAAATTTGTTTATTATGGACAAATTTATAGATTTGTGCAAACATCACCACAATCCAATTTTCTCTATGAGCATGTGCTTAGAATCTGACAAGCTGAAGGAAATGAAAGAAAGGATTTATAAAAGATGCAATGACCTGCTAATAGTGAGGATCTTCTGAGTTCAAGAACATCTTAAGCTTTAAAAATATTTAAATATAATGTGAATTTAAATATAATATTTAAATATAAATACATTTATAAAATCTGTCTTTTCTGACTACTGTCTTTCACTTAGCATAAACTTTTTAAGGTCCATCCATTGGTGGCATATATCAGTACATCATTCCTTTTCTTGATAAATAACATATCCTTGTAAAGATGCACAAAATAATATTAATCCATTCACTAGTTTCTCCCTTGTCTTTATCTGTTGTCTGATGCTCTAAAATAATATCTGAAACTTAAGTAATTTATAAAGGAAACAATTTTTTTTTAGCTCACTGTTCTGGAGGCTGGGAAGTCCAGGACCATGAGATTAGCATCTGCTCTGCTTCTGTTGAGGGACCCATGGTAGCAGTACAAGCAGATGTAGGCAGAGGAGATAGAATACAAAGAATGCCTGTAGTGTACTCTTATGGGAACCAAAACATCCTACAAAAGGCAGAACTCCCTCACACCAGTGAGAATTAACTCAGTCCAGGGGGGCTGGCATGAAGCCCATTTAAGGACCTAATCACTTCTTAAAGACCCTACTTCCCAACACTTGCTGGTGGTCATCGGATTTCAACATGAGTTCTGGAGGGGACAAACCCTGCTCAACCCACAGTATCCCTTTAACTTATTATAAATAATGCTACTAATTTTTGTGTGGAGATGTTTTCATTTCTCTCAGGTGTCTAAGTAGGAGTGGAATTGTGGCGTCATGTGATAACCGTTTAGCATTTGAAGAAACTGCCCAACTGTTTTCCAAAATTGTCTACAGCATTCACAGTTCCACCTGTGGCTTCTAGTCTCTTGCCTTTACCTAATTGTTTGTCTATCAAATTATGTCCATTCTAGTGGATGTGAAATGATATCCTTACTGTGGTTTTCATTTGTATTTATATATTCATGATTTTGGCATATTTCAAATAGTCAAATACACAGATACACACATGCATGCACACACACACACACACACACACACACACACACACTGACTTTAAAATAACCCAAAAGTACTTTTAAAGTCAGGAGAACGGTAAAGGTCATGAAGCTTTATGCCTGAATTCGCCCAGTTTCCTCTGTGTTCGTGTTCAGTGCATCAAAGCTATGTAAAAACAAAGACGCCTATTTAATAGTATTTTTCCAACTTTCAGGGAGGCCAGTTCAGGAATAAAAGTTATATAAGCTGTCACCTAAGTAAAGTCATCATTAAAATATATTAAGATACATTTCGACTACTGAAATTTGGTGCAGCAAAAGCTGTAAACAATTGTAAGGTAATAAACTCCAGGATTCAGGTTCAATATTTCTTCTTTCCTACTGAGAAATCAAATAAAAACTTAGAAAAAATTAATGAAATTTCTCCTTATTTTCTATAGGCAAAGCTTATCACTAATACATAAATGAAAAAGTGAAGCAGTTCTACTGTTTTCTCACTGGGCCAAATGTTTCCAACTACTCATCCACTTCCCTGGGACTTCTTCCTACAGGGATTGTGTTTTCTTTTAGACAAACTTGGTCTATAGTTCTTCCTGTGTGTATGTAGTCAATAGATATAGATATCAAGGACTATGGGGACATCAAGGCATGGAGGATATGTAAGATTGGGAAATATGACTCACCTTACTAGAACAAGTATTACATAATCTCTAAATATGTGAACTTCCATATATTCCCTACATTAGGTATTTCCCAACCTCTACATCATTTGACTATAATTGGTCTGGGCCAGCCAGCCTATGAAGTTAGAGTTTCCTGTTCTTCTAAAATACAGAAACTTGTGAGTCAGTAAGTCAGGCAAATCATAGCTATATTGGATGTATATACATATATATATATATATATTTGGAGTCTGAACCCAGGGTTCTTTAACCACTGAGACACATCCCCAGCCCTTTTTATTTCTTATTTTAAGACAGGGTCTCACTAAGTTGCTGAGGGCCTTGCTAAATTGCTGAGGCTAACCTCAAATCTGGTATCCTCCTGCCTCAACCTCCCAGGTTGCTGGGATTATAGGCATGCACCATCATGCCCAGTATACTGGATGTTTTTTAATTTGATAAATTTATATTTAATCCATTGATATTATATATTATATTAAGCAACTAGCTTTTTTTACTTATTCTATTTTAGATAAAAAATCACACTAATATATCCTTTGGAAAAATATTTGTATAAAATCCATTTTATGAATATTGTACAATTATAAAATTGTACAATAGTCCTCTATTGTTGAACATTTAGACATATGACTTGGTTATATATTATATATATATATATATACATATATATATATATATATATATGTGTGTGTGTGTGTGTGTGTGTGTGTGTGTACATAGCACCATTTGTTTAAAAAGATGTCTTCAACATCTTTTTGGCAACTTTGTCAAGGATCAGATGACTGTGGATGTAAGGGTTTGTCTCTGTGTCTTATATTCTGTTCCATTGGTCTATGTCTATATTTATGCCAGTGTCATGCTGTTCTTGTTACTCTAGCTCTCTAGTGCAATTTGAACTTGGCTATTATGTTATACTCAGCATAGCTCTTTTTGCTCAGAATTGTTTCACTCTTCTGGGTCTTTTATTCTTCCAAACGAATTTTAGGACTGTTTCTTCTATTTCTATGAAGAATATCATTGCTATTTCCATGAGCATTGCACTGAATTTGTAGGTTGATTTTGGTAATAAGGCCATTTTAACAATATTAGTTCTGCCTATCCATGAACATAGTAGATCTTTCTATCTTTTAGTGTTTTCTCCAATTTCTTTCTTCATTGTTATATTATTTTCATTGTAGAAGTTTTCCACTTCATTGATTAAGTTTATTCCTAGGTATTTTATTTACTTTTTTAAAGGCTACAGTTTTCACACACTTTGTAATATGAGCTTTGCCAAATTTATTTCATGCTGATTTAATGACATTCCTTGTCTTTATGTTTCAATTTGTTAATTTATGAAGTCCAATCATTTTAACCAGAAATGTGAAGAAAAACAAATAAAAAGAATTCTTAACTTTTCAACACTTAGTTCAGTCATGAGGTCAGTGTATGAGGTAGGTGCCAGACTTCCCGTTTCATAGCTGAGGAATTATAGATGCAGGGAGGTAAGTTACTAGTCCAAAGTCCCAGAGCTTTCAAGAGTCAGTCAGGGACTATGGGTCTTCTGCATCATAATTCTGCATCACTTCATATGAGAGGAATTGTCTTTCCTGCCTCATACCACTTTGCAGAGCTGGGGGAAGTCATCACATGTTTGGTCTTTTTTCTTCTCTGTTGTGAAGCTCCTCTGCACCAACCTGGCTACCTGGCCTAAAATTTTAGTCATATTGGCAGACAGGGCTGTCTTTTCATTGGTGTTATGACAAGAAATATTGGTGGCATGGTCAGCTTTCCTACCATCAACTTAATTTCCCTCAGGGAATTGAGTGACTCTGAGATTAAACATGATGCTGAAGGATACGAGCTTCTTTAAAGGACCATACTGAGAATAACATGACATGATGTTTTTCTAGATGAGTACTTAGCCTAATTACAGCTATGCCTGTGTTTATACTGGAGACTATCTTACTCAGAGTCATTCTCTAAGTGTATTTTGTCAAAGGTATCCTCATCTTGAATATTGGCTCTTCCTCCTTGTGCCATTCTATAAAAAATGGTATATTCACACAAGTGGATTTTTCTTGGAGATTAATTGTGAGCTCTGCTCAGTATATTCAGAAAAACTTGAATCTTTGGTGTGTGGTTCACTGACTGTGGTCTTGGGCAAAATACCCAGATCTCCAGTCTCATTCTCCTCCCTTATAAAATAGATGTACTGTGTGCATTGAATGAGATAACGCATGTAAATACTTGGCCCAGAAAATATGAAGCATAAAATAAAACTTAACAATGTTGTGCTACCTTCTCTTCCTACCTATTGTGGAAGGAGACCCAGATTTGCCCCTGTGGTTTAATGGAATTCACAGAGATATCTAGACTCCAGTTTTAGGTAGGAACTATTTGTTGGTAATGTTGATTGGAAATGATTGTGTGTGTGTGTGTGTGTGTGTGTAGGAAAGTAGGGGACAGCTTTCAGAGAGGTTGAAAAGGATCTTTAGGAATAGAATGTTTAGTCCTCCAAAGGTCCAAAACCTTTTCTTTTTCAATTAATCCTTCAGAGTTATGCCTCTCTGGAGGGGTCTTGCCATGTATGGATGAGGGGGAATAGAAAAGAGTTGCATTTTAACAATATTCTTCCTCAGAGGGATTTTTGTGTGCAAGTGTTTATGCCTCACAAGGTCTGATATGAATGGTATATCCAATAATGCAAAAGACTATACCCCAAAGTGCTCTGGAACTTTGTTTTTGTAATCCATAAATGATGACATGTGACTTAACAATCAGCATTTAAGTCTAACATTTCTTGCTTTAAGACAGTTCCTTCAAAGCCCAGAAACAGGCCTCTTGGGAATGGCAAAATCCAGTTAGGTCACACTGCTGGAGAAGGAAGGGGGATTTCTGAACAAGATGGTGGGGAATGGCCAGGGCTGTTGTTTTGTTGGAGGAGAAGAAAAATTCCTGTTCTGGGGGAGCTTGCTTGTAAAATCCTTAGTGCTTAATAAAATACACAGATTTTTCTGAGATTGTTAAAGAAGGGTAGCAACAATTTGGGAAAACTTTCAGTAATAGAGATGGATGGCTTCTTTAGCCTACTTAATTATAAGTTCTTTGTACCTAGAGCCTAGGCCCAAACAACCCCTGCTGATTGGATAAATACCTTGTTTATTGAAGCCATCCGTGTGTATTTGGTTTCTTTTCCCTCAATATGCATAATGCACACTAGGCTGAAATCATCCGCATTTGTTCCTCCCACATTTTTTTTTGTTATTGTCATTTTCTAGCTTTTTCTTTGCTGTGAACAATAGACTTTGCAAGAACAAATTTAGAGAATGAAAAGTTTATTTGGGTCTTATGGTTTTAGAGGTCTTGGTCCATACATGGTCAACTCCATCTGGCTCAAGGTGAGGCAGAACATCATGGCAAAGGAAAGTAGCTAAGGTCATGACAATCAGAAAACAGCAAGTTTTGCTGACCTCCTCTAGCCCCATCTACCTTCCTACAGTTCCACCCAGTTAATCCATATCCATGGACTAATACATTGATTAGGGTAAGATTCTCATAACCCAATCATTTCAAGTCTAAACATTCTCATATTTTCTCACACACGAGCTTTTGAGAGACAGCTCATATCTAAACCACAACAACCATTAAATCAAGTAATATAAATAGCTTAACTTAAAGTATTTTCATTAAAAACATACAAGCTATGTGTTTTCTGCTGCTATGGTTAACTATATGGCAAAACCACACTGAGTTCTTTCCTAAAAGGTGTGGCACCAGATTTTTCAAATTCTAAGCCCACAGCTTTGGGTTTAGAAAACAGAAGATACGGAATATATTTGTGAGTATGTATTTATGTATGTGTGTATGATGAAATATTATAAAATGATTCACATATAAAGGGCAAGTGTTCATCTTCTGAGTTTTTGCTAATTTAAAATAATGTAGGGAAAGAAGTCATCATAACATTATTAACTAATGAGCAAAACAATTATATAGTTAGCACTCAAATGCCTAACATCTTCCTCAATGCAGATAGATTGCAGGATGAAATTGAGGTTTTGTAAAGAAACAGGCAAGATTTATGAATTTGATGAAAAGGAGGGTTGGGATTGATGGACTCCTTTAGTTACAAGACAACTCATTGACAAATGAGAATCTGGCACAATACACCAATTAAACTGAGGAAGAGAAAAGCAGACGAAGATGACTGCAAAATAGCTATTTTGAAAGGGGATGAATTGATTATGCAAGGATTAAGCAAAACCCCTGGGAAAACTAATGAAACCTTCAAATAGTTTTGCAAACATGACTCTCTTTTATAATTATGCTGTAGGGATCAAACTTGAAGGTAAGATCTTATTGAATAAGCATATAAATTTGATAAACAAGGAACAAAACAAAATTAACACCATACTTGTATTTACTAGAATCTGTATTCTCTGAGAACATAGTTCTAATAATATAGAAACACTTGTAACGAGTTTAGTAGTAACAACATATAAAATGACATAAACTTATTTTATAGTTCTAGAACTTATTTTAAAAAGTAAAGTCTAAATCAAACTGAATTTTGAAAAAAACTATTTACTATGAAATTTTGGTTCCTATCCAAGTACCAACTATTGGCATATAATAAGAAATTCCTGTAATGCATAATTCTTATAGGAAAGTTATAACAAACAACAGCAACAAGAATAACAAAAAACAGAAAGAGAATGAACACCCAGAGAAAGCACCGTTAACATTTTGGCCTTTAAACATTCAATTTTTTCCTTCCATGTAACTATGCACATGATTATATAAGCATTCTACAAATCAGTGATTTTTCAGGTCTCTTGTTGTTATAAACCATATTGTTTCTGTTTAGAGTTCCATAAATTTTTCCCCTGTGGAATACCTTCTTAATTCTTCACACTTGGGAATAAATCTACTTGTGCTAATTTTCTGACCTGCTTTAGAGAAAGCAGCGGATTCTGATGTTGTAAAGTTTACCCATCCTAATATTTATGATGCCCCTTGTGTTAGTCAGTTTTCCATCATTATAGCAAATACATGAAATATTTAAATTATGAAGACAAGGTTTTATTTTGGCTCATGTTTTTAGAGTTTCCATCTGTAAACAATTGACCCAATCAGTTTGGGATCATGGTGGAATTGCATAAAACAGAACTGCTCACTTCATACTCAGGGAGTGAAAAACAGGAAGAAGGGCTGAAGTCTCTCTGTCTCCTTCAAGTACTTGTCCCTCAATGGCCTAAATACCTCACAGATTAGGCTTCGCCTCTTAGAGATTTCACTTTCCAATAGTAACAAATGAGGGACTCAGTCAGCTCTTATCACATGGACCTTTGGGGAACACTTCAGATCCAAATGATAGCTTTCCCTTTTATGAAATATGTGAGCAGAAAAGGCTGTTTGTCACTCTTGTTCCATGTTCTTCAACATTTTTTTTATTAGTGTCCCCCAAGGATTTTTTTTTAGACATTTTTTTCTAGTTGCCCAAAAATGACATTTTAATTATATAGATATACTGTATACCTGCTTATATCCTATGGCCTTTAGACTGGAATATTCATTTTCCATTGCTGTTAATAACAAATCTCCACAAATTTAGCAGCATTTTAAATACAAATATGCCATTTTACAATCCTATAGGATTATACACTTGACATGGATTTCACTGCATTAAAATGAAGAGGTCATCAGAGTTATATTCTTTTATGGAAATCCAGTAGAGCATTCATTCCCTGCTATCAGGCGCTATCCTCATGCCTCTGTGGTTCTCTCCCTCCACCTCCAAAGCAAATGTTGCCTTTCTTCTAAAGTCACATTTTCCTCTGCTACTTTTAAGAATGTTTGTGATAATGTGAACACATCTGGATACACCAGGATTATTTACCATCTCAACTCAACTAATTAGCAACATCAATTCCATCTACAACCTTAATCTCTCTTTGCAATGTAACATAAACTATTTCCAGGTTCTGGGGATGAAGGAAGGGGTTTCTTTGGCAAGGACTTATTTCTTTTAGCACAAAGGACCACAACCCATTGTGATATTAACCCCTGACAATAAATTTTCATGCCCAGGATCACCTGATCTGAGAAAGCATGTGCTAAGGAACTGGTTCTGCCATCATCTCTTTGTCTCTATATCTTTGGACTTTCAGGCCAATGATCAACCACCTCCAGTCAAGAATTCTTAATAGATTATATTAAAAAAATTATAGAGCCACATGCACATCATAATGCACACTTGTCTAAATAAAATTAGCAACTGTTATATTTTTCAATGTAGAAAACCTCATTGTTGACCTAACACATCACTGCCCACATTTAAAGCCTTTTATCTTTTCAGTAGCCAAAGAAGTACTTAATACTGTCAAATAAATATTTCTCTATATAATCATTATAATCACTAGAAACTGATATTTAGGTTGGAAAAAATAAAGCAATGCATAATTAAAAGTTTCTTTCTAGATTGTTCAGTGTTTTCATCTCTTGAATCCACTTTGGCCATAAATAAATTATCTAAGGGAGTTATTCTGAAATATGGAATATAGAGGCCATAGCTAAAAATACACAGTCTCCAAGGAAATAATATTCCCATTGTTTTTGTTTATCCCCCCACTTTTTTAAACTGCAAATATTACTGCAAAAACAGCCAGAAGTCTGATGTTTTGAACCTGGAGGCTATTCCTACTGAAGTCTTTTTTTTTTTTTTTTTTTTAAGGCCCTGAGCCAAATCATCAGGTTTCTGTTCTCTCTGCATCAATTAAAAGTACCTGAAAATCCAATTCAATTTAACTTTATTGAAATGGAAACCTAGGGAAAATCTGTTCTCTTTTTTCCAAGAAAGCCTACTGAAAAGTGTCCCTACTACCAAAGATGAGTGTACTGCAGGCCTCAAGATATTAGAAACAAACTCAGAATAATGGTGTCTGAAAAGGGGGACAATTTTAAAGCACATTTATATCTATTTAGATAATTGGGAAGAAAGGCACTTATTCTACAAAAATGGCATGGATTTGGCACCAAAATAGACTTTATAGACCGGTGGTACAGAAGAGAGGACACAGAGACAAACCCACATATATATGGTACTCTCATACTAGACAAGGGTGCCAAAAACATTCACTGGAGAAAAGATAGCCTATTCAACAAATGGTGCTGGCAAAACTGGAAATCCATATGTAGAAAAATGAAATTAAACCTCTATCTCTCACCCTGCACAAAAATCAACTCAAAGTGGATCAAAGACTTAGGCAGTAGAACACAGACCCTGCACCCAACAGAAGAAAAAATAGGCCAAAATCTTCACGTCAGCCTAGGATCTGAATTCCTTAACAAGACTCCTAAAGTTCAAGAAGTAAAATCAAGAATCAGTGAATGGGATGGATTCAAATTAAAAAGCTTCTTCTCAGCAAAGGAAACAATTAACAACGTGAGGAGATAGCCTACAGATTGGGAGAAAATCTTTACCATATGCACCTCCGATAAAGCATTAATCTGTAGAATATATAAAGAACTAAAAAACTTAACACCAGAAGAAAAGTAACCCAATCAATAAATGGGCCAAGGAACTGAACAGACACTTCACAGAAGAAGAAATACAATTGATCAACAAATATAAGAAAAAGTGTCCAACATCTCTAGCAGTTAGACAAATGCAAATCAAAAATACTCTAAGATTTCATCTCACTCTTGTCAGAATAGCAATCATCAAGAATACAGACAACAATAAATGTTGGTGAGGATGTGGTGGAACATGTACACTCATACATTGCCGGTGGGCCTGCAAATTGGTGTAACCACTATGGAAAGCTGTATGGGGATGCCTCAGAAAATTGGGAATGGAACCACCATTTGATCCAGCTTTCCCACTCCTTGGCTTATAACCAAAGGACTTAAAATCAGCATGCTATAGTGATGCAGCCACATCAGTGTTTACAGCAGCACAATTCACAATAGCTAGACTATGGAACCAACCTAGGTGTTCCTCAATAGATGAATGGATAAAGAAATGTGGTATATATACTCATTGGTATATATACTAAATGTGTTATATATTACTCAGCTTTAAAGAAGAGTAAAGTTATGGCATTAGCCAGTAAATGGTTGAAGTTGGAGAATATCATGCTACGTGAAATAAGCCAATCCCACAGCAGATACTGTGGGAGGTCAAGCCTGGAGGCCCAGATCCACCCACACTGGCCTAAATGGGGCCAAGGTTCATAGTAGGCCTGGTCCACCCCTCCACCAGTGGGGCAGACACCTGCCAGAGCCTAGCCTCTGGTGCAGGACCGCCCGTTCGGACCAGCAAACTACCGCGGGAGGTCAAGCCCAGCAGGCCCAGATCCACCCATGCCAAATTGCAAAGGACCTAGGTCCTGGATGCAGTAGCATACATTGAGGAGCACCAGCAGGGTCTGGAAACCCAACATCAAGGTGAGGTACAGACAATCTGCATGGGTACTACAAGAATATAGGAAAGAAACTGTAATATCTCAGATCCCCACAGCAAGAAAGGAAGACACATAGACAACATAAAATCCAGGGAGAAAAGTTCCCCAAACAAACCAAGACACTATAACAACAGAACCCATGGACAGCGAAGGTGATGAAATGTCAGAGAAGGAGTTCAGAAGGTTCATAATTAAAATGATCTGTCAATTAAAGAATGACCTAAATGAGCAAATACAGGCAAAAATTGATCACTCCAACAATGAGATAAGAGAGCAAATACAGGTGGCAAAAAATTACTTCTAGAGACCAATAGAGACTCTGAAAAAACAAAACAAAACAACAGAAGTCCTTGAAATGAAGGATAATAAATCAAATAAAATCTCAACAGAAAGCATCACCAACAGACTAGATCACTTGGAAAAAAGAATGTCAGATAACGAAGACAAAGTATACAATCTGGAAAATAAAGTTGATCACACAGTGAAGATAGTAAGAAACCATGAACAGGACATCCAAGAATTATGAGACATCAAAAGATCAATTCTAAGAGTTATTGGGATAGAAGAAGGCACAGAGTTTCAAACCAAAGGAATGAGACAATAGCAGAAAATTTCCCAAGCATGAAGAACAAATTGTAAAACTAAATAGAAGAGGCTTACAGGACACCAAATGTACAAAGTGACAACAGATCTACACCAAGGCACATTATAATGAAAATGCCTAGCACACAGAAAAAGGATAGAATCTTAAAAGCCGCAAGGGAGAGAAATCAGATCACGTATAAGGGAAGACCAATTCATATATCAGCATATTTTTTTCAACCCAGATGCTCAAAGCCAGGAGATTGTGGAAAAACAAATTCCAAGCTCTGAAAGAAAGTGGAGGCAAACCAAGAATCTTATATCCAGCAAAACTAAGCTTTAGATTTGATGAGGAAACAAAAACCTTCCATGATAAACAAAAGTTAAAAGAATTTACAACTAGAAAGCCTACACTACAGAACATCCTCAGCAAAGTATTCCAAGAAGAGGAAATGAAAAACAATGTTGAAAATCAGCAGAGGAAGGGATTACACTAAAGAAAAATCTAATTAGAAGAGAAATAAAGTTACATTAAATACTAAAAATAAACAAAAATGGCTGGGAATACAAATAATGTCTTAATAATAACCCTGAATGTTAATGGCCTAAACTCACCAATCAAAAGACATAGATAGACTAGCAGAATGGATTAAAAACAACAACAACAACAATATGCTGCCTCCAAGAAATTAATCTCATAGAAAAAGACATCCACAGACTAAAGGAGAAGCATTGGGAAAAATCATACCACTCACATGTACTACAGAAGCAAGCAAGAGTCTCCATCCTCATATTAAATAAAGTAGACTTCAAGCTAAACTCAATCAAAAAGGACAAAGAAGGACACTACATACTGTTCAAGGGAACCATACACCAACCAGACTTGACAATTATAAATATATATTCCCTAAACAATGGAGCATCTACATTCATCAAACAAACTCTTCTCAAGTTCAAGAATCAAGTAGACCATAACACAATAATTTTGGGTGACTTCAACACACCTTTTTCATCACTAGATAGATTTTCCAAACAAAAGCTGAAGAAAGAAACTATAGAACTAAATAATACAATCACTAACTTAGACTTAACTGACATATACAGAATAGTTCATCCTTTAAAGAGAGAATATACTCTCTTCCCAGCACATGGATCCTTCTCTAAAATAGACCATATACTATGCCACAAAGCAACTCAGCAAATACAAAAAAGTAGAGATACTACCTGCATTCTATCAGATCAAAATGTAATGAAATTAGAAATCAATGATAAAATAAGAAATAAAATCCACTCCAACACCTGGAGACTAAATAATATGCTACTGAATGAACAATGGGTGGCAGAAGACATCAAAGAGGAGATTAAAAATTTTTTAGAGGTGAATGAGAACACATCAAAATCTCTGGGACACTATGAAGGCAGTTTTAAGAGGAAAGTTCATTGCATGGAGGTCATTCCTTAAAAGAAGAAAAGTCAACAAATAAATGACTTGACATTACATCTCAAAGCCCTGGAACAAGAAGAACAAATCAACACCAAAAGTAGCAGAAGACAGGAAATAATTAAAATCAGAGCTGAAATCAATGAAATTGAAACAAAAGAAACAATTGAAAAAATTGACAGAATAAAAAGTTGGTTCTTTGAAAAAATAAATAAAATTGAGAGACCTTTAACCATGCTAATGAATAGAAGGAGAGAGAAAACTCAAATCACTAAAATCCGTGATGAAAAAGGCAGTGTCACACAGACACTACAGAAATACAGAAGATAATTCGAAATTATTTTGAAAACGTGTACTCCAATAAAGGAAATATTAAAGGCACTGACAAATTTCTAGAGTCATATAATTTGCCCAGATTGAATCAGGATGATATACACAATTTAAACTGATACATTTCAAGTGACAAAAATAGCAGATGCCATCAAAAGTCTACCAACCAAGAAAAGACCAGGACTGGATGGATACACAGCCAAGTTCCACAACACCTTTAAAGAAGAACTAATATCAATACTCTCCAATTTATTTAAGGAAATAGAAAAAGAAGCAGCACTTCCAAACTCATTCTATGAGGCCAAAATCACTCTGATTCCAAAACCAGGCAAAGACACATCAAAAAAAGAAAACTTCAGACCAATATCTCTAATAAACATCGATGCAAAAATTCTCAGTAAAATTCTGGTAAATCAAATACAAAAATATATCAAAAAGACCATGCACCACAATCAAGTGGGATTCATCCCAGGGGTTCAAGATTGGTTCAACATATGAAAATCAATAAATATAATTCATCACATCAATAGACATAAAGATAAGAATCATATGATTATCTTTATAGACACAGATAAAGCATTTGACAAAATACAGCATCCCTTTATGTTCAAAACACTAGAAAAACTAGGGGTAACAGGAACATATCTCAACATCATAAAGGTTACCTAGGCTAAGCCCCAGGCCAACATCATTCTAAATGGAGAAAAATTGCAGGCATTCCCTCTAAAAACTGGAACATGGCAGGGATGCCCTCTTTCACCACTTCTATTCAACATAGTTCTTGAAACACTGGCCAGAGCAATGAGATACATGAAAGAAATTAAATGGATACACATAGGAAAAGAAGAACTCAAATTGGTACTATTTGCTGATCATATGATTTTATACCTAGAAGACTCTAAAAGTTCCACCAGAAAAATTCTAGAACTAGTAAATAAATTCAACAAAGTATTAGAATATAAAATCAACACACATAAATCAAAGGCATTTCTGTATATCAGTGACAAATCCTCAGAAAGGAAAACTACCCCATTTTCAATAGCCTAAAAAAAAAAACAACAAAAAAACAAAAAATAAAAAAAAATTGGGAATCAACCTAACAAAAGAGGTGAAAGATCATTATAATGAAAATTATAGAACTCTGAAGAAAGAAATCAAAGAAGACCTTAGAAGATGGAAAGATCTACCTTGCTCTTGGATAGGCAGTGTTAATATTATCAAAATGACCATACTTTCAAAAGCACTATACAGATTTAATTCAATCCCAATTAAAATTCCAATGACATTCCTCATAGAAATAGAAAAAACAATCATGAAATTCATCTGGAAAAATAAGAAACCCAGAATAGCTAAAGCAATCCTTAGCAGGAAGACTGAAGCAGGTGGCATCACTATACCAGACCTTGAACTATACTACAGAGCAATAGTAACAAAAACAGCTTGGCACCAAAATAGACTGGTAG
This sequence comes from Marmota marmota marmota, assembly GCF_001458135.2. Taxonomy (NCBI): domain Eukaryota; kingdom Metazoa; phylum Chordata; class Mammalia; order Rodentia; family Sciuridae; genus Marmota; species Marmota marmota. Next base: position 17,981,341 of record NW_026000048.1, read on the forward strand.
ACATCAGTAGTACAGAATAAAGGACACAGAGACTAACCCACAAAATTTCAATTATCTTATATTAGACAAAGGTGCCAAAAACATGCATTGGAGAAAAGACAGCCTCTTCAACAAATGGTGCTGGGAAAACTGGAAATCCATATGCAACAAAATGAAATTAAACCCCTATCTCTCACATGCACAAAACTCGACTCAAAATGGGTCAAAGGCTTAGGAATACAACCAGAGACCCTGCGTCTAACAGAAGAAAAATAGGCCCTAATCTCCATCATGTGGGATTAGGCATCAAATTCCTTAATAACAAACCTGTGGCACAAGAATTAAAATGAAGAATCAATAAATGGGATGGACTCAAACTAAAAAGTTTCTTCTCAGCAAAAGAAACAATCAGTGAGGTGAATAGAGAGCATACATCTGGGGAGCAAATCTTTACCCCTCACACATCAGATAGAGCACTAATCTCTAGGGTATATAGAGGACTCAAAAAGCTACGCACCAAAAAAAAAAAAAAAACCCACAAAACACAAATAACTCAAGAGACACTCCTCAGAAGAGGGTATACAATCAATCAACAAACATATGAAAAAATATCCAACATCTCTAGCAATTAGAGAAATGCACATCAAAACTACTCGAAGATTTCATCTTACTCCAGTTGTAATGGCAGCTACCAAGAATACAAACAACAATAAGTGTTGGTGAGGATGTGGGGAAAAAGGTACACTCATACACTGCTGGTGGAACTGCAAATTGGTGCAGCCAATACATAAAGCAATATGGAGATTTCTTGAAAAATTGGGAATGGAACCACCAGCTATCCCTCTCCTTGGAGAAGAAAGTGTATTTGCTCATTGAAGGATGAAATATTCTGTATACGTCAGTAATGTCTAAGTTTTTGATTGTATTATTGAGTTCTATAGTTTTTTGTTGAGCTTTTATTTGGAATGTCTATTCAGTGGTCAAAGAGGTGTGTTAAAGTCTCCCAGAATCATTATGTTGTGATCTATTTAACTCTTGAACTTGAGAAGAGTTTGATGAATGTAGATGCTGCATTATTTGGGGCACATATATTTATAACTTATGTCTGGTTGATGTATGGTTCCTGTAAGCAGTATGAAATGTCCATCTCTATCCCTTTTGATTTTCTTTGGCTTGAGGTCTACTTTATTTGATGTGAGGATGGAAACCCCTGCTTGCTTACGGAGACCATGTGAATGGTATATTTTATCTCAACCTTTCATCTTCAGTCTGTGGGTGTCTTTTCCTATGAGACGAGTCTCTTGGAGGCAGCATATTGTTGGGTCTTTTTTTTTTTAATCCAATCTACCAGCCTATGTCTTTCGATTGGTGAGTTTAGGCCATTAACATTCAGGGTTATTTTTGAAACATGAATTGTATTACCAGTCATTTTTGTTTATTTTTGATATTTAGCTTGACTTGATTTCTCCTTTGGTTGGTTCTTCCTTTATTGTAGTTCTTCCCTTTGCAGATTTTCACTGTTGTTTTTTATTTCTTCCTCATGGAATATTTTGCCAAGAATGTTCTATAGTACAGGCTTTCTTGCTGTAAATTCTTTTAGCTTTTGTTTATGGTGAAAGGCTTTTATTTCATCATCAAATCTAAAGTTTAATTTTGTTGAATATAATATTCTTGGTTGACATCCATTATCTTTTTGACTTGGTATATGTTGTTCCATGATCTCTTGGTTTTGAGAGTCAGAGTTTAAAGTCTGCTGAGATCCAAATTGGTCTTCCCTTGTAGGTAATCTGATTTTTCTCTCTTGTGGCCTTTGAGATTCTATTTTTATTCTGTATGCTAGGCATTTTTATTATAATGTTTCTTGGTGTAGATCTGTTGTAATTTTGTACACTTGGTGTCCTGTAGGCCTCTTGTATTTTATTTTCTAATTCATTCTTTATGCTTGGGAAATTTTTTGATATTATTTCATTGAAGAAATTGGGCATTCCTTTGGTTTGAATCCCTGAGCCTTCCTCTATCCCAATAAATCTTAAATTTGGTCTTTTGATGATATTCCATAATTCTTGGATAGTCTGTTCATGGTTTCTTACCATCTTCACTGTGAGGTCAACTTTATTTTCAAGATTATATATTTTGTCTTTATTGTCTGAGGTCCTGTCTTCCAAGTGATATAATCTGTTGGTGATGCTCTCTACTAAGTTTTTTTTAAATTGGCTTATTGTTTGTTTCATTTCAAGGATTTCTGTTTGTTTGGTTGGTTCAATATCTCTATCTCTTCCTTGACATACTCTATTGTGAAATGTATTTGCTCTCTTTTCTCTTTGTTGGTGCAGTTGATGGTCACCTGGATTTGTTCTCTTATCTCTTTCTTGGAGTGATCAGTGTTTGCCTGTGTCTGCTCACTTAGGTTGTTCTTTAATTCCCAAATCATTTTAGTTATATATATTCTGAACTCCTTCTCTGACATTTCACCTACTATGCTATCTATGGATTCTATTATTGTAGTATCTTGGTTTGTTTGGGGCACTTTCTTCCCTTGTTTTTTCATGATGTCTATGTGTCTTCCTCTCTTGCAGTGTAGATCTGAGGTATTACAGCTTCTGCCCTATTGTCTTATAGTGTGCCTACAGGTTACCAATACCTCACTTTTAAGGGAAAGATCAATATTAAAGAACTCAATTTACCCAACCTGCAGCCATATATCAGTTAGCTTCTATTTTTACATTCAAAATTTTGTCACTATAATCAGAAATGATGATCTCAGTTACCTTCCACCATATAGTCAATAGGTTTGCATAATGGTTTATAGTTTCTAATGATCGAAAGAGGTCTGGGAGGTTGGCTGAGATATTTATGAGGTAGATGTGAGGATATGGAGGTATTAGATTATTAACTAGTGAGAGTGTAATTATAAGAAGTTGACTGTTAGTAGAAGAAACAAGAGATAGGCAACCCTTGTTACCTCAGAAACAGGATAACTGTTAGCACCTCTAGTAGAGAAATCTCTGATACAGCCAGGCCACAGGGACCTTAATGACATCTTATCAGGTCCTGATTGTTGTCCCTTGATAGAAGCAGTGATATCCCAGTCTTGTGTCCATGGCAAACTCAAGCCTATATATATCCTGATGTTGGGCTGTGGAGCCACACTTTGGTGAATAAGGAACCCCAGTGCAGGGTGGGCCTCTCTCCAGATCTCCAGTCTGCAGGGTGGTGGGGCATGCAGGCCTCTCACTATGAACTTTTCACATGTGATGTTAGAAATATCCAAAATTTAATATTAATGAAATATTCAAACTCTAATATTAACAAGTGGGTATTCCTTTTGCTTACAAAACATAATAGCAAAAATCAAGACTTCAAGCATATTAAACAGTATCATAAAAGCATAAACTTTATTTTTGAGCTGTAATAATTTTTAAAATAACCCTTTCTTAAAGAACTAATAGCTCTTAGTTGTAATTTATTACTTTAATTTTTTCTCTTAAAAATATATATACATAATGGGTTGTTCCTTTAACAGCCATGGAAAGAATGGTCATGTAAAATTATTCTAGAAAGTTCCAAAGCACCTCTCAGTTTGGAAGGTCACATGGCTATAAGTTAATAAATTGTGTTCATTTTACATTCAGTCTTTGTGGTTATAAGAGACTGTAAAGACTCTTAAATTTCTTTTCTTTCAGAAAAGTCCACTCATCTAAAAATTATCCCACTCTTATCAAGTATGTATATAAAACTCTCACCAGTTGTAATAAATATGTACACTTTGGAACAGTATTCTAATTTTAGGTGTCTATGCCTGGCTTTCCATAGAGTTTTGCTGAAAGAACTACCAAAAAAAACAAAACAAAACAAAACAAAACCCTAGACCCTTTATTTAATCAGGCCGTCCTGCCAGTTTCTACAAAGCCTCTTCAGGTGAGTATACATGTAACATTCATTCTATCCCCATGTCCTTTGAAATGTGTTCTGAATGGTTCTGTCTGAAGATACTTTTCCTGTGGGAAATATAAAGCATATTCACAATCATAAAAGAAAAAAATCCACTGAAACACTGACTGAAGGTTTTTAAATTTATCCCAACCCTGCATGATTTTATTTTTAATCATTTGCATGCCCTTTATTGCCCTTAAATTCATTTTAAAACTATACTTTTATCTTGGTAATGCGCTCTAGGCAGTTCTTAAAGAGGAATTAGGGTAATCTGCAATAATGCAATTGAGGGAATTCCCATCCCATCTCTTTATATGCTGCTCACCCATTTAAATTTCTTCAATTAAGTATCACACTGAAAAATTCTGGCATTCAGATTAGTCTGGCTGAAGTTATGATTTTGTTGGATGAGAATTGCCTTGAAACTCTAAAGAACAATGTAATGGAAAGATTTTGTGTGTCATTCACTACCACAGTTAAATGCAGCTTTGGGGGGTCCAGAAGCTCAAGACACTGGTTTCTGAATCATTAGCCTGAATGTTTGGATCTTTTTGCTCCAGCTGTGTTTAGATTTATGTTGTTGTGGCTTTTGAGATGCTGTTAAATGGAAGCAAAAATTTATTATTTAAATTTTCCAGTTATGATTTTCTTGTCATATCATGAAATGAAATCAACAAATAAGCCAAAAATTAATAGGCAATAAAAGACTAAAAGGAAACAAGAGTAAAATAATCAGATTTGCATCAGGTAACAGCAATGATTTTTTTTCTCCAAGTTCTACTATTCTGTTTTCTCAATTTTCTATAAAAAGAAGAAATCAATTTTTATAAAATAGGTTTACAATAAATGCAGTAAAAAGAAAGACACTGATTTTTATAATCATACTGTGTTTATGTAACAGAGTGCCCTTGCTCTTTACAGATATATGCTGAAGTATTTATGAGTAATCATTGCAAGATGCTCTCAGAAGCATTTAGAAATGAACAAAAATCAGATACTAATGAACTATCATAGATTAAAATAGATGAGACTATGACAGGTGAGTTCAATGGGTGATCTTTTACCAAATTATCAATTTAAAAATTATGAAGGGCATCATTGGAAAAAATAGAGAAACTGGGCTATGGACTGAATATTAGATGATAGAATTGTATCAGTGTTAAAATTTTTAGGATAATTTAAATATGGTTATATAGAGAAATATTCTTGTTATTAGGAGATAAAGGCTAAAGTATTTAGAGATGACATGTCAGGGTATCAATAGACTCTTATGTAAGTCATGAAAGAAAGAAATCCAGTGTGACAAAGTGTTAGTAACTGATGAATCTGGTGAGATGTTATATGAATATTCATAATCTTATTCTTACAACTTGTCTTTTAGTTTAGAATTTCTCACAACAGAGAATTGTGGATAAAACAACAATATGTATTTTTAATTCAATATATCCTTTCTAGCAAGAAAAAAAGCAATAAGTCATTTTTCTTAAATTTGTGATTTTTTTCTATTACTTGAGATATATTAATCCATGAATTGACATTAATCCAGGCAGAGGGTAGTGTATTGTCTTTACTTATTAGTTTTATAACTTTCCATTTCATCCCATGACAGAATAGTCAAATAGATGTATATTAACTAACATCCTTGTATTTGAATATTTATTAAAGGGTGCCCTTTGAGCAACTTCAATTAAACAAAATAGTTTTAGGTGTGCAAAATCTGTTTTTTTTTTTGCTAATGGACAGGTAATTTAAGATATTTTGTATTCAAATTACATGCTACTTCCACTGTCATTTAAATGTATAGCCTCTAAAGCAATATTTTACTTTTTAAGTGCCTGGAGGAAGACTGAGAAATAAGAAATGAAAATGGGAAAATACTGTTTTAAGACTCAATTTAAAGTGATGTGCTTTTTTTTTTTCCAGCTTAAATTTTAGATTCTGGTACAATATCCTAAAAATACTTGAGCTGTATATTATAGCTCAAAGAACAAGCAAAGCCATTCCAAAGCTCAGTAGGACCATCTTCCTAGTTGTAAACTAGACTGGTGGGGACTTTTCACATTATAAATCACATATGACACAAAATAAGTAGTCCATAAAATTGGTAAGTAGGGTTTAAAAGTGCTGAAAGGAAAGTAAGCTTTTGCAAGATCCCTTGCAGTCTAGTCTCCAGGCTGCTTCAGGGTGAGGAGGAGGACTCCAGGGAGTGAAATATAATCCTTGTCTCCTGGTCTCAACCCCAGTGCTATCTCTGGGCTCCCAAATCACTCAACAACTGCCTTTCCCTTGGGAGGAAAATCTGGGTAGTTCACCCAAAGCCCTTCATCTTTCTGCCAAATGTTGTTATACCCTACGATGGTTAGGTATGCACACTGGGTTTTCATCAATTTCCATCCTGAAGTACACATTGGGGGCTCCAGGTGGCTTGGACCTAGTGGTTGCTCCATATTTACATCACTCACAGGCTTGCTGTGTGGTCTCCATTACTTGCTCCCAGTGTGATTGCTCCTTGTTTTGACTGTGCATGTTGATTGAGTTGAGTTCTCACCCCAAGGGTTATAAATTGTCTATTGAATTTCCCAACATGGTGGCCTTATTCCTCTTGATCTTTAGGTTTTGCTTTTGTATATACTGCTGTGGTTCTTGTTGTTTTCCTATATCTTCCAGTTGTTACTTTGATTTATTTTACTTCCTATTTGGAGAAAATCAATACCAGATCTTATGGTTGGGATCACAGGACACTAGGGTGGCTGGGCCCAGGATGATCACTCAAAGCACCTTCTCCCTGCTTATAATGAAATCTTCAACCTAGGAGGGGCTCCAATGTTTAACTCTTGCCTTCATAATCACTTTTCCACCTCAGACTATCCAAAGTTTTATTCTTGGGGCTTGATAATTATTTCTCTGACTCTTTATTTCTCTGAGGAGGCTGATCAGGAATGCTATGAACAAAAATCTCCAGGAAGTCTAATAGTAGCATTTATGAAATGGATAACCTTTTCAAAACTCTCAAGAGCAACGCAGGAGAATTACTGCGATAATTGTTCTTTTGAAAGGACAAAATTCTCAGGTATATATGAAATAATGGTCCTAAAGATGAATGTTTTCAAGAGATAAGAAAACATCCTTTGTTAAGGATGCTGTCTGCAATAAACTAGAAGTTAAACTTGGTAGCTTAGTTTCTCTTTTGTGACTTTAGGCAAATGTTCATATTTAAACATTTATGTTTTTTTCTTTCTTTTGGGGTGAATAGCATTCTGATAGTGAATATTTCATAATGTAGAAGCACAATTCTCCCTAAGAGGAATAAAGTGGTATCAGAAGCATAAGTACCTTGGATAACTGAAATTTTAAGAACTTCGATAATCTTTAAAATATGATAGAAGTAAAGAGAAACTTCAGTGAATAGTGTGGTCAGTCTGTTTAAACTCTAAAAAACAAATAACATCAGGACTCTAGAAAATTAAGATTTGCAATTATTTTTTATTCATTTTACAGGAGAAAGAAATCCCCACTCCTAACACCATGTCTCTCTGATCTCAGCAAGAGCACTTTAAACGTAACCGTGCCCAGGATCAGAATAAAAATGGGTGGATGTACCCATTTTTACATTCATGTCTTTTTCTCATGATTCTTTTGAATTGTCTTTTTCTTATTGATCCATAAGTATACAGATAGTCTAAATTCATTAGCGTTCTCATTAGCCACACATGGCTATTGAGCACTTGAAATGACTAGTCTCAGTTGAGCTATTTTGTAAGTGTAGCATAAAAACTGAATTTTGGAGACTGTGTGAAATATGTAAAATTCTGTTTAATAACTTTTATATTCATCATCTGTTGAAAATGTTTTGTTACTTTGGGTTAAACAAAATATATTAAAATTATTTTCATCTGTTTCTTTTTACCTTTTTGAATATGACTAGTAGAAAATTTAAAATTTCATATGTTGTTTCCATTATACTTCTATTTGGTAGCACTGTTCTATAATTATACCAACTTTTGGCAGATATTTTTTAATTTTTTGTTCATTTTTGTGATTTGTCTTTTTACACTCTTTATGGTATTTTTGATAAGCAGAAGAGATTTTTGCTCTCACCGCAAGAATAGAAACTATAGAGGCCAAGGAAATACATGAATGAATCATAAAATATTTTGGAATAATTGATGGATTTGCTTGGTAAGAAATGAGATGCAAAGAGCCAAGGGTGACTTCCTAGTTTCTAACTGTATCACATTTACTATAATGGGGAGATTGGAGGAGAAACAGGTTTATAGGTGAAGTCCAAGTGTTCTATTTTTTTTTTTACTTTATATGTTCCATATATCCAAGTAGAGCTAATTAATTGAATGAATGAGTCTGGAGTACTTATACTCAAAATTCCTCTTGAGGAAGATAATGAGGATGGTCTTCATTAGCTATTGCAGTATATCAACTATGAACATCTCTGTGGCATATACCACCAGAATATAATTCTCAGGCATTTGTGGGACTGTTCGGGATCAGCTGATATGGGCTGTGCTTGGCTTCTCAGTTTAGGTTGGACTCTGATGTGTTTCATGTGCATTTATTGTAGGTTTCACTTTGGAGATGTAGCAAAGGGACTTCTTTGTATAATCATCATTAATGTTGCTGGAAACACAGTATACTCAGGTAGAAACAGGGATCACCACCAGCCATGGTTGGAACTACCCAGAATTGCTTTTGTCCATATTACTTTATTCAGAGACAGTCAGTGGTCAATCCCAGTATTAATGGGATTGGACATGTTACGGTTTTGAGGTGTCCCCCAAAAGCTCATGTGTGAGACAATACAAAAAGTTTAGAGGTGAAATGATTAGGTTATGAGAGTTTTTCATAATCAGTTTGTTAATCCCCTGATAGGGATTAACTGAGTGGTAACTTTAGGCAGGTAGGGTGTGGCTGGAGGAGGTGGGTCATTTGGGGAATGCTTTGGGGGTATATATTGGGTGAGCTGAGCTTAGCCTTTCTTTTCTTCCTAATCATCATGTCCTGAGCTGCCTTCCTCCCTCACACTCTTCTGCCATGATGTTCTGTCTCACCTCAAGCCTTCTATGGACTAAGACGTCTGAAACTGTGAGCCCTAAAATAAACTTTTCCTTCTAAAATTGTTCTGTCTTTTGGTCACAGCAGTGAAAAAGCTGACTAAAATAGAAATTGGTACCAAGAAGTGAGGTCGTTGCTGTTGACTGTCCTAACCCTGTGTTTGAGAAGATTTTGGAGCTTTTAGGGATCTGGGGGAGGGATTTCCGAAAGTCTAGTGATAAAAGCTGGGAATGTTCTAGAATGTTGTAAGTGGACCTTAATGTGCAATTCTGGTAGGTGTTCAGAAGACTAGAATGCTAATAGGACTAAAGACAGTAAGGATAGGGCTCATGGAGGTTTCAGACATTTTGCCCATGTCCTGAGTCTTTTTGTGAGGCTGATTTTAAAAGTGATAGATTTCTTTATCTAGCAGAAGAAATTTCTAGGCAGCATCATATTCAGGTGGTGATGTGAATACTGATGGCTGGCTTGTAGCCAAGTTTATTGGGGATAATCAGGAGTAGAAAACAAAGCAAAAATATCTGAAAAGCTTTTGGTTTGGCCAGAAATCTGTCAGTAAAACTGGGGCTAAGGAAGTTGAAATTGTTAAAGCTATTATTGCCACTAAAGAAATGTTAATGGCTTTGCCCAGAGATGACAGGAAAGAAGGCTTGGGGGCATCTCAGGAATTGTCAAGACCACACCTATCTCAGGCTCCAGGGTGTAAAAGTTAAAATTAGTTTGAGCTGAGACCAGTGAGGCACCATGCTTACACAAGAGGACCTAGAAGTTTTTCAACATGCTCAGCCACCCAGGCACTCAGCTTGCTGCAGCCAGGGTCCCTGGAGGTGTGGCTACTGCTCAAGATGGCAGCATACCTTGGCATCAACCATGTGGTGCTGGTCTGCAGGATTGCAGGATACCAGAACTAGGGGGTCATGGAAGCTTCCACCAAGATGTCAAAGGAAGAACTGGGAGATCAGGCAAAGTGCAACAGGGCCCGAGTCCCTACAGGCAGCCCCTGAGAGGCCATGCATGGAGATTTGTGGAGGAAGCCAAAGCTGCGGTGAAGATATCCCAAGGTTAAGAAATGCCAGTATCTTGGGACATCTACTGAGGAAAGCTACAGGAACTAAGCTGTTATAGTTAAAGCTTCGTCCCAGGGTTTCATAAACTGACTTCCAGACCACTCATGTATAATGGAATCAAGCCTTTATTGAAGCAGACCGGTGGCGGCTGACCAGAACATAAAGCTGTTCCCCTGATCAGCCCCGAACAATTGCAAGGGCACTCCTTATAAGCCTGAAGACTGCAAAAGGGATGTTCGGGGGGGGGGGGGGGGGGTCTAGCCAATGCAAGCAAGCCAGGTTACAGAAGCAGGACAGTGCAGTCAAGCGGAGGGAAGCCTAACCAATCACAGTTAGCCCAGTCACCCCAGTTACAGAAACAGAGCCCCGTTACCCTAGTTACAGAAACAATACCCCATTAGCTGGTTCCGTGTTCTTAAAGGTTTCTTTAGCAAAAGGAAAAGAACATCTTGCTCCAGTCATGACTCTTCTACTTGGCATGGTTGTTTTACAGGATGAAGTCATAAAACAAAATGGAGTCACATTTGTTCATGCTATCACAAAGCAGAGAAAGACAGATTTCAGCCTTGTTTTGGTCCCATCCCTTCTTTCTATGCCCCTATTTCGTCATATGGAAATGTTTACTCTGTACATTTATATTTTGGATATGTGTAACTTGCTTCTGATTTTCACAGGGACTCACACTGAGAGTTTGCCTTGCGTCTCAGAAAACACTTGAGAGTTGGATTTTGGGGCAGTGCTTAAACTGTGAAGACTATGGGGACTCTCAGAAATAAAATGTGTTTTGCATTGTGAGTTGAGCATGAAGTTTTGGGAACCAGGAGTGGAATGTTGCAGTTTAGATGTCAGGTGTCCCCCAAAAGCTCATGAGTGAGACAATGCAAGAAGGTTTAGAAGTGACATGATTGGATTATGAGAGTTTTACCTGAGCGGTGCATTAATCCCCTGATAGGGATTAACTTGAGGGGTGACTATAGGTGGATAGTATGTGGCTTTTGGAAGTGGGTCATTGGTGGCATGCCTTTGGGGTATATATTGGGTGAGCTGAGCTTAATCTCATTTTGCTTCTTGATCATCATGTTCTGACCTACTTTCCTCACCACACTCTTCTGTTATGTTCTTTCTTATTTCTTATTTTTATTCATGGAATCGAGGAGGCCTCCTATCAACTGAGGTCTCTGAAACTGTGAGCCCCAAATAAACTTTTCCTTCTAAAATTGTTCTTGTCAAGACTTTTGGTCACAACAGTGAAAAGCTGACTAAAACAGAAACCAAACTCCACCTATTATAGTAACTGGTGTTTCCTGTAGTTTGGATCTTAAATGTTCCACAAAGGCCCGAGTAAAAGGCTTTAATTGACAGCTTGGTATTATTGGGAAGGGATGGAAACTTTAAGAGATGAGGCCCAAGGGGAGGTTTCCAATCACTGGAAGCATGTCCTCAAGGGGAATTATGGGACTCTGGTCTCTTCTTCTTCTGCTTCATGGCCATCTTGAAGTAAACAGTTTTGCTTTACCACATGCTCACTACCATGATGTGCTCCCTTGCCACAAGCCCCAAAACAATAGAGTCAACTAATTGTGGAATGAAACCTCCAAAATTGTGATCCAAAAAATACGTTTTCTCTGTATAAGTTTATTTATCTCAGTTATTTGTTACAGTAATGGAAAACTGACCAATGTAACATTGAAAAGGCAGGTGGTAAAAGTGATAGAGGTATGAGGTATGAAGTGGGATGATAAAAAGTATTGTAAACAATGATTCAATTTGTCACAATTCTTAACATTGTAAGATAAAAAATAAGGGCTTTAAAATGTTTTGTTTAAGAATATTCTTAGGAATTGCTACATATTTCTAGCAACTCTTATAGTATGACTGTGTATTAGTATAACTCTAGATGTGAAGAAAAATATATTGAGACTATATTAACAATCAATATATACAGCTAAATGAGCTAATAAGATGACTGATATTTTGGGGCAGTACTTTTATTACCAATTTCAGTTTCACTGAAAGGATAAGCAGAATGGATCTTTGGGAACCTGCATGGCAGACTAGGGTAAACACAGTTTTGTGCCAATGTATGGTAGTACATACCTGTAATTCCAGTGACTCAGGAGGCTGAGGCAGGAGGATCATGAGTTTGAGGCCCATCTCAATAACTTAGCAAGACCCTAAGCAACTTAGAACATGTCTGCAAAAATAAAAAGGACTAGGGATATAGTTCAGTGGTAAAGCACCACTGGGTTCCATCCCTAGTTCTAAATAAATAAAACTAAAATAAAGATAGTTTTGTAATCAGAATAGCCTTGATTTGATTTTGTAGTGCCTTGTTACTTTTTCTTTCAAGTTTCTTATTTTCCTGAGCTTCATATTCTTCATTTGTGAAGTAAGAATGGAAATATGTGATTTACAGGGTATTGTACATTTTAAAAAATTTAAAAAAAAACATGTAAATGCTCTGAATATTTGTTAATATTGTATTTTCCCTGCCTCCCTATTCCCTGTAAATGATTTTTCCCTGTAACAATTTATTATATTTGTTTTCATTGTACTGTTCATCTCTCTCAAATGACAGACCCCTTGACCATCAGTAGATGATACATGTAATTGTAATACTCAGTATAATACTTGATACATAATAGGCAGTTAAGAAATTTTCTTCAACAAATTGAATGAATATCTTGCATTCTGTTATAGGAGTAGAAAACAAAGGAGGGACATATTTTGTAGCTGTGGAACTTCTCTTGAGTGACTGTATCATTAATTATTTTTCCATGTAGTAAAACACCTTATAAAGTGCCTGGCACATTTTATGATCTTACCTATTCTTAGCTTTCTCTCTGTATGCAGATTTTTCAAAAGAACCAGAACATAGGATGTTGAACTACTCTACCACCAAATATCACAGAACTAGAACATCCTCAATTAACAGATATTGTAATCAACCTAAAAGTTCCCTTAAAGCTAATTCTACACTAAAAATATCCAGTAAGTGCTTTAGTAGTTATAATGACTAAAGAAGTTGTGTTGCTCTGATGAATTCTAAGAAGGGTAACTGATAAATGATGATAACAGATAATTAGATATAAGCCATTGCAAAATTGTTCTCTATAGTGAATTTAACTTAAAAATATTTTTTTCACTGTTAATCAAAATTGTTATCCTAACTCACTAAGTAAATCATTAGTCATAATATGATGTGACTAATTAGTCATAAAGGTCTGATGTTCTTTTTGGTGCTATTTTAATGATAAAGATAAATCCTTGTAATAAAAATAAATATGAACTTCACAAAAATTAAGAAATTTTGTGTTGCCGATGATACCATCAGTAATGGGAAAAGACAACCCATAGAATAAAAGAACATATTTGTGAAATACATCTAATCAGGGTCTTATATATCAAATACACAAAAGTCATAGAACTCAATAATTAAAAAGACAACCCAATTCAATATGAGTCAAGTGTATGAATAGACATTTTTCCAAGATGATATAAAAATGGCTAATAAACACAAGGGAAGACCTGAACATTACTGGCCATTTAGAAAATGCAAATCAAATTCATAATAAGACACCATACTGAATAATAGGGCCATCAAGAAAAAGACATTAAATAAAATGTTGAGATTTTGGAGATACTGAAACTCCTATTCCTTGCTAGTGGGTATGTAAAATGTTGCAGAGACTTCCAAAAAAACAGTTGGCAGCCTTTTAAAATGTAAAAGATAGAGTTACTATAGGGCCCAACAATTGCACTCCTAGCTGTATATGAAAGATAAATACAAACATTCCCACAAAAAATTTTGTGAAGGCTTATAGTAGTATTGGTCACAATAACCAAAAATTGCAAACAACTCAAATGCCTATCAACTGATGAATGGATAAATAACATGTGGCAAATGCGTTCAGTGGAATAGTATTCAGCAATAACAAGGAAAAAAGTGCTGATACATTCTATGACATGCATTGAACCCTGAAAAGATTGGGCTGGGTGAATAATGCCAGTCACAAAATACCTCATCTATGAGTCCATTTATGTGCAATATTCGGAATATTAACTACTTGTTGCCTGGAGAGAGGCAGCAGGAAAAGGAGGATTGTCCTACCCTTTGAATCTTAAATGTCCCCCAAAGGACTGTGTATTAAAGGTATGGCTGCTAATGCACAAAATCATCAAAACCAATAAGTTGCTATTGTCCTAAACCAACAAGCTTGGAGCATTTTCAATCCACTGATTAGATAACTGGTGTGTTCTCTTGCTGATAAGTGTTAAACTCTGTATTTTCTCACTTCTGTGTTTATAGTGCTTGTTCTGACCCCCAATCCATTATGCCTTCTCTCTATTCCAGAAACTTGTATTTTGTAAGTTTATAAATTTATTTGTGAATTTACCACTTATTCTGCTTTAAAACAATTTCCCCTAAATTTTTTATACCCGGTTCTTTGTTAATCCTTTTGTCTCAGCTCAGTTGACACTTACCACAAAAGGCCTTCCTTATTAGTCTTCATACAAACCCCCCCCTCACTAACTCACTTTCTGTGGTAGTATCCTACCACACTTTCTTCATAGCAATTAGTACTATATATAATAACCTGTTTTTTACTTGCCTTTGGCTCATCTCACCCTTTAGGAATCTTAAGATTCATGTGAACAGAGACGTTGCCAGGTACAACACTGTAGGGTCAGCTTCTATATCATTAACTGACTTTCACTTATTGACTAAATCAATAGTAGATCCATAAATGGATAAATAAAGAATTTTTTATAACTATTATGTTCTGTAACATATACTCAATAAATTCTGAATATAGTAGATGCTCAATGATCCCCCATATTATCTATAATGTTTGCTCTTTCTCAGGTAATGGCCTGAAATTCAGAGAGATGAAGATGCTGTTTAGCAGACTAAAATGTGAATCTAGATCTACCATACATTGAAGGGCATTAACTACATATATGTGCCTTACATTTGAAGTAGAATATTGAAAGATATGTGCAGCGATGGCCATTCCTTTGTTTCAATGGTTTGTAAAAAAAAAATGTGTTTGTTCAAGATGCTCCCTTTCTCAGAATCTTCAGTCCATATTATTAAATGTCAGCTGTATGTAATGGAAACAAGAGTTGGTTCATATGAACTGTCCTGCATTTGATGTATGAAAGATCCCATAAGCTGTGGAACACTAAGTCCTAAAATCTGTATAGAAATACGAAGGACCTAGGGTACCTGAAACAAATCTGAAAATCAAAGAATAAAGTGCAGGATTTAGATACTATCAGATTTCACAACTTAATGTGATGTTTAAGTATCAGGACAGTGTAATATCAGTCTAAAGACAAATAGAGAACAATGGAATCAACTAGAGAATCCAGAAGTAAACCTACAAACCAATTGAGTTTTTATAAAGATGCTAAAGTAATTCAATGGGGAAATGATAGTCTTTTCAACAAGTGGTGCTGGTTATCTATATGTAAAAAGATGAATCTAGGCCCTTATATCACACCATACACAACACTCAATTCAAAATGGATTATAAATCCAAATGTAAGATCTCATAGTATAATGTCTCTAAAATAAAATGTTATCATGGTTTGGATTTGAGATGTTCCCGAAAAGCTCTTATGTCAATATAGGAGTATGTGGAGGTGACATCATGAGATTATGAGAGCTGTAATCTAATCTGTCAATCCCAGTTTGAGTGGGCTAACTGCATGGTGACTGTAGGCAGGTGGGGTGTGGATGCAGGAGGTAGTCACTAGGGGCATGCCCAGGAAGGGACATGTAGCCTCTTATCCTTTCTGTCTCTGTTTCCTGGACACCATGAGCTTTCCTCCATCACCACCCTTCTGCCAGAGTGTTCCGCTTCACCTGGGGCCCAGAGTAATGGGAATGGTCAACCAGGGACTGAACCTGTGAACCTAGGATCCCAAATCAACTTTTCCTCCTCTCAGTTGTTCTTGATGTGTATTTTGAGCACAAAAACAAAAAAGTGACCAATACAAATATAGAAGAAAATATTTGTGCCCTTGGATTAGGCAAAAATTTCATAGCTATGACACTAAACATATATCTTAGAAAAAATGGCAAGTGGGACTGTATAAAATTTGCCTTTCAACAGACACCCACAGACTGAGAAGTACTTGTAAACATTTCTGATTAAGGACTTATATTCAAAATATGTAAAGAACTTATATTCAAAATATGTAAAGAATTCATAGACTGAACAATAAGAAAATTTACTTTCCAATAAGAAAATGAGCAGATATCTGAAATAAGCACAAGATGCACAATATCCTTAGTCATTTGAGAAGAAAGACATCATCACACACTGATTAGAATGGCTAAAATAAACTGAGAATATCTAGAGTTGACAATAATGTTGAGAAACTGCGATTCTTATACTTTCCTTCTAGGAATTTACACTATCAACAATCACTTTGATAAATAAGTTTAGTAACTTTTTAAGAAGTTAAGTAATCACTTAGCATATGACTAGCAATGCTTTTATCAATATCTTTAATAGTTTTTTTACTAATAAAAAAACTGTTAAAACTAATTGCCATAAACTTGGTGGCTTAAAGCAACAGAAATTTAAGAAGCTAGATGTCTAACATCTCCAATATCAAATATTAGCAAGACAACACTCCCTCTGAAGGAGCTGGGAGTAGAAGTTTCTTTCTTGCTTCTTCCAGTTTCCTGTAGCAACATAATGCCAAGTATTGCCTCTTTCTTCACTTGATCTTCTTCTTCTTTATTCTCTGTTTTTTTTTCCTCCCTGTCTCTGATAAGCACACTAAGTGTTTGATTTAGTCCCATCCTGATAACTTAGGATGATCCCACTTCAAGTTGCTTTTTTTTTAAATTTTTTATTGTTGGTTGTTCAAAACATTACACAGTTCTTGATATATCATATTTCACACTTTGATTCAAGTGGGTTATGAGCTCCAATTTTTACCCCATATACAGATTGCAGAATCACATCAGTTACACATCCATTGATTTACATATTGC
>NW_026000048.1:18001627-18048238 GCF_001458135.2 Marmota marmota marmota
CAATTGAGTTTTTAAGTTGGTTTATTGCTTCCTGCATTTCTAGGATTTCTGTTTGTTTGTTTTTTATAACCTCTATCTCCCTGTATAGTTGATCTTTTGCTTCTTGGATTTGTTTATGTAATTCATTGTTGAAGTGATCTTTCATTGTCTGATTTTGCTGTCTGATGTCTTCCTTGAGACTCCAGATCATCTGAAGCATGTATAACCTGAATTCTTTATCTGACATTCCATCTGCTGCAGCTATTACCTCTTCTAACTTTGAGTTGACCTGCATTGCTTGTGGTCCTTTCTTTCCTTGTCTCTTCATACTGCTCGCGTTTCTTTCTGCTTGGTGAAACTGTTGTGCTATTGAATTTTCCCCCTATATATTTATATTGGTCTTGTATAGTTGCCCCTCAGTTATAATACATGATAGACAAATTTAGCCCTTCTTGACCTCAAAGTCCTACTTTGTTCTGTCCCTTCCTCAAGATCATAAATCTAATGTTACACATCAATACTAATTTTTATATTTTTACATTCACATTTAGTAAGGTACAAACATTTTATTCCTTTTTGGTGTGTTTGTAGTGTATCAAATGGTGTCATTTATCTATGCTTTTGTAACATTTTTATCTGCAAAGCTTAACTTTTGAACTCTATTCATTATCATAATTTTTTTTAAAAAAATTGCAGTGTATTGTTAATCTCTTCTAACTGCTGGGTGCAGTACATCATAACATTATGTTTTTTAATCCAATTTTTGACTACTGTTTCCATGATTATAATATTTTGCTATTACAAAAAGTGCTGCAGTGTATACCATACACGAGGCAATGTTGCTCTAGGAAACATCAAGAAATAAAATTAATGGATAGCATCATTTGTCCACTTTCGACTTTGTAGATCCGATCAAACTGTTTTCCAAAATGTGTGTGTGTTAGGATAGGCTAAGCTATGGTAAAGATTAGACAGAGACAACAGTCAACTAAAATTGTTCTATCTCCATGAAGTATTAAAAACCTACATTCTTGAAAATTTGGAGTTCAACCAAATTCCTATTGACAAACACTCAAATCCCATAATTTCTGCCAATTCTGTAGGTGTTTTCTTTTGTCACTGATTCTGACCAAGTTGAATTTATTTCTGAAAAATAGGAAGAAAAAAGGATAGGTGAAGGTGATATTAAATGATATCATGATCAGCAGATGAAAATATTTACATCAAATGACACTGAATACTCAGAGAAGCCATGTCAGAGTTCCTGTGTCCTACAGACTCAGGAACATGGTGACATTTTATTTTGTTTACTCCATGGTAGAAGGAAAGTTCAGCATATGAAATCTAGGAAGTAAAGTAGCTGATATCATTATTTCCCCCTTTCACAGTTTTCATTTTCCAAAGTTTCTATTGCTCATGGTCAACCATATAGTCCAACGATATTAATTAGAAAATTCCAGAAATAAACTATTCAAAAGTTTTAAATTGCAAGCCATTGTGAGTAATGCAATGAAATCTTGTAGCATCGCACTATGTCCTACACAGTATGTCAATCATCCCTTTGTCTACTGTATCTGCACAGTATATGTTACCTTCCCATTAGTCACTTTTCAGCTGTCTCAGTTACCAGGTCCTCTATCATAGTATCATGTGAAAGAGACTACCCTATGTAACTTTTATCACAGTATAATGTTATAATTTGTTCTATTGGTTATTGTTAATTTCTTAGTGTGCATAATTAAACTTAATCACACACAGGTATATTTATAAAGGAAAAAAAACAGTATGTATAGGGTTCAGTAAAATCTGTAGTTGTAGGCATCAAAAAGGTCTTGATATCCCCCATGGTTAAGGAGTGACTACTGTACTTGTGTTTGCTGACACTATCATCTTTTGAAGCAGAAAATATTACTTGTCGTAAAGATGAGGGAAATTTTGAAACATACCAATTTTACTTGAGAGTCAATTTGAATATCCAAATTCCAACTAAGAAAATCACTTCAACAAAGAAAACTTACATGATAATTAATGATAAATTATTAATCAGACCTTCAGAAAGAGTTTTTCCACTACCATAAAGCAACAAATGCCTAAAAAAAAACTCCTCAGAAACAAAATACTGGAGTATTTCTTGGCATTTTAGATCAACCCAATCTGCTTCTGTGGACTAAATGCTCACTCACTGGGGGTATATTTGGCTACTTAACTACTATGCCATTTGCTAATATCTATAAACACCTATTCATTATTGAATCTTCAGATCATTTTGTACAATTCTACAATATTTCCCCTCTTAACTTTTCAATATGTCACATAGTGGGAAAATAACATTTCTTAAAATTCATGGAGATGTCAGGAATCATTGCAATATGGAACAGTGAAAGTATTACTATACTTTTGCATAATGCAACATATTAAATATTAATTTATGATGATGATTCCCTGAGAAATATTGGATTAGTTGGCCCATCTCCTGGACAATTAATTACAATAATATCAATTGGTTTTGAATATGAATGTGACATATGCCAAAACAGAAAAATATGCTTGTGCAATGCATAGCACACTCAAAAGAGACAAACGTGTGCAATGCATAGTACAATTGTGTAATTTTGAGATCTCTTTGAGATTTGTTAAAAAAGCAACATGGGGTTGAGTCTCACTGAACTTTTTGTGTTTCATTTGGTGTTTACTATTTTTTCATTAAAAAAGATAACAGTCCTATTGACAAACACTCAAATTCTATGGACAAGTTTATATTACTTTATATTTCTTATCCTGTAATTTCTTCTGAGTGTTGAGTATATCCTCTATTTTTAAAAAACTTTTTATATACTTTTATGTGAGTTTTGTTTCGGGAATACATTTGTTTTTTTCTCTTCCTTAAAAAAAAACAAACCCACTTTATATTTACAGAAATTTTACGTTTACTGAAAAATTGAGTAGGAACTACAGAAAGTTTTCATAAACTGCCTCTCTTCTACCACGTTGCCTTTCAGAGTGACTGTACCTTTTCCATTCCCATCAGTAATGAATGGGAGTTCCGGTTGCTCCACTTTCCCACCAGCATTAGACACTGTCAATGTTTTAAAGTTTATCCAGCCTAGTAGGTATGTTTGTGGTATCTCAATGCTGTTTGAAGTCACAATTTTCTAATGATACATGATGTTGAACATCTTTTCACATGCTATTTGCCATCTATAGATCTTCTTTGGCAATGTGTCTGATCAGATCTTTAACGCATTTTAAAATCACATTGTTGCTTATCTAAGCGTTGAGTCCCAAGAGCTCTATGTAGATTTTTAAATATAGGTCCTTTATTATATATGTGTTTTGGGAGTATTTTCTCTAAGTCTTCATTGTCTTCATTCTCCTAACACTATAGCTCAGAATTTTCATAATTTTCATGATTTAAATTTAAAGGAAGTCCTACTTCTCCATTTTTAATTCCATGGATCTCTTGGATCTATTTGGATCTTTTCCACTCTGGGTGTTGTGTTTAAAAAGTCATCAATAAATCCAGGTAAACTGGATTTGTTTCATATTCTTTTGCAGTAGCTTTATATTTTTGTAGCTTTACACTTATTTATAAGATCCATTTTGAGTTTATTTTTATGAAAGATAAAAGGTTATGCCTCTATTTTTTTTAATTAAAAAAAAATTCTGCATGTGCATGCCAAACTTGTTCTAGCATCATTTATTGCAAAGATGCTTCCTTCTCCAATTTATTGCCTTTGTTTCTTGGTTAAAGTTCAGTTGACTGTGTTTGTGTGGATCTTTTTCTGGGATCTATAATCTGTTCCACTGATGTTTTTGTTCATTCTTTTGCCAATCCTGCACTGTCTTAATTACTCTAGCTTTATAGTAAAATTTATAGTGTCTTGAAGTTGGGTGGTGTCAGTCCTCCAAATTTGTTCTTCTTAATTGTGTTAATTAATTAAGAAGTAATTAAGAAATTATATTAACTGTGTTAATTACTTGTGTGGACTATTCTAAATCTTTTGCCTTTCTGCATAAACACAGAATTAGTTTGTTGATGTTCACAAAATAACTTGCTGTGATTTGGGGAGGGGGTTATTCTTTTTTTAAATACTTTATTTTCTAGTTTCTGTGATTCAGTTGTCTTCTTCCTTGCACTCCTACTGGCAGGGTGAGTTCCACACTTCCTTCTCTTTTCCTGTGTCACTTTAGTGAAATGGGAAACACACACATGTCCTTTCCTGAGATATTTGCAGCTCATTTTGAAGGGGCTTGAGTTTTTCATACATCAGATACTTCTGCTTATAAATTTTGAAAGCTCCTTCTTACCTTGTTCAAGCAGACTATGAGAACTTTCTGGGCAAGAATCATTCATTCTAAATAGCTGAGGAATTTGTGAACTTGACAGTAGCCATAAGTAATTGCTTATCAATGTGAGAAGATATTGATAAATTTCCATGATCATGTTATTTTGCCAGGATATTTCTGTTGACACTTTGCACACATAGAGATTTCTTTATACCTATTTTGTGCCTACATCCCTACAAAGTACATGATCATAGGCCTCATGAACATAGACGAACTCAGTGGTTTTAAGTGCCCACAGGCACGTCTGACACCACAGGATCCTTTTTCCAAACAGCATCTTGCTTCCCTGTTTAATGAGATGTAGATTGGGCTGTAGCCAGTAAAATAGCCACTGGGAAGATATTTTAAATTGGAAATATAGTACTTTAAACTAAGCCTGATATCAGGGACACATTTATAACATAGCATGAAGTAACATTCACAAATCACACTGTGTGTAAGGTGGCAAAATCAAACAAGTCCTTTAAAAATAAAATTTCTGTTGACTCAATGTCTGTGCAACCTCTGTGCAGTTGTGTGTGCACTTTGTTCAGCTCCCAGTTCCTGAGGTCAGAGACTTTATCTTTCCTGTCCACCATATGGGAATAAATGAATGAAAGAAAGAATAAGCTCATGCACAAATGAAAAATTGCATGAATGAAAGGCCTAAGCACTTTCTTATTTAATTTTATTCATCAAGTGCTTACTGGGAAAGTGATGGGCTGTTATTCCATGAGTCTCTTTGAGGTGTGGGCTCTGTTGTTCCTCCCTCTGTAGCTCTAGCTCCTGGCACAGTGCCTGGAACACAGTAGTCAATACATCTAAATAGATGGAAGCGTCTTAATCAATCCAAATGGCTATAACAGAATACCATAGACTAGATGGCTTAGAAATAATAGGGATTTATTTCACAGAATTCTGGAGGTTGGAAAGTCTGAGTTCCATGCACCAGGGTATTGGGTGTCTAGTGAGGGCCCTCTTTTTCTGGTTTCTTGACTGCTGTCTTTTCCACTATGACTTCAAGTGGTGGAAGGGGTGGGGGAGCTCTCTGGGGGTCTCTTTTATAGGGGCCATTCATGAACTATTTATCCTCAGGAACTAACAGCCTCCTAAAGTCCTCAATTTTTAATAATATCACACTGAATTAAGTTTTAACACATGAATTTTGGAGGCACACAGACATTCAGTCTACATATGAGAGTATCCTCAAAGGGAAATTCATTTGTCTCTGATGCTTAAAAAATAATCAGCAGCTAAAAATTGAAAGCCTAAAGGAAGGCTGGGGTGTAGCTCAGTGGTACAGTGAGATCCTGGGTTCAACCCCCAGCAATGAATGCATACATACATATGTACACACTAACGTCAAAAATAGATATGTTCCTAAAAAGCCACATGCATGTTTGCATGTGTATTTCTGTTGTTTCTTGGTGTAGATGAGATGTTGAAAAATTCCTTTTCAAGGGAGATCTTCTCTCTGGATTTAGACCATCAGCCAGGTGGATGCTTATATACCAAAGCAAAAAAGAAAAAACAGAGCCAGAATAAGCTCTGAGAACATTTGAAGAAATTTGTTTTGAGATTTAAGGCAAAATATTGCCAAAAACCTGTTACCTGAAATGAACCCTGTTTTAATTTTTAGCAGAAGACGTTGTTACAAAGACTCAGTCCTTTAAGGGCAGTTCCTTTGCAGCTTCATTGCCAGTCTTAATCAGAACCGAGCATTTCCTGAAGAGATGAGCGAGCCACGAGGCACTGAGTGTGTCTTTGTAACCAGTTAGTGCCCTTTGTGGGGTTATCTGCATGTGTCTGTTACCATCTTTAATCCTTTCTTTCTATTATTGTCCAAATTTTAATTTATGTGCTATCATTCCTTTAGGTATGATTGGCAGTATCATTATGTTGAGGTAATAATTTCTCTATCCAGAGAGACAACTTATATAAATTTTAAAATCTAGTTCTCATATTGTATAGACAAAGTTGAATACATTATCCAATTTTTGTGTACTACTGAATATTATTTGTCACCATCACTTATTAAATTAATTCACTTAGGTTCTTCAGTATGGACACAATGAACAATGTTATTTGTCTTTAATATTTTCAAATTAACAACCTGTCAAAACATGACGCCTTACCAAATCATAGAAATTATTGTTTTCCTACTTATGGAAATACTCTATCTTAATTAAAATCAGTTATTTTAATAATAATAATACATTTGTTTCTAATTTTGAATAGATTCTGTGAAATCAGTTTAATACATGTTTAACTCTTTAACCTATTTTCCTTTGTCTAGGAATCAATTTCTATTTTCCCTAAGCATCAAGTTTTAGAATTCATTTACAAAGGAAATTGTATCTATAGAATTTACTGATTTGAAGATGAGTATATATGAGATTTCAATATTTAAACCAGTTGAATCTGTTCATGTTATGCCTGATGATGTTCCCTTGTGTTTCTTCAATCCTCTCTTTCCTTTAAATTTCTTATGTGTTTTCCACTTGAAATTCTTCCTGTACTTAGAATTTCAACTAATATGTTTTTTTTCTTGGCAAATCTATCCATTTCTTTTGTATAAAATGTGTTTATTTAACCAAATTATTTATATTTTTCATTTATTTTGTTAATACATTATCCTATGTGTCATATTCTTTGTTGTTTTGCACCTTAAGGATGTATCTAAACCCTACTATAGATTATGGCTATATTGCCAGCCAGCCCACCAGCATTTCAAATCCTTCTTCAGCAAGAAACTTCCCTATGAAAAACTGCAACGGTTGAGCTATATCTTTAAATAATCGTTTCAAAGCCCAAGCGGCTCAGCACTCCACAGAAACAGTGATGAAATTCTTCAGCGGTAGAAACGGGAGGCAAATCTCTTGACCTTTTCAAAGTCTAGTCCCTGTCATTCCTTTACAAGGAGTTCTTGAAAGTAGAAAGCAACTTTTACTCTTTATATGTAAAGATGATTGAAACAAAAAGTAATTTTTCTTCATGTGAAAGTATCCTTCTATATTTTAAGTGACTTTATGTTACCAACACCTTGTCGCTTAATGGAGTGGTGTAATTGTGTGAGTTCAAGGTGGATCTGCATGCTGAATGATCAAGGTAGAGGTAGAAGCAGTTCCTGAGTGTGATTTTCAGGGATAAAAATATAGAATTTCAATGGCACTATCAGGATGTCTTCAGATCACCCCAAGTGTTGTGAATGGCGTCTTAAATAATACTTGCATGACTGCTACTCCCCATGTGGTCTTCAGCCCACCAGCATCTTCGGAGCTTATTAGAAATCCAGAATCTCAAGTCCTAATGAATTAGAATCTACTTTTTACCAAGATCTTTAAGTTATTTGTATGCACTTTAAATTCTGAGAAGCCTTGATTGGCTAACTTTCCTAATATAAAGACAAAAAGATCAGGTAAATCAAATGGTAGATTTTCTGTTGAGTTAAATAGGACTGTTAAAAAATAATTAAAGTCAGTTTTTAGTGATATTGTATCAATTTACATAGCTAAACTCACATAGAGGAGAAAATAGGAAAGTTTGATCTTGCATAGAAAGCATTCTCGGAAATAGGACAATTTCTTTGTTTTTATTTTTTAAATTTTTTTCCAGTTAGTTATATATGACAGCAGAATGCATTACAATTCATAATATACATATGGAGCACAATTTTTCATATCTCTGGTTGTATACAAAGTATATTCACACCATTTGTGTCTTTAGACATGTCCTTAGGGTAATGATGTCCATCTCATTCCACCGTCTTTCTTACCCCCATGTCCCCCTCCCTTCCCTTCCCTCTACTTTGTTCTATCTAGAGTTTGTCTGATGCTCCCATGATCCCCCTCCCAACCCCACTATGAATCAGGCTCGTTATATCAGAGAAAACATTTGGCACTTGTTTTTTTAGGATTGGCTAGCTTCACTTAGTATTATATTCTCCAACTCCATCAATGTACCTGCAAATGCCAGGATTTATTCTCTTTTGATGCTGAATAATAGTCCATTGTGTATATATACCACATTTTCTTTATCCATTCATCTACTGAAGGGAATCTATGTTGATTCCACAGTTAAGTTATTGTGAATTGTACTGCTATAAACATTGATGTGGCTGAGTCCCTATAGTGTTGTTTTTAAGTCTTTTAGGTATGGGATAGCTAGGTCAAAAGGTGGTTCCATTCCCAGTTTTCCAAGGAATCTCCATACTGCTTACCATATTGGCTGCACCATTTTGCAGTCCCATAGGCAGTGTATGAATGTGCCTTTTCCCCCAAATCCTCACCAACACTTATTGTTGTGTTCTTAATAGCTGCCATTCTGATTGGAGTGAGATGAAATCTTAGAGTAGTTTTGATTTGCATTTCTCTAATTTCTAGAGTTGGTGAATATTTTTTTCATATATTTGTTGATTGGTTGTATATCTTCTTCTGAGAAGTATCTGTTCAGTTCTTTCGCCCATTTATTGATTGGGCTGTGTGTGTGTGTGTGTGTGTGTGTGTGTATTTGTCTTTTTGATTTCTTTATATACCCTAGAGATTAGTGCTCTATCTGATGTACAAGTAGTAAAAATGTGCTCCCAAGCTGTGGGCTCTCTATTCACCTCACTTATTGTTTCTTTTGCTGAGAAGAAGCTTTTTAGTTTGAAACCATCCCATTTATTTATTCTTGATTTTAATTCTTGTGCTACAGGAGTCTTATTAAGGAAGTTGGGGCCTAATCCAATATGATGGAGATTTGGGCCTACTTTTTCTTCTATTAAACACAGGGTATCTGGTTGAATTCCTAAGTCCTTGATCCACTTTGAGTTGAGTTTTGTGCCTGATGAGAGATAGGGGTTTAATTTCATTTTGTTGCATAAGGATTTCCCATTTTTCCAGCACCATTTGTTGAAGAGGCTATCTTTTCTCCAATGTATGTTTTTGGTGCCTTTGTCTAATATAAGATAACTGTAGTTATGTGGGTTAGTCTCTGTGTCCTCTATTCTGTACCATTGGCCTACCAGTCTATTTTGGTGCCAGTACCATGCTGTTTCTGTTACTATTGCTCTGTAGTATAGTTTAAGGTCATTTTGTGATGCCAGCTGCTTCACTCTTCTTGCTAAGGATTGCTTTAGCTATTCTGGGTCTCTTATTTTTCCAGATGAATTTCATGACTGCTTTTTCTATTTCTATGAGGAATCCCAATGGGATTTTGATCTATCTGAATTGCATTAAATCTATACAGTGCTTTTGGTAGTTTGGTCATTTTGGTAATATTAATTCTGCCTATCCAAGAGCAAGGTAGATCTTTCCATCTTCTAAGGTCTTCTTTAATTTTTTCCTTTGGAGTTCTGTGGTTTTTATTGTGGAGGTATTTCACCTCTTTTGTTAGATTGATTCTCAAGTGTGTATGTATGTATGTATGTATGTATGTATGTATGTATTTTGAGGCTGTTGTAAATGGGGTACTTTTCCTCATTTCCCTTTCTGAGGATTTGTCACTGATAAACAGAAATACATTTGATTTATAGGTCTTGATTTTGTATCCTGCTACTTTGCTACTTTTTTTGATATGTTTTTGTATTCAATTTGCCAGAATTTTATTGAGAATTTTTGCATCTATGTTCATTAGAGATATTTGTCTGAAGTTTTCTTTCTTTGATATGTCTTTGCCTGGTTTTGGAATCAGGGTGATATTGGCCTCATAGAATGAGTTTGGAATTGCTCCCTCTTTTTCTATTTCTGGAAATAAATTGAAGAGTCTTGATATTAGTTATTCTTTAAATGTCTTATAGAATTTGGCCCTGTATCCATCTGGTCCTGGGCTTTTCTTTGTTGGTAGGCTTCTGATGGTATCTTCTATTTCATTGCTTGGAGAGAAATAGGACAATTTAGAAAGACATTTACTGATCTGCCCAATTTCAGGACATTTAGATGAAAAAGGAAAAAGAACACAGCAAGTTATGTGGAAGTGCTCAATAGTAGGTATTTCTTTCTTTTTTTAAATATATTTTTAGTCATCCATGGGCTGTTATTTTATTTATTTATTTATTTATGGTGCTGAGAATTGAACCCAGTGTCTCACATATGCGATGCAAGCACTCTACCACTGAACCACAACCCCAGCCCACATTTCAAGAACATCATGATGATTTGATTGTAAAATAATAAATTTTCATCAAAGTCTTTGGGGTCCTTAATGCTACAGCCTTAGCTACATAACTTCCTTCAAGAACTCTTTAGAGGACATGGAATTGATGTATCTACTACTGTATATGTCAGGAACAGGGGGAAAGGGGCCTGTAGTTCAGGTCATTGTATGTTTCCTATGGCTCTGGCATATGATCTGTGAGAAGACAATGTGCCCACTTGATTCAGATGTTACATTATAGAATAATGGATCTCGAATTGGTGCTTTTGTGATAGAGCACTTCAACTGAAGCATATTTAGCATTTTTCACCAATATATTATTTCCAGAGGTATTTGACTGTTGAACTCAGGAAAGAGAGACATGGATTTTACTTTTAAATTTTCTTACCAGAGGGAAGAATGATTTCTGCTCCTAGTTATATAATTGCTGGCACATAGTGCACTTGTAACTAAGCAGATAAAGGGCGATTGTTTCTGAATCAAATTCAGTCAGCCGTTACTTTATCACTAACTTCCTAGAGTCTTCTATTTATCCTTCTAGATCCAGCTGGAATATTTTAGAATCAAAGATGACTCCCTGATAAAGTAAAGCACTATCTGTATTTTACTGATCTAATTTGTGTATTATCCTGAGAGAATCCTGGTTTATTCCCTGTTTAAGATTTAATTATTTGAACTTTAATGAAATCAGGTAAATCTTGATCCAGATTATGTATAAACTGATGGTTTCCTAATATGTTTTTGCCAAAGACGATGATGAGTACAAATTAACTGATCTTTATCAAATCCACACTTCTTCAATTCAGATTTAGCTGTAACTTTGGGGGAAAAAAGGAGAAAATAAACATAGTGAAATCTACAGGCCAACTCATTTCACATACAAGCTAAATGATGAAATAATTGTATAAATATTATGACTATGGCAGATGCTTTAGTAATAAATACAAATGACAACATTCATCAACAATTTTCTTTCCAGAAAAAACTCTTGAGAGAAAAAAAAAACAACACTTTATTTTCTAGCAACTTTAAAAGAATGATGATGTCATATACATGTTTTCAGAATCTTTAGGGTTCAGAATCTTTTTCTAATTTCCTCCCTAAAATGGATAGATTTGTTCAGCTGTTCTCTTGGAGTGAAGGATTAGAGAGAATGTGGGTTAGTACCTTTGTGTGGTCACTATTAAGAGTGGTGCTAGGCTCTGGGAGATAAAGAAGTCCTGATCTTTTTTTGGTAGCCGTTCTACCTAATTTCTCTTTAGGTCATTTTCAAGTATCACTTCCGAGGCTTGTCTTAAACACAAGTGTGAAGAATCACAAGAACAAATTAAGCTGATTGTCCTTTATCTAACTCAGCATGCTAACATGCAGGTATCCAGGTACCTTTCTAGAAGATGTGTTTCCTGCATGGACATCTGTATAGACGAGGTAAGTCTTGAAATCTAACAGTTGTCTTCTCCTAGCATAACTTGTCCATTTGTAACTTTAATATTTAAATGACTTTATTTCTCCATTCATATTTAAACTCTAATACCAGTTCACCTGGTACCATGAAGAACTGCATCCCAAATCCCAAATGCTTATCTTAAAATTCTCATTAAGTACTGGAGAGACTTTCTCTCTATTCAAGTATTCCAGGACTGATTAACTAGCTCTTTCCAAGTTTCTCTTTTCACAATTTTTTTTTTTTTTTTGGTACCAGGAATTTAACCCAAAGGTGCTTAACAATTGAGCCACATCCCCAACTCTTTTTTTTTTTTTTTTTTTTTTTTTGATACAGGGTATCGCCAAGCTACTTAGGACCTCACTAAGTTGCTAAGGCTGATGTTGAAGTTGTTAGCCTCCTACCTCAGCCTCCTGAGCCACTGGGACTACAGGCATGTGCCATTGAGCATGGCCTCCTTTCACAATTTTTAACAGCACTGGAAATAGCCTCACTGTCTTTACCTTTCCGACTGCAGTTCTAAACTTTTGAATTTATCTTCATGGACATTTCCCTCCACTACTTTGATCACGTTCTTCTCTAAATGTTTTTCAACTCAATCATATTTCATCCATTAAATACAGACCTATTAAGTCAGCAGAAAAATGAGGGTGAGCATGAAGGTAAGCCTCATTTCTCATTTAGATCAAGGTGCATTATGTGTGCTAAATTTTATAAATGTGGCATTATTGGAAGGTTCTGACACATTTTAAGTTCTCCTTTAATTTGTTTTTATATTACGTGTACTTACCATTTCTACAATTAGGTATTTAGACTTTACTGCATGGTAACAACAACTTAAAAGTTGTTGATGTGGAAAATAATGTGCTAAAAACTAAACAATTACTTCTATCCTTTCTCCTGGTAATTGTGACATACTTTTCTGATAATTCACATGAAAATATGTGAGCATATTTAAACCTAGAATTTTTAACAGTTCATGCCACTATATTGTCTAATTCTTGCATAAAATGTAAGTTTAGGGATTGTTTCCCATAAAAGGTTATTTCTGACATGATTGATATAATCACAGAAATGGACCTTGTGATAATGCAGAATAAAATATATCCCATAATTCTATAATTTAAAACACATAATCATAGGACTAGGTATGATTGTTCTAATGTTATGATTAGGTTAAGAGAATAATCTAGTTTTTTTCCAAATAGTCTTCCTATTATTATCTTGTGACATTGCTTTTTGTCTTGTATCATAAATAAAGATGTGAACCTACCATAATGATTTAGGTGTGTACAAAATGTGCACATACTTATTCTTGGTCATATTTGATAGAACATAATTAAACTGAAAACTCAGTTTTAGGATGGATTTGGATTGCTTTATTTGTCTTTTCCACACTGAATGATAAGTATCAAATGTTTTGTTACTATTATTTTTCATTTGCAAAGTATAAATTCACCTTTTTCCTTCCTGCAGGAATTGAGTGGAATGTGTATATATTTGAAGATTTCCCTATAGTGGTTCTCCACCAGTTTATTTAAAATATATTTAAAATAGGATTAGTCTTACACCTGATCCTCTAAAGAATTTTTTTTGCATTTTTTTTTCTTGTGACCCTTTATGTCCTGCACATTTTGTTTTGTTCTTTGAGCTTCCATTCCACCCAGATTGTGGATTTGGGCAAATGCAGAAAGTATGTCTTTGTGTTTTCCCTAGTTCCTAACTAAGCACATAATAAATATTCATTGAATGAAATGTCAATTTTCTATAATAGTAAAACAGTTTGCTCATATTTCCAATTCTGTGGTGATTTAATTAAAACATAATACCCTTAGTGTAGAACTTTCTCTAAGACATTTTGAAAGTTAAACAAGCCATATTCTCATTGTCTGTTTTTCCATGTGTAAATACATATCACCTCAAAGAAGTCTGTTCAATTATTCGGGTGTGATTTATACTTAGGAGAGCCACGTTACCTTTTCCCAAATAGATATGCTAGTAAGTGTTCAGTGGTTCTGTCCTTTATTTTACACATATGCAAATCATTTCAAGCAATATTTACTGATTCTGGGCATGGGGAGGTCCATAATTGGATGCCTAACCTTAGGACGTTGACTGTTGTTAAGTGCATCTGATTTCAACCTACATCCAGGCACACTCTCTTCCCTTTGAAAGGCACACAAAAGGCAATTGAACACAATAGCCAAAAGTGGGGAAATAACCCAAGTGTCTATCTCCAGATAATTGAGAAAACAAATGTAGTGTATCCATATGATGTAATATAATTGGGTCACAAAAATAAGCAAAGTTCTTACACATGTCACAATGTGGATGAACCTAGAACACATGGTACTACATGAACTATGTCAGACACAGAAAGACA
Source organism: Marmota marmota marmota (assembly GCF_001458135.2). Classification (NCBI taxonomy): domain Eukaryota; kingdom Metazoa; phylum Chordata; class Mammalia; order Rodentia; family Sciuridae; genus Marmota; species Marmota marmota. The sequence goes on from NW_026000048.1 coordinate 18,015,895, forward strand.
AATTATATGATTCTGCTTACAGGAAGACACTAAAATTGGCAATTTCGTAGAGATAGATTAGAATATGTTTCAGGGATAATGGGAGGGGACGATGAAGAGTTATCGCTTAATAGTTACAGAGCTTTTGGGGGTGTGTGAAGAAAACATTTTGGAAATAGAGGTAAAGGTTGGATGACCCTGTGCATATAATTAAAGCCACTGGATGGTATTTTTAAAAACAGTTCAAATGGAAAATTAAGTTTCACGATATTTTGAATAAGTTAATAATGTAATGTGCCCAAAACTATGGGTTAAATTGGTGAACTCTATGGTACATCAGTTATATCTCAATAAATTGTTTTTTAAAGTCAGTTGAAGGTGTTGAGGAGTGGAAGATTGGAATCTCTAAGTGTTCTTATTTCCTTTCTTTTAAAGAAAATATGAAAAAATAATAATAATTATAAAATGAAAATGAAGGTTTCTTCTTGCCTTATGAACGCCTTTGCAGTCAGGGCTGACCCTGGGAAATGTTTGGCCATCAATATATAAAAGATTGTATAATGCCCAATCAAGATTCATGGATTTAAAAATTTTTCACCATAAGTTCCCTACTGGAATGTCTGTTACATACGTCGTTTTGCTCTATGTCTTGGCAGAGCTGGTCATATTTTCAGAATGACTTTAGGTGACTGCGATGGATCACTTCTTTTTTCTGTCCCCTTCACTAGCAACTTTGTGAACTTCAAGAATTGCTTTGCAGTCTGAAAGGCCCCTGAGTCTGTGAGGTTGACTTTGCCAAGACTACCAGCCTGCCAAATTACTGAGGCTGCCAAAAGACTAGCCCAGACTTCTTCATATGATGAAAGTATAAAAAAGGGGCGGGGGTGGGGCATGTGCTTGGAGGACTTGCCCAATTCCCTCTGCTTCATAGGGAACATAAATCTCTGAAGAAGTCCAAGAGAGAGCTACCATCTGGTCAGTCTCCTGGCTTTCTGTGTGGCTCCCAACACCTATCGCCAAGTGTCAGGAGGGCTTCCTGTGTTGGACAAAGGCCTGCATCAGTGTTCAGTGCCAATATGCTAAAATCAGATGGGAGCCTAATGAGGTGGGAATCAATCGGCAGACTGGTTTCAACCTGCAGTCTCATCCCTGCCACGGGTGCATCCTTAGAAGGGTCAACATTTCATCAATAAAAATTGGAGCAACTTCATAGCTGGCCCTGTCCTTGCTCACTATTCATTAGTCTCTTAAAGAATCTGCAGCACATCCAAACTAAAAACCTCCCCAATATCTCACGGAGCTATGCATTCTAGACAACTTGAAGGCAGCACCATTGGAAGAAGTTGCAGAATTATTTTTACAGTGCAGACGTTTTGCAGCTAGTTTGGCCCACTTCCTGCTCAGATCTTCAGTTCTCAAAGCCAAGCCAATTTTTCTTTTTGTTCCGAGTTGCTCATGCTACAAAAGTTCATATCTTTTAAGAATCCCTCCTTTTATAACAAATGGTGGTATGAAACTTGTGTGCTTATTGACCTTGGAGATGTACTTGGTTTAAACTTTAATTACGTTTAATCTTTGACTTTCACCTTTAACATCTTAAGTTAGAAATAATGTCAAAACATCGAGAACTATAGTAATGTTTGATATTTTTTATGAAGATTAGAAGTCACTGATAGGTTATGTGAATTTTGAACCAAAAGGTCAGTATTAACTTTTGGGAACTCCATGAGAGAATTGAATATTTTTTATTATTGTCCTTTAAATTTATAAGCAAAGTTCATTCATTAAATTTTTTTCTCCAACTGAAGATTTTCTTCTATTAGTTCTTCAGAGTGGCAAAATATCTGTATGCAGCTGTCCCTGCAAACCATCCTCTTCAGCACTGTATTCTACAAACCAAGCCTGGGAGATGCCTCCCCTGTGAGGCTTGCTGTTGTCACTTCTGACTCAATGGCCTTAACCTCACTCAGATTTCTTTCTCTCTCTTTTGACATGTCCCTACTATTCTTTGCCTTCCTTCAAAGACTGGGAGTACTCTAAGACATGTCCCTCTCCTGCATCCTCTTCATCGAGTTTGGCATCAGATCCCATTGGTTTTACTCCTGTTCCTTCCTCCCTTGAGTTACTGTGTCCCTCATCCTGTCTCATGGATGACTACAAAAGTCTATTTGTTCACTTTCCATTTTTTACATATGTCTACTGTCATGGCTATTTCCCAAAGTTGCTTTTACTATGACATCTGCAGTGGGGAAGCAGGGGAGGAAATAAAGAAAGGAAAATTCTCTATTGTCCTTGGTATCCTGTAGAATAAAATAAAACTGTACAGATGTGTCCCTGGAATCCATAAGGGCATGAGCATCTACACTTTGACTTACACCATCTTCCCTGTAAAAGTGACCCCCTCCACTAAGATAAGTTGCTCTATTTCTCTGATTATCACTTTTTTTTTTAAATTGGCCATGTTAAGTTATCATCCTCACCCCCTTTATTCCTTGTAAACTTCACTAAAAATGTAGCTTCTTTGAACACTTATTTGATTATCCCTTCTTTTATTCTTGTCTGTGTTTGTATTATATGTCGTGCATGCCCAGCTAGATATTAAATTCCCTGAAAAGTTGGCCAGATCTTGGCATCCACAGTGGCTTTCCTGTGCCCTGAGGTTATTCATACCGATCAAAATTTTTATTAGACCTGTGATGTACTGGCTTCTGTGGTGCACCTAAGGATGCTGAGCATGAATAAGACATTCTCTACCCTCCTTGAAGTTAGAGTTTATTGAGAAAGGAATGGGTTTTCAAAACTGAAGAATATGTGATGGAGTAAAGCATGCAGTGTTATGTGTGTGTGTTAGTCCATTTTTTCTGCTATAACAAAACAACTGGTATTTATTTCTCACCGTTCTGAAGTCTGGGAAGTCCAATATGAAAGCAGTTGACATGAGACTCATTTCCCATAGATGGCAATGTCTAAGTGTCCTTATGTGGCAGAAAAGATGAAAAGCAAAAAAGCCTAAGCTCATTTCTCTTCTGTCTTTTTATAAAGCACTAACCACTCCACTCTCATGACTCCACTTTTTCAGAAGGCCTCACCTCCACAAAGGGCATTAAGTTTAGACACGAATTTTGGAGCATATTAAAACCATAGCAACAACTAAAGCAAGTCAGTTTTATAAGGAAATGGTATTTAAGCTGGGACCTGAAGGGTAAACAGTAAGAAGTTAACAACTGATAGTATTTCTCTGGTAAGCAAACTGCTAATTTTACTCTAATGAGCAGAAAAGGTCATAGGTAATTCAGTGATTCAACCAACTTAGCTATGGCAGCTCCACTGTAGATAAAGGACAATTAGTAAAAGAAATGGTGTTTAATTTGATTTCCTGTTTCTCTAAAATCTTCCTTAAGAAGGATGAGGGTATACTGATCTTTTTGGTTTATTTTTTAATTTTTAATTTTTATTATGCTCTACACTGAAATGAACAGCTGAGCAACTTCAATTCTACTAAAAATGGAAATAGGATTGGAATCCTGAGTAAAGTAGACAAAGAAACAAGAAAGAAGTAAGTAATGGGATCAGGAACGTAAAGCACAAAGCCAAGCCAAGACCAAGGGTGGAGAGAATCAGAATCAAGAGACAAAGGGACACTAGAACCCCACAGCTAATCTCACAGTTGGGGCAGTTAGAACCATTTTGGCCTGTGATGGCAGATGCTAATCAACTGATGGTTAAAAGTAGAGTGGCTGCTTCTTGGAGTCATTAGCCTTAAAAACCAGGTCTTATCACAATTAACCATTTCCCTTGCTTTCATAACATTGTCTGTCATGCCAAAGTGTGTGTGAATTTTAATTGAATTAATCAACATAAAAGCTCTTTGAAAATATAAAGTCTTCAAGGATAAAGTTACTATTACTTATCACCTTGCTTTGTGTGCTATAATATTAAAGAACAGTTGTTATGTATGATTCCAAATAACATCAAGGTGTATAAATAAATAACTACAAAAATCACACAAAGACTCAAAGGATATAAATAAGGGGAAGAAAAGTAATTTTCAGAATCCTTCCCTTTAGCTGGGTGAAAAGCCCATGACCATTGGAGGTAAGGTACCATTGGTGCTTGTAAAGATGCCCAGAGGAATGCTGAAGGAGCCTACGGGCAGATACTAATGCAAGATCAAATGATGTGATTTCGCCAGTATCAGTTTACCTCTTACAAAATTCCTGAAAATGATTCATTGGATTTGAGGTAGCTGTGTATACAAATTGACCTAGAACTACTGAGCCTTCCTAGGATGCTTTCAAAAGTGTTTCAGGGAGATTTATCTCTCCCTCCTATTTTCTAAGCTGATTATAAGGCAATGCATTTTAGGAGAGATTTCAGAATGGTAAAACCCTGTTTTCAAATGATATATATATATATATATATATATATATATATANATAGATATAGATATATATATATATATATGTATATATATATATATATGGCTTATATAAAACAGATAAAATTAGAGATGCTCCAGTTGAATCTGGTGATTAAATCCTACAACTGGCTCTTTTTTTCAGCTAATCCCCATGATGGTATTGCTGATCCTGGAGTCCCCTCCTAGCAAACACGGAACATTCCAGTGGTCTAAAACTGGGTCAGTCCATATGTTCTTGGAAATCAGAACACATTACAAAGCCTGCAGGTGTATACCTAAGGTCTATGATGGCTAAACTAGGAAATATGAAAGGAAACAGTGTCTCAGAGGGGAGGAATCAGAATGGCAATCTAACAGAACTGTGGATCCAAAGTGGTTAAAACTGACAAAGAACAGGTTTGGGTTTAGCTGAAGGTGAACAATGAGGAACTGGGCTGGTATAACTTCTCTTCAGATCAGCAAACAAGGTTTTTCAACATGGACCAGAATTGAATTTTAATATACTGAGATTTTTCCATAATAATTAGATTTTCATGTTTTCTTGTTAGACATCTCAAAAAGCCTTATTTTATATTTTAGGTTTTTTTTTTTTTTGGTACCTGTCATAACATTCCCAGATATAAGAACATAGATTCAGAGCTTAAGATAAAGACATAAAAATACATCAGAATTCAAAATTAGACATTGCAGCAATATTTAGCCAACAACTATTAGGAATCCAACATGGAAAAAAAAAACAAACGAAGATAAAACTTTCATGTGTTAGGAATTTATTTTTAATGAAGAGCATTTTCTGTCTACTCAAATAAAGTAGTGTAAATCAGCTGTTCATAAATTATGAATGCTGATATTTGAATCATGCAAGTATAAACTTTAGACCTCTAGAGTAAGAACTTTCCTTTCATTATGCAAAACAAAACATAATCATGGCAGAATATTTCAATATGGAAAAAAGTCACTAACATTCATTTTTGTCTCTGTCATTTTAATCAGTTTGGAAATTGGGCCCAAAATTGACAATATTTTATTCATTATCTTTTGTTCTATCTGTTTTACATGGAAGACACTCATGATTTCTTCCATGTAAATTAGAATTTTAGAACAACAACAAAAAAAGACAGAGTAGTCTTTTATTCTCACTATTTTAGTATTTGCATAAGCCCAGATTCAGCCCTGGGATCCGTGTATGGGATGTTGCATTCCCTTCTGTCTTCCATCTCTCCCCAACAGAAGGTTGGTGGTGTTTGGGTACTGTTGCATGTTACTTTTATCTTAATTAGTTTATGACCCCTCAGAGCCCTGGGAAAGGGACTCAAGCCTTCCCAGAATCCTTGGGGACCCAGCCTGGCAGCATTTGAAACATTCGACCCTGACTTAATTGCTTTCTGGAAGGCCTTTTGTCCTTTGCTCTTAGCTTCCCCTTCAGTCTCAGCTCCAGAATACATATGCATGGACTAGACCTGAGCCGAACCCATGGAGCTGTCATGGCCTCAGACCAGCTGAATCACTGACTGAAGCAGAGCTATTCAGTAAAGCCTGCTTTTGATCAACGGAACCAATTTCAACCTGAAGACTTAGGAGCATTGAAATAAGAATGAGTTGCTATACATTGCCCTTTTGTTTTGGGGTGTGTGTTAGTTAGCTGTCTGTTGCTATAACAAATACCTGAGATAACTGACATGTAAAGAGAGATGTACTTTGGCTCACAGTTGTGGAGGTTCTAGTCTATGGTTGGTGGGCACTGTTGCTTTGGGGCCTGTGGCAGGGCAGCATATCATGGTAGGCAGTGGATGGCAGAGCAGAATCACTCATTTTATGGCCAGGGAGCAAAGAAAACAAAATGGACTGAGGATGTAGTTCAGTGGTAGAGTGCTTGTGTGGCAGGCATGAGGCCCTGAATTTATTCCTAGTACTGGGGGAAAAGAGAGAGAGAGAGAGAGGAAATGATGAGAATAAAGGACTGGGATCCCATAATTCTTGTAAAAGGCATACCCCCAGTAACCTAAAGACCTACCATTTTGCCCCACCCTCAAAGTTTCTACCATCTCTCAAGAGTGGTTGGCTACCTAGTATTAATATGGAAATTACTGGCAACATGTAACTTTTACCTATCCTGCTCTATTTTTTCCTTCTAAGCAAACCTAAAGGAAAGGCATTCCATCAAAAAGTACTTTGGGTCAAACAAGCAGAAAAAAAATTGGTTGCAGTTTTATTATTGAAGAACACTTCTATCATCCTGATGGTTGTACTTCAAGCTAAAGGGGAATTCATCATGGGCATCAGGGGCTTTGTTACTTATAAGGTATGGCTCAAGATTTTCCCAGAAAATGATCAGATGAAGTAACTTAAGCCATACTCAGGATCAGGTGCAAATCCACCTCTATGGTGATCGCATTTGCATAATTTAGAGAGAGAGGTTAATCCTAGGTCCTGGCAGGATTTTCATCCTGACTACATTCAGTCTAGGTCATTCTTCTTCCTCTTCAGTTGGTAGTCCATATATAGCTTCCACTACCACACAAAGGCCCTTTGTGTGGGCAAAATGGTAGGTCTTTGGGTTACTGGGGATTTGCCTTTTACAGGAATTACAGGATGAAATGAAAAATGTTATGGATTAGAAGAAAAGGAAGAATCCTTGGTCTGTGACCCCTCTCCACTGTTTGCTAAATTTGTCACCTTGGACTGGCCACTTAATCTCTCCGTTGTTTGTGTTCCCATGTCCTCTCAAGATTAACATCTGCTCCACCCACATTAACAGTACTGTTGTGAGAATCCTGTGGGATAACACTAAGAGGCTGCAAAGAGCTAAACACATGTCACTGTGTCAAACAGACTTTGGTAGGCAAGGCATCATAACACAGAAGAGCATGACCTTGAAGTCACCTAGACCTGGTTCTGACTCCAACTCTACCATTCACCAGATGTGGGATCTTGACCAAGTTAATTTACCACCACTCAGGTATCTTGGAAAAGTTGGGTAATTTGCCCTCCTAAGAAGACTGAATGAGATGAGGGAAATAAAGCATATGCATAGTGTAAGGCCTCAAAAGCATGGTATCTGGTTTTATTCCTGTTTAGTTTGGAGCATTTGTAGACAAGACAGCAATAGGCACAGGCATCGACCTTCTGCTGTTAATGCTACTCTTTGCACCTGGGGGGAAACCGAGAAAACTCTCATTCTCTTTGGGCTTTGCTTGCAGTGGCTGAAGACTCTTGCTCTTATCTCTCACTTCTGCTGTTAATGATGGATACTCTTTTCCAGACTGGAGTCCATGCCAGCTGCCCTTCTCCCCTGACACCTCCACCAGTTAGGATCACCAGTGGCTCAATCTGCATAATGTCTGCAGTCCTCTGAGTCCAGGAAGATCCACCTAGCCTCTCTCCAGATCACTGTCACCATTTCTAACCCCGCACAATTCATCACCCCACAATTTGGTATCTGAATTTGGCAGCCAGGACATAGTGATAGTTCATTTATACAAGGAAAAGCAAATCACTAGATGTGCGCCTTGTTTTTGACTTTTCTAATTTTTTTAAAAAAGTTATCTTGTTAATTGGTATATTCAATAGAAAAATCTCATAATCCACAAACATGGGATAGGAGTCCCTGTTGTCTGTTAGTAGGAAACATTTCAAGAAGGGCTAGTGAATTTAAAAATTCACTTGTAAGGGCTGGGCATGGTAGTATACACCTGTAATCCCAGTGGCTCAGGAGGCTGAGGCAGGAGGATTGTGAATTCAAAGCCAGCCTCAGCAACTTAATGAGGCTTTAAGAAACTCAGCCATACTCTGTGTCTAAATAATATATTAAAAAGAGCTGGGGATGTGGCTTAGTGGTTAAGTACCCTTGGCTTCAATCCCCTGTATCAAAAACAAAAACAAAAATTTGCTTGGAAATCTAGCTACTTATTAGCTAATGTGTTCATTTTATACAGAAACTGGCATCCTGTTAAGATTAAGTAATATTTAATTAGTACATTTAAAAATACTTAGTTTCTTATAATTAAACACCATTCCATTCCTACTGCAAAACATTTAGAAAAAATGGGGAGATGTTGTGAGAAGAATCAAGTCAAACATAGTTCTCCACCTACAGATGATTTACATTTTGATATATTTTCTTCCAGTGTTTTTTCTTTGTTCTTTTATTAGCACAACGGCTAACTTAAGCTAATTAACATATGCTTTACTTCACATAAATTTTGTGGTAAGAACACTAAAAATATATTGTTATTAATTTTCAAGCACAAAATGTATTTCTAACATACTTTTAGCAATTAATATTGTCTTAGTAATGTTAGTAACTTCTGTTATTAACTATATTGATTATGGTCACTACGTTGTGTAGTACAGCTCTTAAAATTATTCCTCCTTTACTGAAATTTTGTATGCTTTAGTCAACATTGCCTCAACCTTACTCAGTTCTTACCAACTGCTCTCTGTTTCTGAGAGTTTATCTTTTTTGATATTCTATAAATAAGTCAGGTCATGTGGCAATTGTCTTCCTGTGTCTGGCTCATTTCACTTAGCATAATGTCTACCAGTTTCATAGTTTCATTCATGTTGCTGCAAATGACTGGGTTTCCTTCTCTTTTAAGACTGAATAGTATTGCCCTGTGTGTGTGTGTGTGTGTGTGTGTGTGTACAGTATTTTTTTTACCATTTATCCACTGATGGACACTTAAGTCGATTTCATATCTTGGTTATTGTGACTAATGCTACACTAATCAAGGGAAGACAGATGTCTTTGTATGGCAGCAATTACCTTTCCTTTGTTTATTGTTGCAGAAGAGTGCTGGATCTTGTAGTAGTTGTGTTTTTAAATATTTTGAAGAAACTCCAGACCATTTTCTATAATAGCCATACAGGTTTCTAGTTGTTATTTATTTTTTTATTCTGTAGACAGTTTTAACTAGATCATTTCCAAGTGAATGTATTGTTCTCCTCTGCTAGAAGGCTGGCTTTCAGCGAAGATCCGTGAATGTCACAAAGCTAGACCTGTTTCAGAGTCAAACTGAATACTTAGCGTCTTTGGCTTTGGGATTTTCCAAGCTCGCAATAACTGGGCTGGGTTTTCAAGGCATCTCGAAGGATTGCTTTCAGCTCATTGCTAACAAGCCCTTGCTGCCTTAACATTTTTGTGTCCAAACCTCAACTATTTAGCTAAAAAAATTAAGAGACAAGTTTCAGCAAATTGAATTGTTCAGTGTTGGTCTCAGTTCTGCTAAAGAGAGACTAATACACTACAATTGACAATAAATAGCAGAGGCACCTTATTTGGATTTGTTTTTCTGAGTATCTTCCATTTGGGATTTACAAAATCCACACAAGCTCTGAAAAAGCTACAATTTCCTGTCTATTAAGCCCAAAATGGAAAAACAAATACAATGAAAAACAGCAACCTAGTTGACAGACTAATATATATTAATCCCATCGCCATGGTTGAGAGATGGGAAATTATTATTGAATAAGACTCTTTCATCAAACCAAATATTTCCTAATGCTCCAAAGTACATATCTGGCTTGCTTCTGCTTTACACATCTGCTTCTCTCTTTGAACTCTGATATTAATCTGAAGGTTGCATGCAGCTGCACAGTTCTAAGATAATTAGTTCTTTCCATTATATATTACGATTGATAAGGCAGACCTCAAAAACATTCAGAGCTTGGATTTGCATAAACTCTGGGCAGTAAGGAGACTTTTTCCAAAATTCAAATCAATCTTCTGGAAAAACTTGTACAGTTTCCAGACCCTTCTTGGAATCTTTTACATCTTACCTCTCTGAGTATTTTCCCTTTAGCCTCTTTCTCTGTATTTTTATACTTAATTGCTAGCAGCTCTTTGTGTCCTCTCTGGAATATGTCAAAGACAACCAACCTGAAGGAGGTGACCCCAGCCCTGATAAGTATGCCAGCAAATCACTGGGCTGGCTTTTTATATTAAACTTGGAGGATTTTGAAGCATTTCCTCCTGAGCTTCAGGAATTTGGAAACATTTATGTAGCTGCAGCTTCACAGTTTTCTCCCTATGAGATAAAACCCACCACCTCCAAGATTGTGATGGTGCTTTGGGTCATGAATTAAGATGTCCCTCCATAGCAGGGAAGTCACCCCTGGAGGCGGTTCCAGGTCCTCTGAAAGAAAAAGACTCCAGGTGTTTTTGTTCTAGCCCAGTGCTTTGTTTCCATGAAGGACAGTGGAGGCCAACAACGGAGGCGAGATGAAATTCCGACATCCAGAGTGGGCAGGAGCTGGACTGAGGGTCAATGAGACATTCTAGGATGGAAGAATATTTTAAGCAAATTGCAGTATTCCTTTCTAATAAATGCAAACCAGCTTGAATTTATCCAGGAATACCACCCAGGTGGCCATCATTCCAAAATTCAGCTTTGTGAACATAGTTTGAAAAGGAAATTTCTATTTGTCAACAGCATTCTTATTTGACTCCCAGTTAGTGAAAACACAAATCATATCTTGGTCATTAATTTCCCTGGAAGACTGTCCTTCTTCTTAAAAGTAAATGAATGAACAGCTGAATGTTTGGCTGTGGTGTGTTAGGACAATTTGAAAGCATGGTGATGGTGTCGCCTGCCTGTCCTTGCTTCTAGCATATCGCCTTTATTGGGATTGTGTTTGGCTTAGCCTATAACTGTCATGGCTGTCAAGCTTTTTGGAAATATACATGTGTTTATACATACTTTTTTTTTTTTTTTGGTCTAGAAATTCACAGTACCTAAATATTTTTTTTTTTTTTTTTTTACTTTTACAAAGCAAATTTCATCATCTGCCAAAATCCTGCCAGTAATTCTAACCCAGCAGGAAAGTATGTTGTTCTTATTTGTTCTACTCTGAGTTCCATTTGGCTGAGTCGGCAGGAAGCCTGGGGGAAAGAGTATGCATGTCATTTGACCACTATTTCTTTCTTAACTTGCTCTCCTCTTTGGCTCCCATGACTCCATGCTGGCCGGGTTTTCCTCCAGGCTTTCTCTGCCTACACCACTGACACTCCAGGGCTGCAATGCTTCAGGCATTGGTCTTAAACCTTCTTTGACTCCTCAAGTCCAGATCTCTCTTTTGGGGTGCAGAATCATATCTAACTTCCTGTTTGAAATATTCACTCGTCTGTTTCAAAGTCCATGTGCTGACTTGAACTCTGATCTTCCAACTTGCTCCCCTCTCAGGGTTCCCCATCTGTGCTAGGTTAGAGATGCCCCAATTTATTAGACACTATGTCTAGCCCCTCTCTTTGAATCTGGGAAAGCTTGATCAGAGTGCTGCTGTGCAGTTTCTAAGTCCAGACTTCAGAGGCCGGAAGCTCCCACGTTGCATTTCTCGGGGTACTTGTAAAATCATCTAGAGTGGAACTGTTACCTGGAATTGGAACGATGCCCTGACCAAATACCAAAACAGAGCATCAGCTTTCGGATCACGTGGAAGGTGGAGGCTGGCAGTGTCTCAAGGAGACAGTTGTTAAGGATTTGAAGGACAAGGAAAATGTTTTTTAAAAAAGTGACCAGTGTTATATAGTGGTGAAAAGGAAAGCAAAACTGGTATCTGCAGAATGTGGAAAAGAGAAATAAATGTCTCTGTCTAATGAATCTGTGGATCTGGTAAAGGAGATTTCCAGGTTAAAAGGACAAAAGCTTCAATGAGTTTCTTTTAGGTGCATATGATAAAACATGAGAACAAGATGAGCTTAAGAACCAAAACCAAAATAGTTAAGTGTTCAGCTGAAGTTTAGAGGAAGTATAAAGGAGCCTAGGACTTTCTAACCCTTTCTAATAAATAAATTCTGTGTCAGAAATAGCTCTGGGGCAAAGACCAAACCCCGGGCTGTATGAGGAAGACATGATCTCTGGACAAAGATCTCAAGAGCATGGCTTTAAGATGCTTGGTTAAGACTTCAGAACGACTGAAGCATGTACTTACTAGGATTTATGAGAATCAAAAGGCCTATCTTATAAATCATGGATACATAAATAATAGGAATTTTAGGTATTAAAGACAATGTTCTACTGTAACCCCACCAGCTACCCAAGGCACAGAAGGGTCCATCTTGGTAAGACATGTGGGTAGATTTCTGATCACTGGAATAGATGATAAATCGATAAATAACAGATCCACAAATGTCTTTGAGAAATTATATGAGCTAAGAGTAGAACAGACAAGATACACAAAATAACAAGAGATGTTTTGATCCCCAAAATGTGCACAAAAAGGAAACAGGCTGGGAAAAGTACTTGGCTGCCATGTTGGTCATTTCATATGGGAGGGGAAGGGTGACTCAGAAGATGGAACTAAAAATCCAGAGAGCAGAGCCAAGAGTTCTGCAGGGTGATTTCCAGGGTGTAGGAATTTCCAGAATGAAGGAAATAGCAACAGGTGCTGATGTGAGTTATAAACCTGCAAAGGGCCAGTGTGTGCTCTGTGGCTATGTTCTGCCTCTTTTGAATGGGACTGTTACAGTTTTCCCACATTAATCCAACTATTGTTAGTTTTGTGAAAGCCTCAATGACTTCAGATTGTGAGGAACCATACCCAACTAGCCTCATTCATATGTGAACCTGATTTCAGTGATTAATGAGACTTAGACCTTGGGTCAATGCCACAGTGGACTGAGACATTTGGGGGGTCTTGCAAAGGGTGGGGAGTGTTTTTCATGTGGGAGGTTTGTAAATCATTGAAGGCCAGAAAAAAATGATATGTACAATACCCATAAACTCTTTGACTATTCTTTCATTGTATCTGAGTAGGCTTGACAATTCGAAAATGGCAAAAGTAGTCTTATAGAAATTTCTAGGTTCAGATTTCAAAATACTAGGAACTTCTACTTCCTATTCCTTGGAATACTACGACTTGCAACCTTACTGTCATTTTGTAAGGTAGGCCAGGCCATGTGGAGTGGTCCATATGTGAAGAAACTGAGGTCCCTGGCCAACGTGCTTGGCTTTCTCTAGCTGACAACAAGAATCAACTTGCCAATCATGTAAGGGAGCCATAATAGAAGTGAATGGGGTGACCCCATTGCTGACATATGCTGTTTTTTTAAATTACACTGACATTTTAAAATTTAATGTGATCAAATGCACCCAGTCTTTCCCTCTAAGATTTAGAGTTTGGAGGCTTTGTCTAACAAGGCCTTTTAAAATTCTCTTTACTTTTTCTAAAATTCTGGAGTTTTTTTTAATCCACATTGAGCTCTATAACTCATATGGAATTTATGTTTTATGCATGGTATGAAGAATGACTCATTTTGTTGGTTTATTTCCTGTTGAAAATCGATCGTACCAACAGGATTTGTGGATGAGTCTATTCTTTCTCCACTGATTCCTTGAATCCTATCCTCATACCTCTTTCTAATTTTCATATACAGCTATTACTGTTTGGAGAGTTAATATATTTCATTGATCTAACATCTATGTATTCTTTGGCTAAAACCACACTTTAAAAATTGCTAAAGTTCTGTAAGTTTTGATATATGGTACAGAAAACCATCCCTCTGTTTGGAATAGTCAGTTATTCTTGGCCGTTTATCCTGTCATAAGAATTTTAAAATCAATTTGCTAGTTCTGTTTGGTTGTACTTGAATTAGACTTGCATTGTGCTCAGGATCAACATATACACATGAACGCTCCTGACTTCCATTGCAACTGATTAGAAAATACAGTAGAAGGATTATATTTGCAAGAGTAAGAATACTGGGAGATCCCTTGCAAAATGTATGCCCGTCTTTAATGAAAAAAAATTACAAAGTGTTATGAAAAGTTGAAAAGAATGTGGCATATTCATAAATGGGAAGCCTCAACACATTAATGAAGGCAGCGAACCCAGTTTATTCTATTGCTTTTAAAAAATAAAAGTATTCCTTCACATTTTTCTAATTGTCTAAATTGAAGATGAAATTATTTTTACATATTTCAATGCAATGCCTAGAATTTAGTGTGTTGTCTTCATCATCTCCTCTTTCTTATTTCTAATCTTTAATAACACCTTCACACTTAAAATATTTTTTATTCCATAATTACAGAACCACTTTCTCCTTTTGATTCTGTTATTCTCAATATTCCCTCGCTGATCTTGATCTCTTTATTTCTTACATACTAGTCTTTCCATCCTTGATTTGCCCTATTTGTATTGCATATGCACACGCTCCTAATTCCTATATTGTTTTAAGTGGTAATGACATCTCAGACTGCTCCCTTGACTTGCACACTCATATGTCCACTGGCTAAAAAGGCATGTCCATTCCTATATTCAACACCCCAAGTCAAATTTATGTATTTATTTTTTTGCTTGAGAACCTGTCCCACTATGTCTTCAATGAGTGATGGTCTTGTTGATATACACCTTTAAAACAAAGTCAGAAGGATACCAGCAGCATGTTATATCTAAATAAAAAGTGGCTTCTGGGTAACATTGTCCTTAAGGATTTTTCCCACTATAAATTTTCTTTGCATTTTTATATACCTCTATGACAAGTAATTTTTATATTTTCTCACTTGTCAATTTGTCATTGTAACTTTGAGCCAAAACAAACAGGACCCCCCATTATTCTTAAGTATACAGAGTACACATGTTCCCAATAAGTTCACAAGTTGTATGTGAGTAATATTTGGATGACAATGAACTAACACACTTCATGGTGTTATAGACTAGATGAAGTCTATTAGAAACAGGAAATATTTTCACTAATAAGAGTCAACAAGTCTCACAGTAGAAAGAGAATGTCCAAGTTTTAGAAAACCAATAGTTACTCAAATTTGGAGGATAAGGTTAAGGAAATGCTTCTATATAAATACCAAATGCTTTCTGTCTGCTTTCAATTTTGCCAATCTTCCCAGATCTTGTCATGTCACAATGACATAGAAAGCAGACAGTTGTCAACAATGATTTTGCTACTATTTCTTCATGGTTTTTATTTCCATTGTAGTATCAAAATGTTCCCATCTCCTAACAATAGTGCCATGGGCACTTTCCCTGGCATACCTTCAGGAGAGTATAAGGCTGTGTTTTATAATACAGTCTGGATAGACCATATAACAGGTGTAGAACTTTGGGTAAATAACCTCTGTGGACTTCAGCTTCCTCTTATAAAACAAAGCAAACAATATCGCACTTGAGTAATGTAATAACCATTAAGTGAGCAAATGTGCCTGAAGTACTAAACACACTGATTGGAGATACAGTAGCTCAATAAGAAAGACCCAACTCAGTAGGTACTGACCAAAATGCCTATAAACCCAGCTGCAGTATCACATTTGCAAACACATTCTTGTCTCAGCCCTTGGTTATACTTCCTGTAGCACCTGGATACACTATTGTTAGCTTGATTCTGTTCCATACTTGGCTCAGTTTGCATGGCCCTCTGGTCTCCAATGCACGATTGGTTTTCCTGGTTTATCCTTAGCCTCTGATCAGCTGACTTCCTGGGCTTGGTTAAATACCTGGTATTTGACACATCTCCTGAACCACACTCACTGGAAATCCAACAAATGCAGCCCAATCCTTTCTGAACCTGTACTTGACCCTGAAGTAGCTAGTGCGGGATTAAAGTAAAAATTCATTAATTACTTTAAGAGAATGCCTGGTACCTCTCGAATAGGGTCATGTGACTCTAAAAGTGGAGCTGTCTCCCTTTAGGATGTTTTAGTGGTGGATTAGAATAGCTCATCAGAATTTGAGATAGGTCAGTGATAATATTCTAACAATTTCACAATGTCTTTCTTAACAGATTTGATGCCAGGTGAATCCAAGAGTCTAAAAATCAATCGGACAAAATGAAGGAGCTTGCTTCTTATCAAAATAAAGGCATGCGTAAGTTCTCCCATTGATAAGCTGTGCTGATCAACATATATTCATCAAGATAACCTTTGGTGAGGGGGAAAGCAACTTTGTCAGAGCCCATAAGCCCTCTTCCCATCTCCCAGTTCTCAGTTCCCCCGTCCAGCTAAACTCCAGGACGGAGCTCTCTTTACACAACCTCCTCACTGCCTCGGATCTCCCCCGCTCTCAAATGCCCTCCAGTGAGGCTCACATTCTACAGTCTTATCAAAACTCCTCTTGTCCAGGTCTCCAGTGAACTCTTTGCTGCCAAATGCAGAGGCTGATTGCTCTGGTCTTTGCCCTATTCACTCTTCCACTCCCCCCTTTCTTGGAAACATCTGCTTTGCTTGGCTCCCTCTCAGCCCTGCTCTCTTGGCCCTTCTCTTAACTTTGCTGGCTGCAAGCCCGATGTCTCCTTTCCTGGTGTCTCCTCCTCTTGACAACCTCTAAACATCAGAGTTCCCCAGGGCTGTGCCCTGCTCCTCCTCCTGCATTCTCTGTTTGTAATCCCTCACTAGTGATCTCATCCGGTCTCGTGTCTCTCACATCCAAATTCTGGAAACGTCCACATTTAAGTTCCGAGCGTGATAAAACTCTTTCCAGTACACAAAGCTCATTTATTCTATTGCTTATTGGACACCCCTATCTGAAAGTCGAACAGACATCACAAACTTAAACCTAGGTACAGCAAAATTCTAAACTTCGCCTCCTCACATTGATTTTCTTCATCTTCCCCAACTCAGTGGAGGAGTTTCATTATTCCAGCTGCTCAAGTCAACCATCCTGTGGGAATACTTGATGGCCTTTTTGTTTCTCTGCCCTCTGCTTTCCTACCTCCAATCTACCAGCTGATTCTGTGGGATCTAGCTTCAAAAGAAATTGGTAATTGAACTATTTCTCACCCCGTCCTGGTTTAAGCCACCAACAGTTCTTGCCTGGTGTAGTGTGATTTTTCTCTCACCTGGTCTACTTCTACTCCTGTTTTTTCATTGTCTGTTCTTATAGCAGACAGAACAATTTTTTAATTACAAAATTTGAATCAGGATTGTGGCTCAGCAGTGGAGCGCTCACCTAGCACCGGCGGGACCCAGGTTCAATCCTCAGCACCACATAAAAATAAAGGCATTGTGTTGTGTCCATGTACACCTAAAAAATAAATATATTTTTTAAAAATTTCAATCATTTCAAACATCTGCTCAAAACTTTCAACTGACTTTCCAAGTCCCTAGGTTAAAGCCAAAGTTCTTCCCTAGTCTAATGTCTTTCCTCAGCTTGCCCTTGCTTCCTCTCTGACTTTATTAGTCTCTATTATCCCTTTCTCTCTTACCTTTGCAGTCACATTGGCCTCTGTTTTTCCTCAAATAAGTTGAGCAAATTGCTACCACAGGGCCTTTGAACTTCCTTTTCTGTCTTTCTGAAATGTTCCCTTTCCAGTTTACTAATATGGTTTCCTCCCTCAGTTATTCAGGTTTCTGCTTAATTGACTTTACCTTTAATTACTGTGCAAAACAGCAAGCACCCCACATCTATTACTCAAGCTACCTGTCCCTGTTTTATTTCACTTTATAACACATTTATTGCTATGGTACATATTTATCATTTGCCTACATATTGTCTAGGTGGAAGTTCCATGAGAACAAGCACTCTGACTTCATTCCATGTTGTATCCTCAGTCCCAAGAGCAGTGTCTAGTTTGTGGTTGATGTCTAGTAAATAATTGTTGAATAAATGAATGAGGAAATGAGGGATGAAAATACTTTAGGGATGACTGGTAAAGGTTCATTTTTTTTTCAAGTCATCAGGAGCCATTTAAAAATATTTGATGTCCAAAGAGGAGAGATTATGTCCTTTGTTAAAGAGAGCATCCTAGGAGATTAAACAGAAAATGGAACATGTCACAGGAAATTAGTCACAAAACAAAACAAAACAATAAATCAGTAATCTTGACTAATCTTCCCCTTTCCTGATTAGGAATGAGAAGGGAAGTGGGCGGGAAGGAGGCTTCAGAGGCTCACATCTTGAGGAGCCAGAGCTAACTGCAGGGAGGAGACACAGAACCAGCAGTCTGTGACATCTGTCACCTCGTCATCCTCGTTGCCCACATCAATAACCTCCTGAGCCTTTTGTATCTTGTCAGGAAGTGGAAAAATTATAAGCTGTGGCCTCTGATCTCCAGGAAGTCCTAATATAATAATGGAAATGCACTTTGATGATCAGAAGGGTTTTAGTCTGTTTCACTCTATTATAATAGAAAACCACAAACTGGGTAACCAGAGACTCATTTGTCACAATTCTGTGGATTGGAAACTATAAATACCGGCATATGGTGAAGGTTGATTTTTGCTTCCGAGATGGTGCCTTGAACGCTAGATCTTCTGAAAGGCAGGAACGTGTGTTCTTCCATGGAGAAGGTGGGAGGGCAGCGAGAAATGAGCTACTCTCCTTTGATTCCTGTTATAAAGGTTCCTAATCCCATTCACAAAGACAGAGCTTTGTGGCCTGATCACCTTCCAGAGGCCACATCACCTCTCAATTCTACTGTGTTGGGGATTAAATTTCAATATGTATTTTGAAGGGGACAGAAACATTCATATCTTTTCTTCTTCTTAAATTCATGCTCTTCTCACATGGAAAATACATGCCTTCCACCTGCATAGACCCAGGAGTCTTAATTTGTCCCAATATCAACTCAAAAGTCTAAAATCCAAAGTCTTAGGCTGGGGATGTAACTCAGTGGTAGACAGCTTGCCTCGCATGAATAACGTTGTATGTTGGATCCCCAGCACATCAAAAATAAAAAGTAAGATTCTGAGTCACATCTAAATCAGATGTAGGTGAGACTCCAGGTATGACATTCCAATGTAAGTTTCTCTCCAGATGTGAGCAAGTCTGTGAAATCAGACAAGTCGTATGTTTACAAAGTTCAATGGTGAGACAGCCATAGAATAGACAGTGCCATTCCCAGAGAGACAAATAAGAAAGAAGGAAGGAGTAACTGGCTCTAAGTAAATCCCAACCTCAACAGGACAATCATTAAATCTTAAGAGTTGGAATCTTTGATTCCATGTCCCACCTCCTGGACATCCTGGGGTAGAAGAAGTTGTGACAGTCCTGTTCCCATAACTTTGCTGGACACAGCAACATTTCATGCACTGAAATCTCATACCTGTGGCTCTTCCAGACTGCTGGTCATACAGTTTTGGAGTCTTGGGGGCATCCTGGCTTCCATGGTTCCAGTGAGCATTGCCTAGTGCTTCTGTGATAGCTCTGCTCCTGCAACAGATCCTGCCTGGGTCCTGAGGCTGATTGAGGAAGCCCTGACTGCATGGCTTTCACACACTGCATACCTGAGAAATTAGCACCATGTGGATGTCACCAAAGCCCACAGCTTGCACCCCCAGAGTGAGTGGTACCCCAAGTCACGCCTGGGTCCACCTTAACCAGGGCATGGGAAAGACCACTGCACTGGAAAGTGGGGAGCAGAGATCTAGGTAGTGCGCTCCAAGGTCACAGGGGCCACCCGAGTCCCTCCAGTTTCTTGGGAATGGCTGTGTCAAGGCCCTGTTTTGGGTGCTCCAGTCTCCAAGAGCTCTGAAATGCCTTCAGAAGCATTCTCTCCTTAAATGGCACCTGGCTTCCTTCTAGCCACACTAATCTCCTTATCAAACTTGCCCACACCCTTATTTTTTTTTCCTGATCCATTTTTATTCTTTATATGACCAGGCTGAGAATTTTCCAAACCTTTCCGTTCTACTTTCCTTTTAATTATAAACTCCATTTTTAAATCATCTGTCTCTTCTGGCATTTTGCTGTAAGTAGCAACCTGAGCATTTTGCTGCTAATAGATTTCTTGTGCTAAATATCACTACCTTCCACAAAATCCTGGACACAGACATGATTCAGCCAGGATCCGTGCTATTTCATAACAAGGATGGCCCTTTTTCTTCAATTTCCAGTACCTTGTTCCTCATCTATAATACCTCATCAGGAAAGCCTTTCCTGTCCATGTTTCTATCTCCATTCTATTCACAATCCCTGAAGAAAGCTCTAAGAATGAGATTTTCCTTACGGATCTTTTCTGCTGCACCCTCGCCAGGATCAGTCATGGCCAGGTGGGCTCTTTCCAGCACTTACTGCAAAATGGTTGCAACCTCTACTCCTTTCCCAGTTCTAACACTGCTGCTTTATTTTTAGGTATCTGTTATGACACCACCTTTTTCTTTTTTTATTATTTATTTTTATTTATTACATGCATGACAATAGTGGAATGCATTACAATCATGATAATTCACAGCACAATTTTTCATAACTCTGAATATAGAGTATGTTCATGCCAAATTATGCCATTATACATGAGCTCTCCTTTTTTTGGATTACAATTCTTAATGCACCTTTATACCACAATTCATCATATCTTTGTTTGTATATAAGGTATGTTGACACCAAATTCGCATCTTCATACATGTATTTTGTATAATGATGAGGGTCTCCTTTCACCATCCATGCTATTCCCCTTCTCCCTCCCTTTCCCTCTCACCCCTATTCCCTACACCACCTTTTTCTTAGCTGCTAATTTCTGTTTTAGTCTGAGTTCTCCAGAGAGACAGATCTTTCAGGTGTATATGGAGTGATGTGCGTGTGTTTCAGTCAGCTTTTGTACTGCTGAGACTAAAAGACCTTGTCAACCAGCACAACTACAGAGGAGGAAAGGCTCACAGTTTCAGAGCTCTAAATCCTTGGACAGCTGACTCCACTCCTTGGAGCTCAACGTGAGGCAGGACATCTTGGCAGAAGAGTGTGGCAAAGGGAAGCAGCTCCCATGGTGATCAGAAAGCAGAGAGCAGACTCCACTTGCAGATATGAATCTATAACCCAAAGTGACGCCCCAATTCCCATCCCCTCCAGCCACACCCCACCACTTTAGTTCCCACTCAGTTAATCCCTATCTGGGGATTCATTCACTGATTGGGCTAAGACTCTCACAACCCAATCATTTCTCCTCTGAACCTTATTGCATTGTCTTCCATGTGCACTTTGTGGGGACACCACATCTAAACTATAACAGCATGAGAAGAGATTTATTAGGGGAATTGGCTCAATGATATGGAGGCTGAGGGGTCCTTTGGTAGGCCATCTTCAGGCTGGAGAACCAGGGAAGCTGATAATCTGACTGAGTCCAAGTCCAAAGGCCTTAGAACCAGGAAAGCCAATGGCATATCTCTGTGTCTGGGGGCCACTGTTACGAGTCCCAGAGTCCAGAGATTGGAGGATTTAGAATTCTGATGTCAGAGATCAGGAAAAGAAAGGTGTTTTGGCTCTGGACAAGAGAGAATTCCCCTTTCTCCTGTTTTTTTGTTCCATCTAGGCCCTCAAAATCCTGGACACACAATCGGGAGATGCATTTTGAGAACATTTAGTCAATCAATTCACCCACTAGTCTTCTCTGGAAACAACCTCACAGACACACCCCGGGCAGTGCAACCATTCTTCTTTTGGTAGTTGTTGGTCCCAAGTGTTGTTGTTGTTTAAGTTTTTTTTCTTTTTAGTTATGCATGACAGTAGAGTATAATTTGACTTATTTATACAAACATGGAGTACATCTTATTCTAATTAGGGTCCCAGTATTATTTTCATCCCTCCTCCCTCCATTCATTCCCCTTTGTCTTATCTACTGAGCTTCCATCCCCCGCCTACCCCCACACACGCTTTGTGTGTTAGCACCCACATATCAGAGAAAACATCCAACCTTTGGTTTTGGGGAGTTGGCTTATTTTGCTTAGACTACTAGTCTCCAGATCCATCCATTTTCCAGCCAATACCATAAAGTCATTCTTTTATTGCTGAGTAATGTTCCAATGTGTACATATACCACATTTTCTTCATCCATTAATCTGTTGAAGGGCCCCTAGGTGAGTTCCATAGCTTAGCTATTGTTTATTGTGCTGCTATAAACATTGATGTGACTGCATCACTATAGTATGCTGATTTTAGGTCTTTTGGGTATATTTTAAACCACCTGGATTTCCCTTTTAGCAGAAGAGGGCCAGGCTTAATGCCTACTGAGGGCTTGGGAATAAATAATGCTGGACCAGCTGGGTATTCCTTAATCCAGTAAAGTTTACACCCCAATCAATACAGTGCTTTAAAAAAATGATTTAGTATTTTTTTTTTCTTCCTGTTGCTTTGGTACCCACTGACCAGGGCAGTAGCAAAAGGAAACTTCACAGCAATTATACTCAATGTCCTTCTTGGTGTTTTTTTATAGAGGTTCACATGTTAGGTGCTAAATGGCTTTGTTCAGTAAAGTATGACAGAAGCAAGATGGCTAAAATGACCAACCTTTAGAGCGGGCTGTATCATGGAACAAATTGGAAAAGGAAAGGATTGCTTTAAATTCTAGTGATTCCAGTTTAGAACTTGGATGCCCATCGAGTGGGAAAGAGAAGTCATGCTTAATTTTGAGTGGTAGGCAGTATCAATAGAAAATATTTTTCCAGAACAAAGGATAAGACTGACAGTAGCAATAAAATGTAAGGCAGAGTGTGGGCAGTAATTACTGAACTTCACAAGGAGTTAAAGTTAATTCAGCCTTTATCCCTCCCAGGGCTCAAAGCAACACTCAGGAGCAAGCAGCTAAGACTGCATCAAGTGCATCCTAGGTTAATTAGCATGTGGGCATGTGGCTTTATTTGGTTATATCCCGGGCCACCAACCATACCCTAAATAATAATCCTGTCATCTCTGAGGAGACTTGGGAGCAAACCACAAAGGCACCATAAATGACAGTCATTAGGTATTCATGCAGGAAGCCCCATTGCTCCTATGTCCTTGGAAGTCTGTTCTTCACGTGGCTGATCTAGCGAGACAGTTACACCGCAGCCCTGCAATCTCTGTGGCTTTCTTAGATGTTTCTTCTTTTATCAGACTTGAGTCATTGACAATGAAAAAAAAAAAAAAAAATATATATATATATATATATATATATATATCTTCTGAGATATACATATATCTCAGAAGAGACAACTGAAAAATAAAATACTTCAGAATGACATCAATACAATTAGCAGCTTCTAAACAACAAGTGGAAATGAATGAACTATGGCCAGCAAAACAAAGAAACAGGGAGTGCCTATTCAGTTGATGGATTAAGCGGTTGCTCCTCTTCAAACTATTATGTTTTGGCCAGAGTAAAGTTCTTAATGAGTAATTTCAAGTATCCTTGAAGTGAATATACCCAAAGGAAAAGGCTTCAAAACATATTATCTTCAGAAGGAGCAATTGGGCCTGAGTGGTTTCTTCAAAATCATTTGCAAGTTAACTGCTTGCCTGGGGTGTATACACACACACACACACACACACACCAGAACACCTGTGTTACACAGGGTTCTTCAGGCTTCAAAGATCAGATACATATTAGGTTAGTTCAGATGATGAGGATTTAATGAAGGCTATTTAGCTTAAAAGGGGAATAAATTATCCAAATTTACATTTAAAATCCCTTTCTATGGATACTATTTCCCTCAAGTTAACCAGGTTAGAAGTCTTGGATCCCTATTTATTCTTAACTGTCATTTCTAATGATACCTTACCATCAAATTTCTTCCTATTATAATGATTCCTTAACCAGTCTCCCAGGATTCAGTCTTTCTACATCCTGATCTCTTGTGTGTGACTCTATTAGATGAATATTATCAAATTATGGCTCTGATTATGAACTCAAGAAATTTCTGAGTGATGTTATGTGTGGATCTTGATCTCAACACTAAGGAAACAAGAATGAACAAGATGAAAATTCTGCAATTCAGGAGCTTCCTATGGAGTGGGTAGGAGAAAGATGCCAGCAATAGTTACGATAAAATGCGCTATAATTAGAGATAATAATAGATATTATGAAATGTTTAAATATATGCCACTGGGTTTAAACAGGTTCTTATTTAACCTTTCAATAAACCTATAAAGTAAGTGTTACTAGATGAAAACATTATCTTAATTTTAAATATTTTGTGATACAAACTAGCAAACACAATTTCAAACAGTTTTTAGTAACAACCAGTGTGTTGTAAAACTGGAATGTGAACTTTTAACTATGACACACCCATAAAGTTCTGTTTCAGAAGACCCTTGAGATTATAGCCCTTATCAGTCTGAAGATGAGAAGCAGGACTCCAGGCTCCTCCTGCAGGTCCCATGCCCCTGGGAAATTGTTCTCATCACTGATTTTGGAACTCTGGAGTGTTTGCTAGATGTTCTGAGGTTTGCAGGCTAATGTGTCAGACTTGATTGACCGTCTTTATAAACCTGGAATCCAAGTCACTCATCCATTTACAGGATTTACGATGAAACCTGAAACAAAGAGGGCTTGACTTTTATTTCTGTTAAGTGATATACACCAGAATTATAAGACAACGTAGAACTGGTCTTCAGAAAAGAAGCTTAGCCCACATGCATGTGTGTGAAGTTAAAGAGGCCAAAAATAATTTCCA
Organism: Marmota marmota marmota; assembly: GCF_001458135.2. Lineage (NCBI taxonomy): Eukaryota > Metazoa > Chordata > Mammalia > Rodentia > Sciuridae > Marmota > Marmota marmota. The sequence goes on from NW_026000048.1 coordinate 18,040,600, forward strand.
GTGGTTTCTGCCAAATGGCTGACTGAATTGAGGCAGACCGCCACCTCCAATAAGCATACTGAAATGCTAGATAAAACACCAACAATGAAATTTGAAACCAAAGCCAAATAGAAACAAAGGGAAATCTCTAGGAGCCAAAAACAAAGGGAGAACTCTGTGGCAGCAGGGCAGGAGGGTGAAATAGACCTGACACAGAGACAGACTGAGGGTGGGAGTGGTGGGGCATCAGTGTGAAATCCAGATGCTACAGGGATAAAGTGGCTCCTGGTGGTGGCAGGCAGGCGGGGTGTGTTGTCACCCTGGACATAAGGCCTGGAGCAAGGTGCTGAGGTTCCTGCTGTCAGTACACATGGGTCCACTTGGGACAGTGAATAGAAACTGAGACTCCCATTTTAAGCCAGGACGGTCAGAAGGACACCCTGTTAGCAAAAGCAGGTCAGAGAGCTCTGCCCACCTCCACCTCTATTGTCTTCTGCCTGAGCTCCAAAGGGAAGGATTTGAAGAAGGTGTGTAGTTCTTCCAAGAGAAATCAAAACCCAAAGTGTTTGCCACACGAAGATAAAATAAAAATAAATAAATAAATGGAAGGAAGGATAAAAAAAAACAGAGTAGGCTGATTTGAGGGAAAGAGGGGGAAAAAAAGGTAAAATTTATACAAGTAAAAACACAATATTTTCCAGCTTTGATGATGTATAACTTAAAATAATTAATTTATTCACTATGTGCAATGTGATAATTATATATGTGTGTGTGTGTGTGTGTGTGTGTGTTTATATACACACATATGTGATTTCCTCAATGAAGTTGACACATCACCACACAAAATTACCTTTCTTTGTGTGCATGTGTGTGTTAAGAACACCTAAGATCTACTCTCTGAGCAAATTTCAAATATAAAGGACAGTATTATTGAGTTACGATGCTCTATATTAGATCTTCAGAACTTATTCATTTTATAACTGGAACTTTGTACTTTTGAGCAGTGATACTGATTAGACTCGCCTAGAATGACCACCAGCTCTGCTAAGTTTACTGGGCGTTTCCTAGTTTGATGGAAAGTCCTGAGTTCCAGGAATTGCCTTAGTCCTGCACAAAAGACTCAGTGGGTCACATTTTAGAGGAAAGCACAGATTTTTACATCTTAACATCTCAACGGCCATAATACTTCATAGGATGCGGGTGCTTCACAAAAGCTATGGGTCAGGCAGCAGCATCCAGGACTCGTCATTGCCGGTGCGTGGGTAAAGTTGGCCACATGTAGAGGTAGTCATCATCTAAAGTGTCTTTTAAAACGTAACATAATGTTTGACATTGAAATGAAAAGTTGTACAAATGTGGAAAAGATGACAGGTTAAAAATATATAGTGAAGCAAATGGTCTTTGTTGAAAGGATGACTGCAATTCCTTTTTCCCCCAAATAAGTAAAGTATTTACAGATAGTGCATTTACTCAGAAAAACAAATTTACACTAATGAAGAAATGCTTGATTATAAATGTCTAAAATTAATGACAAGCATCCAAATTAAGACAAGAGAAGAATGTTAACATAAAGTTGAATATAATAAGATAATAGAAAAGAGAGTACATAAATAAAGGATAAGCATAGTCATATGTTAATTTTCTAAAAAAATAACTAAAAATTTTTGATGATTATTTGGCAAAAGTGATTAAAAAAAAGAAATCAAGTTGTAAATAAATAAGTTGGAGATAACCCCACCTTTTTGGGGGGCATTTTTGAGATATTACATTGATTTTCTTTTCTGATGGTTGATGTTCACAATAAATCAATAGATTTTCTAAAATTGAACCAACTATACTTCTTTCACTAATGGAATAAATCAAACTCAGTTATTATATATGTATATTTGTAAAATACTATTACCACTAGGTAGAGAAAATTTTCCCAAATAAAACCAAATAAACCCCTCTAAGAATATCATAAGGATGATATTTGACTTCATTAAAATTAAGGAGTTTAGTTCTTCAAAAGACAGCATGAAAAGTGAAAAAAGCAAGCTTCATATTTGGAAAAGAAACTTCTATAACATAATTTGAAATATTAGTGTCCATATATAAAAGAACTGACTCAATAAGAAGAATAACTTGATTTAATTATGAGAAATTACACAAGCAGTATTTAAAAGAGAAGGAAACACAAAGGTCTGACAAACTTATGAAAAGTTGCTCAACTTCATTAATAATCAAGACAATGAAAACTAAAATGATAATAAGATACTGTTTCATACCAACCAGAGTGCTGAAAATGGAAAGGTCTCAAAATATCAACTGATGTTAGATAAGTTTAACAATAGAAGTATAATACGTTGCTGCTGGTGGGAGTGAAACTTAGAATAATTCTTTAGAAACTGGTTAGCATTTTTCTTTTTTTAAGTTTTTATTTGTTCTTTTAAGTTACGCATGACAGGAGAATGTATTTTGACATATCATGCATATATGTATAACTTCCCATTCTTGTGGTTGTACAGGGTGTAGAGCTACATTGATTGCACATTCACATAAGCACATAGAAAGTTATGTCCAACTCATTTTACTGTCTTTTCTATGCCCATCCTCCACTCCCTTCATTCCCCTTAGTCTAATACAATGAACTTCTATTCTTCCCGCCCACCCCCCACCCCCCGCTTTATTGAATGTTAGCATCCACATATCAGAGAGAACATTTGGCTTTTTCTGTGGGGGGGAGTTTTGGGGGGACTGGCTTATTTCACAGCATGATAGTCTCCAGTTCTATCCATTTACTGGCAAATACCATCATTTTATTATTTTTTTTATTTATATAAAACAGCGGAATGCATTACAATTCTTATTACACATATAGAACACAATTTTTCATATCTCTGGTTGTATACAAAGTATATTGACACCAATTTGTGTCTTCATACATGTACTTTGGGTAATGATGACCATCACATTCCACCATTATTTCTTACCTTATGCCTCCTCCCTTTCCCTCCCACCCCTCTGTCCTATCTAGAGTTCGTCTATTCCTCCAATGCTCCCCCTCCCTACCCCACTATGAATCAGCCTCCTTATATCAGAGAAAACATTCTGAATTTTGTTATTCTTTATGGCTGAGTAATATTCCATTGTGTATACATTCCACATTTTCTTTATCCATTCATCTGTTAAAGGACACCATGGTTGGTTCCATAGCTTAGCTATTGTGAATAAAGCTTCTATAAGCATTGATGTGGCTACATCACTGTAGTATGCTGTTGAGAATTTTCTAGTAAAGTTGAAGATATATATATGTATATACATATCTTCACACACACATATGTATATATGTATATATAAACATGTATGTATATACATATATATGTACAATATATGTATGTGTGTGTGTGTGTGTGTATATATATATATATATATATATATATATATATATATATATATATATATATATATTGTCCAAGAGAACATATATAAGATTGTTTATTGAAACACTATTTAAAATAGAAGTCTTAAAATATCAGAAGTTAGCAATAGTGGGTTCGATAAATATATTTTAGTAAACTTACACAATCCAACAATAGCCATAAAATTGCATGAACTACAACCATATTCTCTACTACCATGAATGACTCTCAAATGAATAATATTAAGCAAGAGAAGTAAGTCTCTGAGAAATGGAAACATTTTGCTTCTTTCTATAAAAGATAAAAACAATATTCTGCTTAGGATCTGAGCATTTATTTAAAAAAGAAAAGAGACTTCTCCCAGAGAAGGGTGTAGAAGATCTGGGCTCACAGATGAATACACATTGGTAATGCTTTTTTCATATATTTGGTTTATGGATACATTAAGGTTTTTTTTTTAATTCTTTTACTGCTTAAATATATTACACACTTTCTTTTAGTATGCTATATGCTTCACAATGTATACCTTATGATACATTGTGTATAGAGATATACAGTATCTTTGTAAAATATCATACATTTGCATAAACCTAAGCCTATAATATTTCTGGAAATAAATGTAGGAGAAAAATCTTTGTGACTTTGGGTTGGGAAAAGATTTCTTAGAAACAGCACTAAAAGCATGGTCCATACAATGAACATGTCAATAAATTGGATGTCATCAAAATTTAAAACTTCTTTAAAATACAACATGAATAGGAAGAAAGGGTAAGTCATATATTGGGAGAAAATTATTGAAAAGCATATATGTGATAAAAAACAACAACTTGTATTTGGAAAACTTAAAAACTCCCAAAGATCCACAGTGAGAAAACAACCCAACTAAAACATGGACAAAGAATTTGAACATAAACATAAAGAAACCAGATAGATACTTTTAAAAGCATAGAAAAATATGTTCAACATCATTATTCATCAGAGAAATATAGACTAAACCTCTTCTGAGGTTTAATCCACTTACTACATATTTTTTGAAAATGGGTACATTTAAAAAGTTGAGTGGGGTGTGGTGGCATACATCTGTAATCTTAGTAGCTCAGGAGGGTGAGGCAGGAGGATCACAAAGACAGCCTCAGCAACTTAGGGAGGCCCTAAACAACTTTATGAGATACTGTTCCAAAATAAAAAATAAGGGATGGGGATGTGGCTTAGTGGTTAAGTGTCCCTGGGTTCAATCCCTGGTGCACAAAAAAAAAAAAAAAAAAAAAAAGGCGTGGGGGGTTGTTGAACTCTATGAAGGGTTGCCCAGCATGTGGAAGGACTGGGACTCAGAATGAATATGGATATAGCCAAGCCACTTTGGAAAACAGTTGTACAAATTCTCAAAATTAAATATATATCTTTGACATTACTTAAACAATTCCCTCTTGGCATTTATCACAAAGAAATGATGTACGAACCTAGAAAACCTGTATATCAATGTTCATAGCAGCATTATTAGTAATAGGCACAAACTGAAAATAGCCCAAATGATCATCAATAGGTTTATGGATTGAAAAAACAATCCTTTGTATGTCCACCAAATGAAATGTTACTCTGGGTTAGAAAAAAATAAGAATAAACAATTGCTCTAGGCAACAACATGAATGAATCCAAAAACTAACACTGAATAAAGAAGCCAGACAAAGAGGAAGACATACTGTTTGATTCCATGTATATAAAATTCTTGGAAATACAAACTATTGTACTAAGACAGAAAGCAGATCATGGCCTGCTACTAGTCGAGTTGTGAGAGTGATCATTTCACAGTGTCAGAACATCAGATTTTACGCACTGGATATGTGAAATGCATCATTTATTAACAAAATCCCCATAAAAGCTGCTAAAAACCATGGGGTGAAGTTTAACTTTATTACATCTTCCAACATATATATTAGAAAAGAAAATCATTAAAATTGATAAACTAATTTTCAACTCAAAAACAGTGGGAAAAACAGTAGAGCAAATCTAAAGACAGCAGAAAGAAGAAGATAATAAATGAGAGCAAAAAATAATGAAATATAAAATAAAGAAATATAGAAATGACTAATGTGACAAAAATCTTGATCCCAAAGAATCTGATGGGATAGACAATCATTGGGAAGATCAGAATGACCAAAATAGTGAAAGAGAAAGAGATAGAGAAAGAGAGAGAGAGAGAGAGAGAGAGAGAGTTTCAGTGTACATAGTATAAAATATTTAACTTTACAGAATATTTCCATTTCTAATTTTATGCCAAAGGATTTGAAAACTTGGATAAAATGACTAAGTTTCTCAGAAAATAATAATTCATAGAAATATCTCAAGCAGAAATTGAAAACTTAAATAGGCCTATAACCATTTATAAAACTTGGATCAGTAGCCAAAGTACACCCATGAAATATTATCAGACCCAGGTGGTGTTACAGAAGAACTTACCAAAATTTGCTTCATGAACAATTTTTTCCTATATTAAACAAATGATATCAAAAAATAGAAAAAGTAGAAATATTCCATAAATTGTTTTTATGCCATGGTAACTTTTAAAACTAAAACTTGACAAAAAAAAGGGTAAGAAAGTACATTTATAGTCTAAAATTACATAATTAGAGAAAAAAAACATATTCAATTACATATTAGCAAACTGCTTCCAAATTTTCCTTTTCATTAGAATTTAAAAAAAAGAAAAATTCTTTAGTCTGTTAAAGGGTATTTGCCAAAAGTCTGTAGTATGCCTCATATTTAATAGTGAAATAGTTGAAGTTCTTTCAAGCTAAGCCAAAACAAGCAAATATGCTTGCTGTCACCATTTCTGTCCACTTTGTTTTTGAGTCTTAGTTAGTATAATTAATAAATTAAAAAATGAAGAAAGAAGATAGTAGAATGTAATGTTTATTTTACTATAATTGATATGTGTGTAGTCAGCTTTCCATCACTGTGACAAAACACCTGAGAAAAAACAACTTAAAGGAGGAAAGATCTACTTGGGCTCCTGGTTTCAGAGGTTTCAGTCCACGCTGGGCCAGCTCCATTGCTTTGGGTCTGAGTTGAGCCAAAACATCATAGTATAAGAGCATGGGAAAGGAAAATGGTTAGCTGAGAGCAGCCAAGAAGCAGAGAAAGACAGACAGAAAGGGCCCAGCCCAAGATATAGTTCCCAAGAGCACACTGCTAAAGAATCACGGCCTTCAATAAAGTCCCACCTCCTTCAGTTTCCACCACCTCCCAATAGTCCATTGAGCTATGAATCCATCAACAGAGTAGTGGATTAATGAGATCAGAGCCCTCATGAGCCAATCACTTCCCCCAAACCCAGCCTCTGAACACCACTGCACTGGGAACCAAGCCTTCAACATGAGCCTTTGGGGGACATTCCAGACCCAAATCATAATAATGTAGAAATATCTAAAGTTCCACTTTTATACTAATAAATAGAATTGAAAGTATTCAATCAAAAATCAGGCTCAATATATAGCAATTAATGTAACAAATACTATAAGTAGATAAAAAAAGATAAAAGGAATGATAAAAATAGTCATGAAAGATATATATTGCTTCTAAAATAAAAAATTCATCTCAATCACTATTTTTTTTAATTGCAGGGAGGTAAACAATTTTCTCTACATAAAATTCAGACTTATTTTAATCAAGCTAATTAGGAGGAAGTGGTATTGGAAATAAATAAAAAGATATGAAAGTGAGTATAAAACCAACCCCCAAACACACAGAAAGAGTATCATGACCATTCTCAAGATGATTCTGGCACAGTTGATTTTCCATACCAGGAAATAACAACAACAAACATATCCATTGCTCACAATGTGTGCAAAATGAAGTTCAAGTACACGAAAGTCTTAAATTTGGAAAACTAATTTTTAAGCTTTAGGAGATAATGTAAAAGAATACATACATAACCTTACGTTTAAAGAGGAATCCTTAAATACACACAAACCATAAGGGGAAAGATTGGTAGAATTTCATACAAAAAATTAAAGACTGCTGTTAGAGTCTGTAAACAAGTCAGGATGGCGCCTGGCATTTTGCCAGGGGGAGTGGTTTGTGAGGTGGCGCCAGCAAGCCATTAAGTGTGGAGATTTCTTATTGGTTGACTGCTGTATCTAGTTTATGTTAATTAAGATAAGCTGTGTGGAATGTATAAATACCTCTGTTGTCCTACAATAAACGGCTCCCACTCCTGCTGTATCAATGTACACAAGTTGCTCATCACCCCCCCCCCCCCC
>NW_026000048.1:18048249-18058617 GCF_001458135.2 Marmota marmota marmota
CAAGTTGTTCATCCCCCCCCCCCCCCCGTTATTTTGCTGCAGCCGGACTTCGGCAGACTGCATACCAGTTTTATAGTCATACTAAAAAGCACAGCAAAATTTTAGAATTAGTGTGTTATGGTTTGGATGTGAGGAGTCCCCCAAAAGCTTATGCATGAGACAATGCAAGACAGTTCAGAGAAGAAATGACTGGGTTGTAAGAGCCTTAACCCAATCTGTGAATAATTTCCCTGATGTGATTAAATGAGTGGTAACTGGAGGAGGTGGGGTGTGGCTGGAGGAGATGGTTCAGCGGGCAGGGGGCGAGGGGGGGATGGCTTTGGGGTATATATTTGTATATGGTGAGTGGAGTTTCTCTCTGCTTCCAGATCATCATGTGAGCTACTTCCCTCTGCCACACTCTCAGGAGCTAGCAAAACCATGATGTTGGCCCTCAGCTTGAGCCCAGAGGAATGGAACCTGCTGTCCATGGACTGAGACATCTGAAACTGTGAGCCCCCAAATAAATTTTTCCTCCTCTAAAATTGTTCTGGTTGGGTCATTTAGTCACAGCAGTGAAAAAGCTGACTAAAACATAGCAATAACATTTGGAATACAGATAACCAAATGTGACATGATTATTCTACTGATGACCAAAGATTGAATTTGTGCTCAAAGGGCATTGTATAAAATGTTGCAGGGTGTGAGTGAAGGACCCGCTGGGGATCCTATTTCCTGGTCCCTGCAGCAAAGAGGGATCATGTGACTACTTCAGCAAGTGGGATTAAATGGAAGTGAAGTATGTAACTTCCAGGTTGAAATGGTTTTGAAGTGGGTATGCCTTTCCCCTTATCTCTCTTTCCTATTCACTCTCTGAATGGGGTCCCAGAAGAGAAGCATAGATAGCACAATAGAAAATATATGATGGGTTGTTCTGACCCACTGAGCTATTTGAGCTTTTTCTAGTATAACCATCAGCATTACCTTATTACCTACCTTGACAATTTGTATTATCTAAAAATATAGAGCAAAAATTGGTAAGAAAAACAACCCAATAGAAAATCTGCACAGATGAGCTGACAAATGGCAGCAAAGAAATTTGCAAATAGACTTGACCTCACTATAATTAGAAATTGAGAAGTTAAGTAAGAACATACAGTTTTATAATCATCAGACTGCAATGGTTTACAAATCTGTAATAACAAGTCAGAATCAGATTGTGGGGAATTGGGAATTCCTGTACTGTATTAGAGAGAATCTTAACATTGCTCAACTATTGTCAAGAGCAAATTAGAAAAACTGAGTATAACTGAAGAAGATTGTGACCCCAGGACCTGCTCACACCATTTTTAATATATATCACAGAGAACCCCTCATTTATGGCATTATGAATGCTTGCAAAAAAAAGAAAACTTAGAAATAAGCTAGATCTGTAAAGACTAGAAGAAGGATGACTGTATTGTGTCTTTCAAAATGGAATTGGTACAGCAGGGTAACAAATGAATTAAACTTATAAATATAAATTTAAATAAATCTTAACAGGTTAATATTTATCCAGATCAAAGTATGTTGAAATGTAGTATCATTTAAATTTTAAAATGCTGTATTTTGCTTAAGGTTACATTAAGTGTACATTATTAAAATTCCAAAAATACTTAGAGAACATTACAATTCCAGAATAGTGGTCATTCTGGGTAGGGAGGATAGAGAATGGAATCATAAAGAAATATTCAGGAGGCTCTAAAAATCTTAACAATATTTTATTATTAAAAGAATCTGAGATAGCTGCGTGCGGTGGTGCACACCTATAATCCCAGTGGCTTGGAAGGCTGAGACAGGATTGTGAGTTCAAAGCCAGCCTCAGCAAAAGTGAGGTACTAAGCAACTCAGTGAGATCCTGTCTCTAAATAAAATACAAAATTGGGCTGGGGATGTGTATCAGTGGTTGAGTGCCCCTGAGTTCAATCCCTGGTATCAAAAAACAAAAGCAGAAACAAAACACAGAATCTGAGATAAATGTGGTAAAATACCAAGAATTCCTAAGATAAAGTGTTATGAGCAAGTGTTCATTAAATCAGCCTCTGTATTACTTGCCGATGCATTTGAAATATTTAAAAATTTTATAAAATTATAGAAGCAACCAATTGTGATCTTATTTGGTATGAATCACAAAAATCTGAGATATTGAGTCATGCCATAAGTAAAACGTGGAAACAATATGGAAATCAGCTGGTTTCCTTGACTTTCTTTTTAAACTTGTGACAAACCTTAGTCCAGCTGGCTACCTCTGATATGTCCACTCCTCTCTGATTAGTGTTGGATGGTCATTTGTAAGAGCTTTAGAGGAAAAAAAGTCTGAATGAAGCACTTGAAAGCCTTTAAACTGATTTGGATTATAGGGTGACAAGGTGGACAATTATGCTTTATTAATCCTGACTCTATCCTGCCCCAGCAATCCTACTTAAGATGAAGAAATTACTTTAAAAAAAAAATTCAACAGCTTCTTTTGATGACTATTTGTTTTACATAGAAAGAAGAGGTGCATATCCTTTTTAAAAAAATTAAAGTGCAAGAACAGAAAAATGGGAAATGTGAATAGCCACATGCCTTCTCGTTCAACTCTCAACTCCCACCTTTCAATGGAAATCTGAGAGTATTGCATGAAGATAATTTTTTCCTCACTGAGATGAGAAAAGGTGATCACCATTTTCTGGAAAATAATAGCAATTTTTAAAATCCCATGTAGTTAACAGTTCTCTCAAATGGCTTTACTTCACCCTGCTAGTTATCATTTTTTACCTGTATGACTCAAAGCAATTGATAGCAAATGTGTTATGCTATTACCTGGGCTGCATACTTCAGCCTGAATTTTTTCAAATGATATTCAACAATGCATTTGGTGTGTGTTCACACTTTGTATAAAAATCCCTCTATAGTAAATCTCACATACGTCCTTCATTTTGTGTAATATTATCCTTCTCTTGTCTGGTATCAGAGATACTCAGACAAATTGCTCTTACATGTTTCTAGAAGTAAATGTTATTATTATTGTTATAGTTGTAAAGATTTTTTTTTTTTGCTATTATTTGTTTGTGATACTAAGGATTTAACCCAGGAGTGCTCTACCACTGATGAGTTATATCCCCAGCATCTTTTGTTTTTCACTATTTGAGACAGGATCTCACTAAATTGCTAAGACTGGCATTGAACTTGCAATCCTCCTGCCTCAGCCTCCCCAGTCACTGGGATTATAGTTGTGTGCCACCTCACCTCGCTATTATTGGTATTTTTTAAAGATCTAATTTAAGCATATCTACCATAGGCCCAACCTGTGGGACTATAACCTTTTATCTTCCTGATTGCCTATAAAAATAACTACAGTCACCAGTTGAGTATCTTCAATAGCAGACATATTATATATGTCTTAGAGCAAAACTTCTGTAAGGAAGTTATTATTCCAATTTACCAGAAGAACCAACTAAAACTTCCATTTCCAGCACACCGTTGCTCAGTCTTAAAAACAACGCTGTCTGATGCAGAGACTGAAATGGTGGTTTTCCATGTCTGATGGGCACACGTGACTTGGAGACCTGTCAAAAGGCGCCAGTTTTTGAAATGTGGATTTGCATGCAGGAGAGTATTTTAAGCAGTGCTCTGGGCAACAACCCATAGGAGGTGGGAAGGCAGGACTGGACTGAGGGAGAGTGTGAACTGTGAGGGCTTTTGCAAAAAACGCTTCCCCTATTCCAGAGGAAAGTGGGATCTTTCAAGACGCCTCCTGCAGCCTCAGTGGGGGAAAGCAGCTGGACCTTTGTACCTTGACGTTGGCGGGTCTTTGGAAGCAGGCTGCTGCAGGGAAGGCAGTTTCCTTCTGATGGGAAGAGACTCAGGGGCCAGCTGCCAGCAGCCAGGGGCATGACTGCCTGGGTCCTTCAGGTTTAATCTGGATGACATTCCCCAGCAGAGGTAGTCAAGTCCTTGGGAGATTGAAAAGTTGCTGACGACTTGGCACGGCCATCCACCAGGGACCCTGAGGACCAGGTGTACCCTTTAAGAAAATTGAAGTGAACCACTGAGCACAGAGCAGAATGACCCTGCCTTTCCGCCTACTGTGTCACAGTTTACAAAAAGACTTTTCTGTTCATTATTTTATTTGAGACTTAAAATGCCCCTCGGAGATGCTGCAATTAAAGGTTGGGAGATTGAGGCTTAGAGACTGAGGGGTCCAAATCTCTCTCTCTCTCTCTCTCTCTCTCTCTCTCTCTCTCTCACACACACACACACACACACACACACACACACACGGAAAATTCTCACATCAACTGCAGCCCATTTTTGGCCCATTTGGATTGTGAGGCTTTTGTGTTTTATCTCAGGGCCAAAATGCCGGTGTTGTAATACAACACCTCAACTTCTCTTCATCTCGAATAACTGACAACCTTTGAAATTTCCCAACAAAGTAAAAGACCTGACACATCCAATGATTTTAAATGTTGAAAAAACAGAAACCGTGCATCACTGCAGAAATGTCTGCTTTATAAGTCACCCTTAATAAGGGAGGCCATTAAATCATGCATTTTAGCATAAAAATAAACCTATTAGTCCTGACAACCACTGCATCTTGGAAGATCTCTCCCACATGTTGCATCGGAAGCAGATGGAATGTCATATGAACATTTTTGAGGAAAAAATTTATGCTCAGCATCTCAAGATAAAGTGTCACAGGCCACTTTAAAACAGTACTCAATGCCAGGGGCAAAGAATATGGGAGGAAAAGAAACCTAAAATAATCTGGGCCACTTTAATTTTCCTTTGCAGGCCCACATTTCCCCTAAAATCTGAAGATTCTGCATTCAGTTAACACTGGGAACATTCAGGAAATGTGGTTGTTAGGAAAAACCACAAACAGCACAATGTTTAAGAGATTTCGTAGATAGATTTGATACATATTGGGCCTTTGTTCCATAAAGACGGGAAATACGTATGACTATGTTATTTTCAAAACTGTGGTTATTATTTTTCTTTAATAGCAAGAATATTAGTGCAATAATAATTTTATGGGGGAAATGCTGTAACGCAGCTCTGCTTTCTGAGTTTGGTCACAGGGTGTGGTTAATATTTGCAAAGATCATGCTGCCTTTAATTCTTGTAGTTCTGTGTTCTAGAATGAAAAGTTCTCAATTTGGAGATTTTGGGGCTTGAACAATAAAATCTCTATTATCGGGTCAATTTATTCTTGGGGAAACAGCATGATAGTGGGACTGATCTTTGAGGAGGAGACAGGGAAGAACATTCTGGAACAGGAACAGAGACCCTTTCACAAAGAATGAAGTCATAAGGGATTCCCATTGCAAACATCTCCAGCTCTGGTTGCACCTAGAAGCTAAGAAGGGGGTTTGCAGCCTTTAGTAAGAATGGGAAGAAGAAGATATTGTGAACCTAAGTTCAGGGAAATAAAGGGGAGGGGTGAAGGCTCTTAGAAGCTTCTCACTTACCTTTTCAGATAACTATAGACAGGAATCCCCTCTGAAAGAGTTACAAAACTTTGAGCCTCTGTTGACTGTGTCTGCTTCCCTGTAAAAATTATTAAAGAAAACCTTAAAACAGAGGGAAGAGGTAGGAGTAGTTATGCTTAGGGACCAGATTGTACCCCTCAATAGGTTGTGGAGTGGAGAAAGACAATCAGTGTGTATGAAGGCAAATGCATCTCTCTGCACAAGGAGACTACTCACAGAAGGGGAAACTGAATGTCCATTTGGGGCTGCAGCCAGGTATGGTGGCGCATGACTGTAATCCCTGCAGCTCAGGAGGATCATGAGTTTAAAGCCAGCCTCAGCAATTTATCGAGGCCCTAAGAAACTCAGTGAGCCCCTGTCTCTAGATAAAATACAAAAAAAAAATGGCTGGGGATGTGGCTCAATTGTTAAGCACCACTGGGCACAATCCCAGGTACCAAAAAAAAAAAAAAAAATTAGGGGCTGCAAAGACTTACTGGTACTGAGTAGTGAAAATTCCACATGTTGATCAATAACTCCCAAATAGATGTCTCTAGTCTTGTCAGCCTCCTTCCTTCTCTCTTTCAGATTTGTGTCCTGCTTGTCTGCTAGGCCTGTTCCTTTTTTTGTTTTGGGTACCAGGGATTGAACTCAGGGGCACTCTAACCACTGAGCCACATCCCCAGCCCTATTTTGTATTTTATTTAGAGACAGGGGCTCACTGAGTTGCTTAGTGCCTCACTTTTGCTGGGGCTGGCTTTGAACTCGAAATCCTGTCTCAGCCGGTGGGATTATGGGTGTGCTCACCACACTCAGCACCTGTTCCCATTTATGACTCACCAGGATCTCCAACTCAGTGAACCTAGGACACAGTATGTCTTCCTGATTTAAACAGCCTAGTTACAGTACCAATGCCTTAGGGAGATACTGTATTGAGACAGGGGGAGAAGGAAGTTTCCAAGGAAGGTATTAAAAACTTATCAGGAGACAGTACAAATAAGGAACTGAGCAAGATGAGATGGGTTGTTATAGCATTGCCAATTGCATTGTTTCTTTCCACAGTCACCATACTTATCAGTGCCTCTTCATTTCTTTTTACTTGGACGATTGAAATAGCCTGTACCAATATTTCCTCACTGCTCTCTTGTATGTAATTTTCCTGCTTATAAAATTCTGAGTGCCTTTCCATTGCCAACTTAACAGTTTGTGCCTGCTTTAATGGTAACAGCAGATTCTTACCAGCTGAGTCTTTATCTTCACTTATTACCTCAGCCAAGCTGGACTATATCCCTCCCATAGAGAACAACCCATCTCATCTTGCTCAGTTCTTTATTTTGTACTGGCTCCTGATAGGTTTTTACACCTTCCCCTGGAAAGTTCCATCTCCCCCTGTCTAAATACAGTATCTCCCTAAGGCATTGCATACTGTGTCTTCTGGGATATTTCTTCTGAACCTCCTCCTTTTAACGGGAATTTTTTTTAAAAAAATTATACTAATGGTTTGTTTATAGTCAAAAGACAGCAGCTCTTTGTACTTACAATTACGTGCAGATAGCTTTCCCAAGACTGGTACTGAGGACCCTGAACTAGAAATCATATTGCTGTTGGTTCAGTGTAAGGTATTGATGGTGAAGCCTCATTAAATAATCTCTCTCACAACAGAGGAATTCTCTTAGGACCGAATGTGTTTCTCTCCATGTCAGTGTCTCATGGCTCTCAACAGAACGAATCTAATCCAAGGTAAGAGAAGGGGCAAAAAATACGTTATGACTGTTGTTTCATGGTTCTCCACCGGCTACAGACTTTTTCTTTGTTTCTGGTTTCTAAACAAAAGCACCTAGTCATATAAATATATAAATACATGGAAACAGATAAGAGTTCCTGATATAAGGAGTTGGGAGGAGTGTGGGCCCCAGTTCAGCAATTCAAAACAAACTGAGATAACACGAAATTTAAGTTACTATAGTTAGGTACCTTCCTCCTGCTCTTTAAAGTGGTTATATTACCTTAGCAAAAAGCATATAAAAATCCTAACAGAATTCCCATACCAGTTCCATGATCAGCCTTTTTTGGGGGGTGGGGGGCACTGGGGATTGAACTTAGGGGCACTCAACCACTGAGCTGCATCCCCAGGCCTATTTTGTATTTTATTTAGAGACAGGGTCTCACTGAGTTGCTTACTGCCTCGCCATTATTGAGGCTGGTTTTTGACCTCACAATCCTCCTGCTTCAGTCTTCCAAGCTGCTGGAATTATAGGCATGTGCCACCACAACTGGTATCAGTCATGCTTAATGAGTTTCAGAGAGTATGGAATCTGCTGGAAGGAATAAATTTTCTGAAGGCATTTTTCTTAGGTGTTGTGACCTGTGGCCTGCAATCTTGATGAGATGGTTAGTCAGGCCTACCTGAAGATGGAATCTAGCCCCTAATGTGTCACTAATGATGAAATGACATGAAGAAACTTGTTGAATATAGGGCTTTCAAAGAGTCGCTTTATTCTGGTATTCAAAAAGCTTTCTTGGTAATTTATTAAGTATTCATGTGGCTTTTCAATGCTTTTTACAGGTCAGACAGCTTTCATGCAGTTGACTAAATCCTTAGAGAAACAGTCATTATAATTTATTTTTAATTTTTATACCCCACTTTGTTTCAAATGATACTTAAAGCAAGATAGATATAATCATACTGTAACTTCAGAGATGGGATATTAGGTATTGGTTGAGTTCATAGAACAATGAAGTGGCAAAAAATTGATTTCAAACTAAAATCTGTATCCCTGTTCCCTGTTTTGTGCAAGACTAAATTTAGTTCTATAAAGTGAAATAATTTTGAGTGTATAGTGTCTTTAGAAGTAGTGTTTTAGATAACAGGATTGTGAACTACTATAAATAGAAAAATGCTATGGGTAAGCATCGGTACTTACTTACCATATTTCCCAGCATTTGACTTTTAGAAATATTGGGATTTAGATTTTGAGTTGATATTTTTCATGCTTAGTCTCTGCCTAAAGGTGATTTTATTTTCTGGAACATATAATTAAAAGCAATGCATGAATGGAAAATAGTTTTTGTTTTCCATTTTAACCGCAATTTTGGGCTCTTTTTGTATTTGGATAAATTGAAGGGCCAACTTTAAGAGCTGAGATGTTGCGTGTGTCTAGTTTTACTTAGAAAGAAACTGTTGGCATGTGTGTGATGGAAAAGCTAAATACCACGGCTGACAAACAACTGAAAAACAGCCTTTGAGTGACAAATCAAATGAAATTTTGCATTGTAAAAATCCTTGATCTGTGTGTGTCTTTGTAAAACTGAATGCTTCCTTGAAAGATAATTAAATTTCCATTATTCGCCTTTTCCTTGCATATGTTGACAGTTTTATCAAAAACATATTAAACTATTTTCATTGGTTGATTTGTGATTTTAAACCTTAAACTAAGACAAATGGTATTGTGCTTTTTTCTTTTCTTTGTAGTTGTGTATTTTTTCTCCCAGGACATACAGTTGTTTTGTTGTTGTTGTTGTTTCATACTCCATTGTAATAAATCTATAAAATACCTTTTGTGAAGATTTGACTGTCCTGTGAATTACCATATTGAAAAAATTGAAATAATCTGTTAGTTAGCTTTCTGTCCTGGTAATAAAATATCTGTGATGATCAATTTGTAAAAAATGAAGTTTTATTTTGGCTCACAGTTTTGGAGATAGTCCAGGATTGGTTGGACCTGCTGATTTTGGACCTGTGGCAAAGAAGCACATTATGGGAGAAGCCTATGGTCAAGCAAAGCTGCTGACCTCATGACCTGGAAGTGAAACAGGAAGAGAAAGAGACTGGAGTGTTCACACAATCCCCTTTGAAAGCACAGCTCCAATGACCTAAAATCTCCTATTAGGCTCATCGCCTAAAGGTTCTGTCCCCTTCCTGAAGCTCCATGGACTTGGAAGCAAGGTTTAGCACATGGAGCTTTGGAGGATACTCAAGATCCAAACCACAGCATAGTCCAAATGTCTACATGTAGGGAAAGATTTAATATTTACCTGATAAAATGGTGGGGAGAAGGTAAGAGATGTGTTAAGATTATTTAGTGTAACCACTATACATTATTATGTTATAAGATAATATTCTACCCTAAAATTATAAGATCATACTATATTATTAAATGGAAAAGTAAAAACAAAATTACTTCAATATTTATCGTGAAATATCTCAAACACACTGAAAATAGCATATAAAATATATTGAACAATTCTTTCAAATGTCAACTAAGTATTCTATTTTTTAAATATTTTTTAAAACAGAAAAATTACTTTCAAATATAGTTACATTCCCTTTTATCTTTTCTGAAATTTATGTTCAAGAAATATGTTCATATTCTTCACTCAATCCATACTGTAATCATAAGTACAAATTCAATATTTATCATTCTTTCCCATGGTATTATATATTTACAAACACATTTTTACATATAAATTTGGTGCAGCATTTTTAACTTTAAACACATTTCATAAATTTATATATTCCACAGTTTGCTTTTTTTAAATACTCGGTTCAACTTTATATTTTAAATTTTTTCTTCCAATACTTAAAGATGTGATTAATTCACTTTTTCTATTATAAAGTGTTATGTTAGATGACTATACCATAATTCATTTCTCTCTTCCCATTTGGATGGCCATTAGGTTATTTCTATTTATTCACAAATATATGCAATGCTGCTGAACCTCCTTAGACACCAGTTTCTTCAAGATATGCACCTAAAGTGGGATTCCAAAGAGCAAGAACACCTGTAATAATGTTTTGTTTTTTTTTAAAGAGAGAGAGAGAGAGAGAGAGAGAGAATTTTTAATTTTTTTTTTTTTTTTTTTTTTTTTTTTTTTTTTTTTTTTTTTTTTTTTT
>NW_026000048.1:18058642-18123087 GCF_001458135.2 Marmota marmota marmota
TTTTTTTTTTTTTTTTTTTTTTTTTTTTTTTTTTTTTTTTTTTTTTTTTAGTTTTTGGCGGACACAACATCTTTGTTTGTATGTGGTGCTGAGGATTGAACCCGGGCTGCACGCATGCCAGGCGAGTGTGCTACCACTTGAGCCACATCCCCAGCCCTGTAATAATGTTTTTTATTGGTCTCCAGTTTCCAAAGAATTTGTATAAATTTACTCATACCACCAGGAAGGAGAGCTCCTTTTCCTCCAAATCCTTGAATTTTCTCAGACTTTGACATTTTTTCCAATAAATGACCATGATAATAGTCTATTATTTTGAGTGTTCCAGATATAATCTTGCAAAGGTTTATTGATTTATACTGTTTTCTTTTCTGTCAATTGTTACTTTGTCCTTTTTTCCAGTTGTGATGTTTTGTTCTTACTGGGTTACAGGAATTCTCTATACATTCAGTGAGATAATTTTTGTTGGTTTTACTAATAGTAAAAGTGACTTGATTTTGTTTTCTTCTTCAAAATTATGGTGACTGTTCTTGGTCCATTGCTGTTTCATATACATTTTTGAAGAAGACATTAAGACTAACAAAAATCTTATTGCCATCTTGATTGGAATTGTATGAAAGTCACAGTAAATTTGGAAAAAAAAAAACTGACTTTTCTGCTATTTTCTCCACACCAGAACATAGTATGTCATTTCAGTTACTTGAAATTTTTATGTCCTTCAAAATATATTATATATTCCATAGTTGTGAACTTATACATTATTGTTAGGTTAATTTCTAGGGAAACTTATTTTTTTATTGTGAATGTGATCACTCCTCGTTGAAATTTTAAATTGTATGTTCCCTTTAGATAAAGTGCTGTTCATTTCTTATGTAGATTTTGTATCCAACAACCTCACTAAACTCATATTTCTAGGAGTTTGTAGATTCTCTTAGATGTCTATGTCAGCGATCCTCAAAATATGGCCCCTGAATCAACAGCATTATCATCATCTTAAAAGCTGTTAGACATGTGCAAATTACAGGCCAAAACCTGATTCACTGAATCAGAAACTGAAGATGTAGTTGAATTAAGAACCTTAAGATGGAGAGATTATCCTAGATCATCTTTGCAGGCAATATCTGATCACATGAGTCCTTGAAATAAGCCGAGTTTCCAGGCTATGGTTAATGGGATATGTAACTCTAGAGAAATTGTCAGAGAGAGATATGCTCTGGTCATGGTCAGTCAAGGAAACAGATTCTCCTATAGCTCGAAGAAAGGAATATAGCTGTATGACACCTTGATTTAAGTCCAAGGAGATCAGTGGACTTCTAGTCTACAGAAATGTAAGATAAAAAGTTCATACTGTTTTAAGTCTCTGATTGTAGTAATTTATTACAGCAGCAAAAAGAAAACAAAATTCAGGGTCAAATTCACCCTTTTTACCTGGTTTTGTAAAGTTTGACAAATGTATGCAGTTTTGTAACCACTACTGTGCAGATACAGAAGATTTCCATTATTCTAAATCATTCCTTCATGACACTTTTCAGTCAGTCTTGCCCCCAACATCCCCTGCTGCTGACCTGATTTCTGTTATTAGTCTTGCATTTTTCAGAGGGTCATTTAAATAGAATCACAAGCTTTCTGTGGCTGGCTTTTTTAATTTACATAATCTTTTTGAGATCCACTTGTGTTGTTAGATGTTTTCAGTGGTTCATGTCTTTCATGACTAAGTAGGGTTCTATTTATATATGGACAACATATCTCATCTGTTCTTGATTTAGGGCATGAGGGTGATGTCCCAAATTGAGGACCATGATAAAAAGAGGCAGTTCCAGGTATGGCCTTAGGTTTGATTGATTTGTGCATCAAAAGCACACTTGGGTCTGCAAGACCCCAAAATATCAAAGCATAAAAATATGTAGAAAATAGGAACATGTTTAATAGAGATGTAATTAATAAAGCTGTTTTAATAATTATAAACATTTGCATACAGGTCAATGGGGGTGCATGCTTTTATTTCTACTGAGTAAAAAACTAGTAACACAATTGGTGGTTAATATAAGTGTATGTTTAACTTTTAAGAAGGGCGAAACTATTCCAAAGTAGTTGCATCATTTTGCATTCCCACTACCAAAGAATGGGAGTGAGAGTTATTTTCTCATCCAAAATGACACTTGATGGTGATTCCTAATATATATATTTTTTAAATTTTATTTTTAGCTATTCAAGAAGTGTACTGTTGTATTGTTGTGGTTTTCATTTGCATTTCCCTAACAACTTGTGATGTAAGTATTTTTTTTTTATTTGTGTATCTTTTTCACTTCATTATTTGTTTAAATACTTAACCTATTTTTAACTGGGCTATTTGTCTTTTTATTATTGTATTATAGAGAGTTCTTGACATATTCTGGAAATAAGTATAATACATGTTTTGCAAATATTTTCATTGAAAAATGCCTTTTTCTTTTTTTATAATTTGAAAACATCACATGGTTTTCTCCTTTAATTTGCTATTATGGCTCAATATACAAAAATATTTCCTAATTATTGAACTGACTTTAAATTCCTAGAATAAATTTTAATTGGTTCCTAATTAAAATGAATAAATTTTAAAATTTTTTAATTGATTATGCTATTGTTAATATTGTTTGAATAATTTCACTTTTATGTTCTTTCAAATATTCATGTCTCTAATTGTCTTTTTATGCTTGCCCTTGTGCATTCTTAATATCATTGTTATTCAAAATGGATGATATATATCAAATACATTTTTTATATTAATTTTCTGAAATAAATTGTGTGACAGCTGCTACTTCTTTCACACACAAACACATCAGGTCTATGTCAGTTCCCAGAAAAATAATGATAACCAAAATAATAGTGATAATAATACTATTCAGGGCTGCAGACATATCTCCAAGTTTATCTTGGAAATTCTTTTCTCTTTTTTCCCTGCCCTGGATACTATTTGTAAATTCTCTTCTCTGTTGGCCTTTCTCTCTCCCTCTCTGCACATTTTACCTTCTCATATTGGAGAAATATATTTTCCAAAAGCCTAAAAAAGGCTCCATAGGGAATTCATTGTTTTTGAGAACTTCTATGTCTGAAAATGACTAGCCTAGACTTACATTTGATTTATTCTTTGACTAGAAGTACAACTTGAAGTGATAAACCATTTCTGATTCATTTTGAGGTGTAGGTAGTCTTTCACTCTTTCTTACCTACATACGTAGTCTTAAGAAAGTTGGCACCTTTCTGATCCCTTCAGTGTATGACCTAACACCCATCCCTCTACCCCTTCTTTTTAGCCCTGCTAATCTCTGAACTATCACAATAATTATTTTATTATCTTTGTTAATTTGTTAGGCAAAGCATACTATCCCATTAATTATGGAAATCCTGGGAAAATTTCAACTTGGAAGCCAGGATTTGCCTTCACCAACATCTTCACCAAGGGGAGAACTCTACACTAGTTAAATTAGATCCATTTGTCAAATAGATGGAATGCTACCTACATTTACTCCATTTATCAAATGAGACAGCTCTTGCTTACGTGTGATATAGCTCCCTGCTTTCATTTTACTCCATGCCAAAGAGAAAAGTAGGTAGTTTGGCGTAAATGCCAGGAAAAAAGTTTTTAGCAGATTTCTATTGTAATAGGCCAAAATATAAACTTTGTTTAAGCCAAATGAGTGAAAAGAAAGATTGGAAACTCTTGCTGACAAAACTAATGTGACCTTAACGGAAGATACATGGGTTTTGAGTTATCTCATCATTAAAATATGTTCTGAAATTTAGAAAATTATATTAAAGTGAAATTCACGATAGCTTCCGTGATTTGTTTTACCACTTAATCTTAAATAAGATAAAGATGTCAAGACATGGAAGAATGGATCTAATAAAGATTTTAAGCAGAGAAAATTGCAAATCAACATGCTCAAAAAAGCCAGAAGTACAAAGCACATAGCCACCTATGCAGAAATACCCATGCTTGCTCCACAGAACCCACGTCATTGTCATCCTGTCCCTGTATCAAACTGGGCTCTGTGTTCAGGAAGGCTGACCTAGCTACGTGTCAGCTTTCCTTATTCCCCGGGTTCTGCTTGATTTTGTGCAATAAGAACTACTAAAAGGAGGTGAAATGGCAGAGGGTGAGAAAAGATTTGACTCATTGATTCTTCACTCCCCATCTCAGAGCTGCTTGCCCCTGTCTCCCTTTAGTAGCAGACCTGGCTTCTCTTACACAGCTAGGACTCTCTCCAGGCTCCAGTGACACCATTCCTTTCCCCACCCCTTGTGGTCAGAGACTGTAATGGCTTACTGTGCTTGAGAGACGTTGGTGTGACACTCTTTATTTTCACAGTGGGATAGCTCCTTGTTCAACTCCACTCACTTAGACCTTTGTGAGAGTGATAACTCTTTCTCCTGGGACTATGACTGATACAGACCACTCTCTAGCCCCATCGCCCATTATGTTCTGTGTCTTCTACTCCAGCCATAAACACCTAACTGAAGATACTCTAGGACTTCCAAGCACTGAGCATACCACTGCTTCTTTTTCTCTTTAAATCCATCTCACAGTTTTGTCATTGAAAACTTCACCTTGACTGCAGTCCTTTGCCTGATCCCCAAGGTCTTTAAATGTCTGATGTGTATATATATTTTTGCGTCAACCTGTTATTACCTTTTACAATGTTTATAGCAGCCCGATTCACAACAGCTAAACTAGGTTGGAGCCAACCTAGATGTCCTTCAGTGGATGAATGGATAAAAAAAATGTGGCATTTATACACAATGGAATATTACTTAGCAATAAAAAAGAATAAGATCATGGCATTTGCAGGGAAATGGATGGTATTAGAGAAGATTATGCTAAGTCAAGTTAGCCAGTCCCCCAAAAATCAAATGTCTTCTCTGATATAAGGTGGGTGACTCAAAATGGGGTTGGGAGGGAGAGCAAGGGAGGAAGATTACCTCTAGATAGGGAATAGGGGTGGGAGGGAAAGGGAGGAAGAAGGAGAATAGCAAGGAAGTGGAAGGAGACGGTCATCATTAAACAAAATTCATGTATGAAGATGTGAATTTGGTGTCAACATACCTTGTATCCAAACAGAGATTTGATAAATTGTGGTATAAAGGTGTATTAAGAATTGCAATGTTGGGCTGGGATTGTGGCTCAGCAGTAGAGTGCTCACCTAGCACAGGCGGGACCTGGGTTCGATTCTCAGCACCACATAAAAATAAAGGCATTGTGTTGTGTCCATCTACAAAAAAAGATTCTCTCTCTCTCTCTCTCCTTTAAAAATAAAGAATTGCAATGCAAAAATTTATGAATGTAATGCACTCCTCTATTGTGATGTATGTAAGAAATAATAAAAAAATAAATTAATTAATTTTAAAAATTTACTTTTCTAGGCCTCTGCTTGTATTGGAGTAAAAGTTCCTTTATTTCTTTTTCCTTTTTTTTTCTTCTCAATGGTGATAGTATGGAAAATTGAACCCCTTGTCGTGCACACGTTAGGGCAGATGCTCTACCACCAAGCTTTATCCCCAGCTGAAAATTTATTCAAAGCAGATGTAATGCCTTGGTCATCTTCTCCAGCACTGAGGAAGAATCTGTTGGCAAAGATCAATGAATGAGGGAGACCACAGGCACTAAGGACAACTGGGAGATGATGCCACCAGTTGGACATAGAAAAAAAAAAGATTTTGGTGAATGTAAATCAAGAAGAAGGAGGACACAAAGATTAAAGGAGACAAACATGAATAATTTAGTAGATGCAGAAACCATTGCCAGGAGTTATAATGTGCAGAGGGGAGAAAGGCTCCGGAGGAAGAGGAGGTTAAAGGCATCTCCCAGGGCTGTCCTGAGGGGGTGGGTGGAAGCTTTGGGGAGAAAGTGGGCTTGGTTACAAATATGGGCAAGTTTTGCTTTGGGCATTAAAGCCAGTAAACTGGCTGAACCTCCAGAGGGAAATAATCTGGTGTAAATTGTGAAAGAGCAAGGGATCGAGGGGAAGCCAGTAAAGCAGATGCAGTGACAGAAAAAAGGACAAGATTGATGGGAGATAGAGCTCAGTGTGAGCTGCTGGGTTTGATCCTCAGCTCTGCACAGAGAGGGAGAAAGAGGAAGAGGGAGAAGGAAACGCCTGCATCCTTCTGTGCCACCAAAAGATGGGAGGAGAGGTTTTCAGGAAGATGGGTTACAGACAAAATGTCAAATAAGGGGAAAGAAGAGATCAGCAGGATCAGTGATTCTGGATCCTTGGGGGCAGAAGTCACACCCAGAGGGTTGCCAAAGGAATAGTGGAGGAAACGGTAGTGAAAGGACATACATAGACATTCCGAGGGGATTATCAAGTGAACTGGAGGAGATCAAAGAGAAGGTCTACCTCGATTTCCTTGAAATTATCTCCCAGCTGCTCTAGTTTGGCTCTGGAGTGGGACCCTCCAAGGACCAGGTGTTAAAGACTCATTACCCAAAGAGGCACTATCAGGAGCTTTGGAACCTTTAAAAGGAGGGTGCTGGGAGGACTTTAGGTGTCTGGGGTTGTGCCCTTTGAAGATTTATGGAAAATAATTTTCCTACAAAATAGCCCCCAAAGAAAAGTAGAGACACAATGCGAATGGGGGGGTCAGGGGGTCTAGCCTAGCATTCACCTTCCAGTAAATCCTTTCCTGATAACTGTGGGCCCTGGAAGTCTGGAAGACAATAAATTCCAGAAAAAGAAATACCCATCCCTCACAATCTGGACTCCTGTCTCTCCAAGTAACAATGAGTCTCAACCTTTTATAGCTGCCCTACTGAGTTAAAAGTTTTAACCTACATAACTAGCCCCCGACTGTCTGAACGGCACACCCACAGGTTCCAATGACGAAACCACCCTAATTGTACCCCATAAAACCAAAGTCCCCTCTGTAACTGATGGCCATTTTCACATCCAGATAAATGAGTCCTCAGGACACCCAAGTCCATGAAGATCAATAAAAGGCTTCCCTGAAACTGTGGAGGTCTGCCCCCATCATTGTGCGTTTACACCCCTGGTGTGTGTGGAGGGGGATTGTTGGACCTCAGCCCCTTCCTTTGGCCCAAAGCAACTAGGCCAACAGGTCATGGACTGCAACTCTGTGTAACTTGCTCAGATATTTGTCATCGAACAGAAGGCTTTTGGTAACATGGTCGCTTCGTCTTCTGATTGTAGCCCTCATTGCTCTGAGGCTTATTTTTTAAAAGAAATTTTTATTTATTTTATTTATTTATTTTTTTCCCTCTCTTCTCCCTTCTCCCCTCTCCCCATCCCTAACAAGATGAGGGAGACAGTGTTATCTTTTCTTCCCCTAGTTGTGTTGCCCTTGGACATACCCACTACACAAAGGAGTTGCTGCTGAGGATCTGGGAACAGAGTATTTCCCAAATTAACAAGTGAATCCTAACACACCAGCAGGGTGCCCTGGGACCCCCTACCAGGGCACATCAGAAATGTAACCTTTGGAAGAGTTCCTTTAACACCCCACCCCCATCCCTTCTGATGGGGAGAATCACAGCCTTTGGGACAGAAGTCCCCTATGTTTCTCTTTTGCTAGGAAAAACATTAAATCTTCTTTTTCCTTTTTCTCAAAACCATGTCCTCATTATTGGATTGGCATTGGGGACAAAGACTGAGCTTTGGGATACATGATAACACACCAAAGTAGAGAGGGAATGTCATTTTCACTCTCCTTTACATTCTTTTATCTTTGCAGTGCTGGAGATGGAACCCAGGGCCTCACAGGTGCTAGGAAAGTGCTCTACCTCTGGGCTTGGCTCCCAGCCTCTCCTTTATGCTTTACATTGAAATCTGCCCCTATTATTGTCCCTTGGTGGTTAGGTGGTCACTGGCCGCATATGTACTCTGGAGCATGCATTTGTGTGCTGTTTTATTGTTTTCATAACTACCTCCAGCACATGCGAACTTTGCTCAGCCACAGTGAAGATGATACTCAAAACTTCCATGTGTCCATCTTTTAATCTCTTTAATGACATGAACCATTTATTCCATTCAGAGACTCTTGTCCCCTTTCTAGCTATTTTCCCAAAGGCAAATCTTAGTATTTAGTAGTCTATTCATTTATAAGGTTTTAAGAATCTTCCTCCCAGAAAACATAAAATGTCCACCAAAGAAAGCATCATTAAAATAAAGAGGAACAGTTATATTTCCCTGATTAAAAAAAGAGAAGAAGAAATGCTCATTCCTTGCTAAGACAGCTTTTGGCCAAACAAAGAATACACAGATTTTCTTTAGACATAAGGTCCCAAGATTGCTTTAAAGGACTAGAGAATCGTCTCTTAATTCCCTGAAGGAAAAGCTAGAAATATGGAGCTGAAGATACTGCTGTGGTGCATTCTCAGAAAACAGAAAGTGAGGAGCAATTTGATGAGCTACGGGATGAAATTACCCTGTGTATAGGCGTGTGTGAGAGACACAGGCACAAAGGCAGAAAATGCATTTGTGTGATTTCAGGTAGAGGAAGGCAAGCAAATGTGATTCTAAAATTAATAATAATAATAATAATAATAATAATAATAATGATAAAGCATCTGGAAGATTATAGTAACTGCTGAAATTGAAGAGTCTGGAGCATTGCAAAAGGTGTATAGAAAGAACCGGGTAAATGGAGATATGTGAAGTTATTCCTCCCTCTCCCTCCTGTCTTGGCATATCAAGATCTATTTTTTTTTGTTGGAAGCACAGAAGCATTTGTATTTTTGCTGGGGCAGTAAAAAATCGGTATTGCTCCTCAGCTTGTGTAATGCAAAGCACACAAAGCACAGAGATTCGATTATGATAGTCCATGATTGGGTGACAGAGATGAAATGAAGAGCACAACTTGGATTGTTAATAGAGTGAGTAGATTCCTAAATCTTAGAAGACATCATTTTGCATTTTTGAGCCCAGGGATGCAAAATTTAAAGAACAGGAGTTTGGTATTTGGATGTAGGTATATAAATGATTATGACTGCTTTCTATCTTTCCAAAACTTAGAACTAGTGCAGAAGTTTGAAGTGGTAGATTCTCTGCAGAACATGAACAACAGCGAGCTGAATCATTGCTTCTAAGAAATGTTCAGAATGAGAATGTTCTCGATGGAGAGTAAGAGAGAAACTGAAGTATGTTGAAAAAGTAATTTCTAACATGTATTTGATTACTTTTTAAAAGTGTTTTCATCTGGCATTCCAAATCTAATTTTCTCAGTCTGTTTGAATCTTACCAACATTCTCCCCTGAACAGTGAAGAGAATAACCTCATGTAACAAGAAGGATTTTCCTTGAAATCTTGTACTGCATTTCTTCTCAGAACCCAGAGCTCTCAGACACCATTTCCCCTTGAAGGGTAAGTTCTGCTCTTTGCTGCCAGAATTGATGAATGTTAAGGAAAGTTCATTGAAATAATGAAACAAGCCTTCCAATTGGAAATGATGAAAACCATCTAGATATATAGAATTCTGTAGATTTATATAGGTGATGATGTCAAGGTGTCCAGCTTCTACCTTGGACCACACAATCTCTGAGAGGCTATGAGAGGGAGCCCGGTTGCCACTGGTACCTAACAAGATGGCGGGACTGCCCCTTGTGTTCATTTCAAGTGAAGCAACAGTGCCTACTCATTTTTTATATGTGCTAATCAGAGAAGAGATCATTGTTTTGTTGCTAGTATCCATTTTTAACCCCAGGTTTGCCTTTGTAGAATCTCCTTACTACCAATTTCAATCCACACAGTGTAAGAATTACTGATACCAGGGATGGCATGGGACTCCTCAGGATACTTCTTTGTCCCAGCCGCATTGATCCCTTTAGGGACAGGCAAGGGTCCCAATTAAAACCAACACAGTGGTATCTTTGTACGATTGCAGAGCCCATTGAGAAAAGATGTATGGTATTTGTTTTTAATTTTTTTTTCTACAGGAATTGAAGGTGTGGGAATGCAAGCTTAGAGCTACTGGCAGCTGTTTTATCATCATGAGGGGTAAATGACTGAGTGTGGCATCAACATTTATTTGGGAATGTAGCATGGTAACTTCTCATGAGAACTGCAATAATTTTTAGAAGAAAATAACAATCATCAAATGACAAGCCTGACACTCTGGTTTTCAGTTTCTCATTCTCCATGGCCCTTCTGCCATTACTGATAGCTACTCTTCTTTCCTTGTCTATGGACTTTCTCTCTTATACCTCTTGACTTCTGTGAGGCTCTGCTGCCTTGGTCATCTCTCATGTTATGCATTTCTCATCTTCATCATAATCAAGTAACTGGGTCTGATGGGGTTATTCACTGGTACAGACTTCTGTTAGGAAAATATATACTTTCAATATAATTATACAATATAAATTCACATTCTATAATAGATAGTAGAGCACATACTTGGAAATTATTTATTGAACACCTGCTGTGTGCTAGGCAGTGATCTATGCCTGTCAACCCATATTGGCTCATTTAATTCACACTGAAAATGCCACATGGTAGGAACTATTCTTACCTTAATTTTATAGAAATTATAAAATTTAAATAATCTAGCTCACTCAGCTCTAAGTTCTGGCTCTAAACTCTACATTATTAGTGTATTAACTATTAATTATGATTATCAATGTATTATTGTATTAATCAATCCATTTTAATGCATTAGTTTTCTCCGTAGTGGTCTCATCTCGTCATAGTCTGCTAGTTTCCTTCATGCTCCTCTTATACACAAAGCCTCCTTTGTGTTGGGGTCCATCCCCTAGGCAGAGCTCTTCTGTCCACTGTGCAATGGTGGACATTATATAAGAAGGCACTCTGTCCTCTTTGTGCAAAGGAGGCTATGGGTCAGAGTTCTTCCCTAGAATTCATAAGAAAAAAAATATGTAACCTTTTACCATTGTTTCTTTTTTTGATAGGAATATGTGGTTAAATAATTACTGCTCCATGCTGGATTGGGAGGACATTGCTCCTGAACTCTTTCCCTGCCCCACTGCAGCCAGCCCACGCACATTCCTGGCTTCCTTTCTCCAAAGCATTTATCACAATGTTTATTTTATGTATATTTATATACATTTTTTCAGGCTTTATCTCCTCCATTTCCTTAAGGGCTGGGGATATAACTGGTTTCGTCACTGGGTCATCAAGTTCCAGCTGTGGTGGGCTGGCCGTAAGTATTTGTCATGTGAATAAATGAGCAAAGAAATGAATGTCTGCATCCCTTACCAGAATTTCTCCCTTAAGGAGGAGAAAGTCTAAAATAGAGGCAAAAGTAGAAATGCCGAAGTGTATTATGCAGGCTTCTTCAGGAAAACCAACCAATAGGATTCAATACACATAAATAGAACAGGATTTATTAGGAGGAACTGGCTCGGGAGATTTTGGAGGCTAAAAAAGTCCCCTGATCTTTCCTCTGCAAACTGAAAAACCAGGAATGTTTGTGTTACCATTCCAAACCAAGTTCAAAGGCCCTGGAGTCAGGAGTGCTGATGTTCAAGGGTAGAAGATATTTGTCTCAGGTCAAACAGAGAACATATTTGTCCTTTCTCTGCCTTTTGTTCTCTTTTGGCCCTCAACAGATTGAATACTGCCCCCATGTTGGTGAGGGAGATCATCTTTATTCAGTCTACAGACTCAAACTCTAATCTCCTCCAGAAATACGCCCCCAAAGACACATCCACAAATAATGTTTTACCAGTGATCTGGAGATCCCTTAGCATAGTCAGGCTGACACATGAAATTAACCATCACAAGTGGCTATGACAGCAAAATCAAGCTGAATATCACTTCTGGTTAATATTGCATAAAATACATGCTCTCCAGATAAGGTGCCAATACATATGTCACACAATTTATACTTTTGTCCCAGTTTGCTTGGGACAGTCCTCGTTTGCCCTTGTTGACTTGGTATCCTCTCTGGTTTAGTGTTTGTCTAGGTTAATGTGGTTACATAGAAAAATAATCATGGATAAGTGGTCTCCCTCTTCCTGACTCCTTTCTGTACCTCCCCGTCAAGGACAGCATGCATGTGTTTGCTGGTAATACCAAATGTGCTTGGACACAGCAAGATAGCAGAAGAAACATGCTTGTAGCCACCCATCATGGTCTCTTGGTGTACCAGACAATGTCCCATGGCCCCTGCCACTTGCTTCAAAGTGTGCAAAGTTGCAGATACAAGTAGGGCATCAGAGGGCAATAATATATATTAGGTGGGTGTGAAATATCTGTAGGACACAGTGTGCCCTGTTGTTCTCAAAAGTATACATTGTATGGATGCCTTATTTGTAATTCTCATTTTTTTTATTTTTAATCTTACTTTCCCTTGTATATTTGTTAAATATCTGTGGTCCTGAAGCATTAATATAAAAATAACCTGTTAAACATCCCAATTCTAGGATTCATCTATAGGCAAATGGGATATTTAATAGGCTTAAAGTGGGAGCCAGGAATCTGAATTTGCAACACACTCCTTCCAAGATTCCAGAAGAAGTGGTTGATAGAGCACAATTTAAGAAAAGCATGTGTTTCCTGGAATAGGTCCACAGAGGGGCAGTGTATTCCTAGTGGCTAGGGGTGGTGGCAAGAATCAGAGACCTAAGCCTGATGGAGGATTTAGGTACCTGAAGGAGAAGAGAAATGAGAACCTAGAAAGGAAAGAGCCACCTCTGGACAGGCTACTGATTTCATGTGTCAGACATGTGATATATGTGTTAGCTTATTTATCACAAAGGGTTTTTAAATTGCAAGTCAAATAGTAAGCATATTCAGTCAAGATGATTTGAGGCCCCATGTTAGTTTGCTTTGCCTTACTGTAACAAGCAGTTGAGATAAGCAATTGATAAAGAGAAAAATGTCAATTTGGTTTAAAGTTTCAGAGATTCTAGTCCGTGATCTTTTGACCCTATTGCTTTTGGAGCTGTGGTAAGGCAGCACATCATGGCAAGAGCACATGAAGGAGCAAAAACCATCCACCTAATGGCTAGGAAGAGAGAGAGAGAGAAAGAGAGAGAGAGAGAGAGAGAGATTACAAAAAAACAAAAACAAAAAACTGTGGTCCCCCAAGTCCCTCCTAAAGGGCACATCCTTAATGACCCAAATTCTTCCCACTAGGCCCAATGTAGTAAAGTTTCTATCACCTATAGTTCTCTCTTGGATACTGAGGATTTAATGCATGGGGAGACCCTCAAGATTCAAACTATAGCAGATTCTTATACCCATGCTTCTGTCCTTTGGTGGACAGTGGTCCTTTTTCTAAGCTGTGAGGATCTCGCTAAACATTCAGTGGCAGAAATGTGCTGTGTATATATGATTTGCGTGTGTTATCTACATGCAGGCACATGTGTGATGGTGGTTGAAGAGAATTATGGCACCCCAAAACAAGTATAATTCTGATATTTACATGAAGAGAACATAGACAGGATGGATATGTTTAATGTCAATAGATTGGAAAGAAATACCTGATTGAGTATTTAAGTATGGGTATATTGCAGATTTTGCTTTATAAGGTATTTTTCTCTCTGAACATTTGAGAACATCCTGGTTTCTTCTTCTTCTTCTTTTTTAAATGTACCGATCTGTTGTATTTGCTGCACAAAAGGGAAAATGTTCTGGGTTGGGTTGAATTTCACTAGTTTAAAGTCATTATACTGAATTGGTTTTCAACAACAACAGCTATAAACTCTACTTGGTTCTTTACATGAAGGCCCACTTTTTATATTTTATTTTTTTGAATGCTATGGAGCCCAGATGGTGCAAAAAACGACACAGTCCTTGTAGATGAGTCTCCATGAATCCCTCCAAATGCTGCCACGTGTGCTGTGAGCATGGTTGGCCAAACCCAGATGAAGCAGGCACACACTGCCAGTGTTTGAGAACTCTACAATGTATTTCAGCATTAGCAGACAACAAAGAGAAATGAGCAGTAGTATTTGTTAAATGTCAGCAAATGGAAAGAGAAAACAAAGGCAGATCCCAGTGAGATTCCCAAAGTTTTTGATGTAGCAGTGAGATGCAGCAGAAACAGCTCTTTGCTAGAAGGAAAAACACTTAGATTCAAGCCCCACTCCTCTTTTTTAGTAGGTGTGTGCCATGGACTGAATGCATGTGTTTCTCCAAAGTTTTTATGTTGGGATTTAATCCCCAAAGTGGGAATATCAAGAGGTGGGGATGTTAAGAGGCAATTACAGATTTTGCTTTATAAGGTATGTTCATGAATGGGATTAGTGCCCTTATCAAAGGACTTAGGAGAGAGAGTTCATCCCTGTATTGTGCTTTCACCTCTTCTGCCACGATTCTGTTCCTCCAGAGAATGCAGCAAGGAGACACCATCTTGGAAGCAGAATGCAGACTCTCAGCCAGACACTGAATCTGCCCTTGCCTTGATCTTGGACTTCCCAGCTTCCAGAACTGTGGGAAATAAATGTCTATCATTGATAAATTACCTACTCTGTCATTTTGTTCTGGTAGCAGGAATAGAGTAAGACAATGTGTCAAAATGTCAAATCTTTAAGGGGGACAGATTATGAGTAGAGTTATGCATTCTAGTTAAAAATTGTTTTAGAATTTTTTTCTATACTTGGGTCTGACAACAGCTACTGTATAACATTATCCCTACGATCCAAGTTAATCCCCATGGCAGACTGTTTGTAAAAGTATCTGATCCTACCACAAAACTTTGGGTTGGGATCCATGAGTCTCTTGGGTGGAAGCACGTGTGGATTTGGAGTGAAGTAATTTGAATGTCTACAATGGAAGAGCCTCCTGTGCATGGATCTTGGGCTATGAATTCTCATGTTTGTATTCTTGGCTCTAATGGTTTCTAGCTGAGTGACCTCAAATCTATAAAATGGGGTGAACCATAGTGTTTACATCTTAGGATTGTTGTTATGATTCAGAATAGTCTATAAACAGGCTGGACCAGTCCTGGTGTACATTGACACTTAGTGCATGCTAGCTATTATTAATGACCCCCCACAGTGAGACTCAAGATGAAAATCAACAGTATTTCATGTCCTTCTTTAACTTGGAATTTTTTCCCTTGGTGTATTCTACAATTTTCCATTTTGATTTCAGAGGCTTTGAGAAATATGAAGAAAAGATACACTGGTTAGGCTTTCAAACTTTCCTTCTTAATTTTTGGATGAGAGTAGAACCAATGAACTTTCCCAAGTGGGTTTTCTAAAGAACATTTTGAGACATTGTTGCCCCAGCTAAGGTTTACTGTGGGAAGGTGCTGAGGAGCTGCTGGTGGGTGGGGTGGGGGCTCATGTATTCAAAGACAGCTTGAGAAACTCTTAGGTTTGATTTTTTCCTGAAGAATTTCTCAAGAGACTATAGTTATTTAACAAATGTATTTAGTACTTATTATGTGCTAAGCACTGTTGTGTTTTATAAATATTAATATGCTAATCCTATTAATAGAGGATATTATTATCCTCATTTTATCAGAAAGAATCAAGTGTGTAAACATGTAGCTTAAGTCTCACAGCTAAGAAAGGCAGATCCCTGATAATGTGACTCCTGGTCTCTGCTTTTAACCTATTATCAATAGGCAGTTTGGAAGTTTTCAGAGAGCCAAGCCCTTGACTCAGCAATTCCTTTTTTTGCAAAATACCCATGGGACTAGTTTTCTCTGTAATGTACTAATTCATTGACCTGAGAGAAGGAAATTTACCTTTATTGAACAGCTGTTATATGCCAGGTATGGTGCTAGATTTTTCTTCCCAACAGTGAAGGGTAGTGAGCAGACATGGAAAGCTCTTTAACCTGAAAATGATTGACTGTCTGGATGTGATTAATGAAGTTTATGATATGCCATAGCTTCGTAGCAACTCCTGACCTCTGGATTTTCCTATTTACGGCACACAATTTATGTTATCTGCCAGAATGAAATAAATTAGGTGCTAGAATCATAAACAACAACCTCAAATTAGATCACAAATCGTTTCCAAAAGAGCCCAGCCCACCCTTGAGCATTAATAAATTAAGGTGTTTGCATTAGTAAATAGCCCAAGGGTTCTAATCTCTGGAGCTAATCTATCTCTCCAGCTCAGGCCCCACCCAATCTCCTCAGGTCTCTTTCCTACTCAGCCCTTTCACTACTTCAAAATGCAGTGCTGATTGTTCTAGAAGACACCCCTGTCTTTGAAGAGAGCTTTTATCTGTTACCTGGGAATTATAATCCAAAGTGTGACAGAGTAAACTAAGAAGACAAAAATATGCACACTACAGTCACCAGATTCTTCAGAAACCTGAAGAAAAGTGCACATACGGTTGAAACACAGTGAAATGTTCTTTTATAGCTGTCTTGGCAGCTATAAAATATAAGGCATTTGAGCCACTGTGTTTGGTTGATTTAAGATAAACCAGGCTGCACATAGAAGTAGAAAAATCAGAAAACAGTCAGTACCTCTTACACTTAGTAATTTCCCCAAACTAAGCCATCATCCTTCTTGAAGTAAGTAAGTTATTTTTATAACAAATGTTCGTTTTAAGTCCTCTGCTTCATTCAAATGAGCAAATAAGTCCAAACGATTCCTAAATACATGGAGTAAATATGTTTTGCTATTCATCACTTATTTGTCTCTTGAAAACTAATAATTCAGGGAATTTTTTCTTCCTGTGGTCTGTTTTTACTTTTTAAAAAAGGGTGAATATTTTAAATGTGGTTGGAAATTATCAACAGTTGGTACTATCATATTAGCTTTTAAGAAATTACTAAGAGGGTACTAAGAAACAAACAGGGCTGGGGATAATGAGGGTCTGGGTTCCATCCCCAGATAGACAGACAGACAGACAGACACACACACACACACACACACAGGCCTTCCAAAAAGCCAGCATCCACAAGTCTGGAAAATTTAAAGAAATAAAACAAACATAAAATATCATAGAACGTTCACTTCCTTCAAATTTTTTTCCTTTAAGGAATACTTTACAATGCTAATATGTATAAGATAAAAAGAAGCAATTTTCTAGAAAGCTAAGACTGAAGGAAAAGATTTCTATGAGAAAATAGTTATAAAGAGCCACAAGTCTTTAATATTTGACATGAACCCTGGCACTCACAAACTCTTAGTTTCTCTGAAACTTGGGGCCATGTACCAACTAATTTTCTTCTGACTGTAGCTTATTAAGAGAGGGATGAATGTCTGACCAGTTAGTAATGTGTGCATACTTTATTTATTTTTTGTTTTTTCTTCTTACTCTGCCTCTTTTCTCCCTCATTCAAGAATTATTTGTTATATGCTATTCGTTCATGCTGTGGATGTGGCAAAGAAGAAAACTAAAGTCAGGAAATAAAATATTCCCCTTTCTTACTTTCGTCTTCCAGAAGCTGAAACTTGGGAGTGGGGGCATTTAGATGATTTTTACAGTGAGATTAAAAAAAAAAAAAAGACAGAATTTCTTAATGTAGATCACCAAAGAATCATGGACAGAAACACTAGGAAAGCTTTTCACTAGTTCTTGGCTGGGGAATGGGCAAGACAATGGGAGATTCAGAATTTTCCAGGATCCGGAAGACCAGGGTAAACAGGTGCATGCCACACCCAGGAAAAAGCTGTCCATCCCCAAACCTGCCCCTCTGGGATCATGAGTAGCCTGATCTACAAAACCTAACTAGACCAAGGATGCAAAGAGAAAAGACATTGGGAGGAAACCTGTTGAGTTTTTACGGCTACTGGGTAGTTGAGCTATGGTTGACTCTGAGCCTTCACCAAAGTAGCCTTGTCCAGGCATGGCCTCTGCCCTAGAGGCACTTCATACCCTTTCTTCATAGCCAGTGATAATACCTTAGCAGTGTAGAGCGCTTTGCTCAGTGAAAACTAAGCATTCTATTCACTGACTCTAATTAATTCAAAAAAGTTAATTGAATACCTACTATTTCTGAGCAATCTTAGAGGCACTAGGCATATAGAAAAATATCTCTCATCATTTCTGATGTTGGTTACAGAGCAGAGCATGGGGGCATTTCCCTCCATGGGACCATCTATCAATACCTCCCTGTGAGGGGCACCATCTTATCAGGTAGAGCCATAAACAGATGAGCACAACATGTGAAGAGGTGAGGTGAAAGTCAGCCTGAGCACATGGTTATGAAAGTGGTCACATTTAGACCAGCTATGGAGGGGACTCCTGGTCAGTGTGTTCAGGAGCCTTGACAACAAACACTCTGGAAATCATCTCTCACTAATAGCAAATGTGGACCAATTCTACAATTGGTCCAATTATAGCGGGCCAGTTCTAGCATTAGGGATCTTCAAAGTTAGATTTAGGAGACTTCTTTTTGTATAATGAGAAATTGTTCCGCAGAAAGTTCACCCTAATTATTTTTTCAAGTATGGTATATGTGGTACAACCAGTGTGTTTCATCTTTGATAAAACAATTAACCACTTTGCAATCTGATGGCTGAAGTAGCAATTTATTTTCATTTTTTAAGAGCACTTTGATTGCCTGTGACTTTGAATATTTCTGTATTCTTGAAACACTGTTCACAAAGCGCCTGAGATACCCCACTCCCTGCTTTTTCTTCTTCCACCCTTTGCTGCTCCTGGGCTAACATCTTCATTGCTGGACTACCCTGAGTACTCCGTCATTTGGCCACATTTTGACCCTATCTGCATTCACTTTCTGGATGATCTCATTGGGTCCCATGGCTTTAGATACCATATTTATGTCAGACACTCCTAAATTTACATCTCCAGCCCAGACATCTCTCTTGACTTTAGAGACATAAATTTATTTTCTGTTCAATAAGTTCATTTAGGTTCCCCTCCCCCCCAAAACACACAATGCTCTAAACAGCTTCTAATGCTTTCTTACAAACTGGCTTATTTTATCCATCTCAGATGATGACAACAACAATTTTTTATACTTGGGCTCTACAACCTGGGGATCCCATGAACTCCTCTTTCTTCTTCTGTCCCATACTAAACTATGAACAAAATCTATTGGTTCTTCTTTCCAAATAGCCACAATTTGACCAAGTCTTACCACACTCACTACTTAACTCTAATATGATTTGGTTTGGTTTGGTTTTAAATGTGGTCTTAATCCAGTTTGGAGGCCCTGGCTGGAGGCTGGTCAGTCCCACTTCTTGAATAGCCAGTTAAATCCACCTCCAACCACTTCCCTTGTTGGGCTCCCACTTGAGATCACAGCACATTCACCCTAATGGCAACTGGGCTAGGTACCTGACAATTAAAAATAGTCCCTGAATGTTTTGGAACCCTCAAACTAACTATATTCATAATAGTCAGTCCATGGAGAGCCAAGAAATCAAGCTATTCCCACCCTATTTGCTGCATGTAAATTGCTCCCTACAACTTTATCTTGCTGTGGCTTTGTCCTCGGATGCAATCCTGTGTAGCTCTACTTGGCAACCACCTCCCTTCAGAGCTGTAGGTAACCTGATTAGATCCACCATATAACCTCCAGGGAGGGGAGAGATGCCAGAGATTGAATTAATTGTCAGGGGTTGACAATTCAATCAATCATGTCTCTGTAATGAGACCTCCCAAATACCCCTGTATGATGGTTTGGAGAGCTTCCAGGTTGGTGAATACATCAGGGTTCTGGGAAAGCACAGAAAGGGCATGGGGGCTCTTCTTCCCTATCCCTTGCCCTGTTCATCTCTTCCATCTGGCTATTCCTGAGATGTATCCTTTACAATAAGCAACTAACAGTAAGCAAACCATTTCCCTGAGATTTGTCAGCTATTTTAGCAAATTATTGAACCCATGGAATTTTTAGCTGGTTGGTGAGAAATACCTCTTTAAATTCTATAACCCACTATCTTTTTTTAAAACATAAATTCGTGTTTTCACATTAAATATTTAATTTTATCATCACTTAAAATTTTAAGTCCTCTTCTTTTTTGCTTTTCCATATATTCAAGTAGGAAAGGAAAATACTGACTTAGATGATGAAGGAAAATGAAGTTTCCAAGGAGAATGAGTAAGAAAGTAGTAAAGGAAGCGGTTTCCCTCCCGTGAGACCCCAAGATGTGCCATTGGAGACACCCTTGAGAGACTGAGCGGTTAATCCATGGGGTCTGTGCTGACTGTCGGTAGTTACTTTAAGGATTGGATTCCATGGTAGGATGTGAGTGTTTGTCCAGAGAGTAGGAGAAATGGTTGCTGTTTTAGTTAGTGTTTTTCACTGTGACCCAAAGACCTGACAAGAACAATTAGAGGAGGAAAAGTTTATTTGGCTCACAGTTTCAGAGGCCTCAGTCCATAGAAGGCTACCTCTATAGCTCTGGTTCCAAGAGGAGACAGCACATCATGGTGGGAGGGCATGACCATCAGGAAGCAGAGATAGCTCAGTTCACCAAGGACAAAATATCAATCTCAAAGTTACACCCCTAGGCACCTACTTCTTCCAACCACCCCATACCTGCCTATAGTTACTGCCTAGTTAATCCATATCAGTGGATAAGGCTCTCATAACCTAATCATTCCACCTTTAAACTTCCTTGCATTGTTTCACAGATGAGCTTTTGGTAGACACCTGTTATCTAAACCAGAAGAGTTGGTGTGGGAACTCCCATCACAACACACTCACATTAGGTGTCAGAGGTGTTCGGTGGGCAGAAACAGTTCAGAAGCCAGACTCTGACCCAGGCCATTAGTATAAGGTCTGTGTGAATGAGTGAGATATGTTAGAAATATCTTCAATTTACAAACAGAAATTCAATGAGGATACATTTAAAAAAAAGTTTTCAGAATAGCCCCTCAGAAGCATGATTTGATTTCCCCTGAAACCACAAATAAATTACAAATGAATTAAGAAGGGGAGGAGCCTCTTTAAATTCCAGAACCCACTCTATTTCTTAACATAGACATGTGTTTTTGCATTTAATTTTTAATCTTCTCATCACTTAAGGTTTTAAGTACCCTCCATTTTGCTTTTCCATATCTTACAGTGGGGAAAGGCCAATACTGACTTAGATAATGGAGAAAAATGAGATTCACTGGAGGGAAAGAATAAGAAAGATAGTAAGAGGTTTCCCTCTCATAAGATAACATCTTATTTTGCAATCAATTCATCCAGTTAATTGGTTTTTTTCCCCTAACTTTATCTTCTTAAGAGCTAGATGGCATTTTTTTTTTCGTATCAAAACCAACATATTTTTCTTAGGCAACAATAATGCTAACTGTTACTGAGTGGTATGGCAGAACACAAAGCTGAGTATTTTAGATCATTTATTAGTCACAACAATTCTCGGGAGTAGGTACTATTTTTATCCTCATTTCATAGATAAAACAGTTAGGCAGTTAGGCCTTGAGAGGTTGGTGGCATGATGTCACAGAACTTGTCCCTTCGTTGGTCACTTGTGGAGGCATCCAATACCTGATGACTATTGGCAGAGAGGAAATCTGTCTCTGGAAACTGACATATGCAAACTGATGCTCCTCAGTCGTCTCCAGGAACCAGCGGTCCCAGATTGATGTTAATGAGGAGGGCAAGAAGAATCAACCTGGAACCTTCCTTCCACTTTAGTGGGGGCTATCTTCATGCCTGTGAGTGGTGCCGACTACGACAGTTATTTGTTGTGGTTTTAGGTCAAGAAAATCAAACTGGCTGCTACAGTCTGTCTGAAGTAAATGAACTCCCATCCCAGAGCCAAAATAAAGCTTCACAATGGCCATAAAGCAAAACAATAGAAAATTCGAATAGATTCCTTCCCCCCTTCCATGCACACACCCCTCGGCCAGAGTTCATTGCCTCATGCACAACTGGGAATTCTCCTGGCACACCAAAGCCCTTGTTTTAGGTTTTCTCTCTAACACAAGTGCTCCTATTCGATTTGCCCTATTGCTGTTTACCCTGCTGGGATCTGGTCTTGTTCAAATAACTCACATCTCCTCAGATGACATCTAATTAAATTCCAATGGCACTGTTTACAATGGGGATGGGAGCTTCATTTTTTATTTTTTATTTTATTTTTTATTTTTTTGCAAGTCTCAATTTCTCTTTCTTGCAATGTGCTTTGCTTTTTCAGTATCTCACTTCAAGGCATCCGAATGCAGATTTAAAACATTCTAGAAAGAAATAAGATGCAAGATCCTATGGCATTTAGAATAATTTATGCAGCCTATCCACTGGGCTCCCAGCCAAACTCCAGCAGGAAAAATTTGCTTCACATTCTACCAAGGTTCACACTACAGTGAATCCTTCTGGAAAAACATCTAAATTGCAATTGTGTAAAGACATTCTGGGGGGGGGGCGGGGGGGCGGGACATAGCCCAATGTGTTCTGCAACCCTGAAATTTTGATAAAGGTCACCATAAAGAAATGTGAGCATAGTATTTGGAAGAAGTTCAAAGGCTTTAAGTAAAGTTTTTTGAAACCATTGGAATAATGTACAGTAAAGGGGGTCGATGAACATTTATCAGGACATGTTGGAAATTCTGAAGCGTATTTGCTCTGGGAGGCCAAGTGTGTCTGTTGTTCTTTAAAGTGATAGCAACTCAGGAAATAATAAGCCCGTCACTGACAGAGGCTGGGGATTCTATATATACTGAAGTTGCAAACTCTGTGGGACTCTCACTGGTTTTCCCTTTGACACATTCTTGAAATTTCCAAAAACTATAATTGCTCTTTATTAGACTTGGAGGAGCAGATTTGTAGATGACATATCTTAACTCACCCAGTGCCTGGATCAGGGAAATCAGCATCAGCTAAAGCAGTGATATCTGGTCTGTGTTTCTATCTTTTCTCTATTTCTGCACACTCATCTTTATTTCCTGTGTTCAGGCTACACCCTAGGACAGTGAAGTGTACATCTGAAACCCTGCTTCCCGCCAACAGGAGGCCTAAAGTAGCCTGTTAGTTTTTGTTCTCCCAGCTCCTTACATCTCCAAGGCAGAAGCCACGCTCCCTCGCTCACAGCGCAAATGCACTTGAACTACAAGGCTGTGATCTTTAAACACAGAGCCAGGGTCATGGGAGCCAGTTGGCCTCCTTTACAACTGACATTTTCATAGTTCCCCTGATGACTAAATCAGGTGTTTATCTGCTTCCTTGGAGAGCTCTGAAATATTTCAATATACTCTCAAATTATCCAGAGGCAGTTTGATTCCACCCTTTGAAATTCTCTTGCTGTCTGGAATCTTGGAGACTTTGTCTTTAGTTTCTGTCAATCTTGACATCCAGATCCCCACGGGGGCTGAAGTCCAGTTCTTCTCTTTTACATTGGACTGTCCCCACCACGGAGGCTTTACCATGCCCCAGGTCTCCATCTCTGAGACAGACTTTGATCTTTTCCTTGCTTTAATTCAGATTTGCTGAGCTCTGTGAATACCATAGACTGAGCACTTACTAACTCATTAATCCAGAGGACAACCTGATGGGCTAAGTACAAAAGAAAGAAAAGAAACTGTTAAGCCATTTATTTCAGGAGCAAGACTTTCTACCCAAATGCTCTCCACGCAAAGCTCTAAGAATTTATTAATTATGTCAAAATGACCTAAGGAAACTGACAATATGTGTC
Organism: Marmota marmota marmota; assembly: GCF_001458135.2. Taxonomy (NCBI): domain Eukaryota; kingdom Metazoa; phylum Chordata; class Mammalia; order Rodentia; family Sciuridae; genus Marmota; species Marmota marmota. Next base: position 18,082,116 of record NW_026000048.1, read on the forward strand.
ATTTTCCTGCTTTATGGTCATCATAGTAGAATATTAAATTCCACCTTGGGCAGTGTTGGCTGCCCAGGTCTCCTTGGAATTTTAGGGAAAAAAAAATTTAAAAAAAGAGATTTCTCATAGAAGACATAGGTGAACCTGGGCAGCTCTGGCTGACGTGATGTGAACATCTGTTAAATTGTATTGTGTTGTGACCTTGGAGGGGAAAAAATACATAATTTGCTGGGAGGGGTATCTGAGAGGGGAGAGGATCATCTCACATGTGCTGGTGAGTGTGGGTTTCATTAATAGAGGACTAAATCCACAGAGATGAAGAGTGGAGAACCAAGAAAGAATAGGAGTCATGAAGCTGTAGACATATTTAAGCCATCACCTCCAAACAGCCTCCCGGATATCTACCATGTCATTCACCCATTCCTCTGCCTACTGGGAGATTTTTCTAAGAGGATTTGACATGTACCTGTTGCTTTGAAGGAAAATTATAAGGTCATGAACATCATCAAGGGCCCAACTCTGGCTTTGGCTACTCCCCTGCTCTCATTTCCTGATAGCCCTCCTGTTCATAGCTCACCTTTTCCCTGGTGTGGCCACACTTGCTGAAGACCTACTGATCTGTCAAGATCAAGCTGAAGGGCTGGGATTGTGGCTCAGTGGCAGAGCACTTGCCTCGCACAGGTGAGGCACTGGGTTCGATCCTCAGCACCACATAAAAACAACAAAATAAAGATATTGTGTCCATGTATGACTAAAAAAATATTTAAAAAAAGATCAAGTTGAAGTTCGAATACCCCTTGCTTTGTGAAAGCTACTGGTCTTTTCCACACAGAATTAACTCTCCCCTCTTGTAATTGCATTGTTCTGTGTAAATATTTCCATCCTGGGACTGATGATGCTTGATTTACAATACATTTTAAAGTGTTTGTCTCCTTCACTACTCTGTAGTCATCAAGTCATTTGATAAATGTTTGCTAAAATAAACAGAAAAAATTTAATGTGCATGTCAAAAGACTCTGATTCTGAAAATAGTGGTTGGGAAGAGGTAATCAGTGAGACGTGGTCTTCAGATTTATAAGAGATAAATTCAGCTGGGCTCTGTGATTCCTGCCTGTAACCCCAGCGACTTGAGAGGCTGAGTCAGGTGCCTTGCAAGTTTGAGTCCAGCCTCACCAACTTAGCAAGACTCTCTCAAAACAACAACAATAACAAAAAATTATAAAGACTGGAGATAATAAAATAATAATAATAATAATATGTGTACAGCGAATTTAAAAGTTGTATGATTTGTCATTAGCATCTTTGTTCTTAAACATATATCTTTCAGGTTCATTTCCATTGTATCATTTAAAGAACTGGCACAAATTAAATGACTTCTTTAAATCATTAGCTTCATGATTCTCTATTGTCAGGGAAAGTTGCATGATTTGCATTAATGATTTTTTTTTCCTTTTTTGTATCGTAAACACAATTCACACCATTTAAAGTTAAAGTTCTGAATTTACTCCATTAAATCAAAGTTTAATTAATACAGTCCAATCAATAAGGTCCATACAGAGTTTAAGATTTTAAAATCATAATTGAAATGCATAAAGCAGTTGCTCAGGAAATACCACTGTCTGGAATTTCTGACACATCAGGTATCATGTGCTTCTCCGTCCTGGTTCAGACCACTACTTGGTGGTGTTTAAAGGATAGTCCAAGAATGGCAGATGAGGAAACAGAGAAGGAATATTTGGAATTGGAAACATCTCAGTTTACACATTCCACATAAATTACCAGAGACATGCATCCAAAAGCCCCTGAGGAAGGGGTACAATCATTTCCAGTTTGGGGAAAGGAGGATGAACTAATATAGCACCTTCCGGAACTCATTTGGAAAATCAGAGGAGGAACTCTTAAAGCAGGACTCACAACAGAGGCAAGAGCTGATCTAAGGTACTTTGATTTATTCCAGCTCTAGAATTTAATTTGGCATTTTAAAAACCCATGTTCTGATGCAGGAGAATTCAATGTTTGGGCACTGTGGCTGGGGAGAGGGGACAAAGTGTTCACCCAGTCACATGCTAAGCCATCCTACATTTTTAAAATTTTCTGCAGCTCACTCTAGTTAGTGTCAGTCCCCACACTACTGCAAGTTGAAAAGTGAAAGTATTTTTTCATCATGCCATTAACTTTGTGGCTCTGGACTCAGCACACATTTTCTTTCACGACAGGTAACAATGTTTTGAAAACTAATGTAGGAAAGGAAACAAAAGTAGGCTGAAAGACAAGGTAAAAGCATTTAAGAAATTAAAACAAAATGCTCATTTATTATTTTTAATATATAGCCGAATATGACAGCAGTATTACACAAATAGCTCCCTCTCCCGCTTTTAAAATCCCAAATGTGTTGACTCCAACTGAGAGTGGAAAAAAAAATAACCATGGTTTCATTAAGAGTATTGCAACCCACAGCAAGAACACAGGTAACATTTGGGCACCACCAGCTTCCAGATCTGAAGAGATGTATTGTGTCACCGTGGCTGTAAATACACTGAATTTCTTATCAAATGATTATTAGGAAGGAAAAAAAAAATTCCCCACAAACTGTAAAGCAGAAGAATTACAGACAAACTTGGTAGAAGAAGTTGTGTGAAGAAAACATTATTGCAATCATACTGATCCCCAGGTAAAAGATAGATGGCAAATTCATGGACCCATTCAAACTTAGAGAATTAATGTTAGAGTGAAAAGGACCAGGAAGCGTACAGAAGTATGTAGCATCTGAATTACTGGATTTGAACAAAGGATTCCAATTGAGGTCACGTTTCTTCTGCTCTCAGACACCATCCGTGCAAATTCAGATACAATGGTTTCTACATTTGCAGACTCAGGTATGTCCTCCCTCCATTGGGTCATGGTGAAGTATGTGTGTTATTTTAGCACAACAGAAGGCAGGCTTGGAATGTCTCACTAACATGGGAGAGGGAATAGGAACGAAGCCCAGAAGACTGGAAGAAATTCAGAATGCTCAGTTTCCCGAGCTCTGTGTTAATGAAGTTTTGGAAAAGCCTCTGCAAAAATCAACCTTTACCTGTAAGACACGTCCTGGGCTGGACGTACAGGGCTTTCAAAAACAGTGGGAAATGTGCTGGCAACTCGCTGTGCTCTCCCACACAATCTTTCCTTTTGTTTGGGGTTGACTGGGTTTATAGGGTCAGATTTTCCGCAGTGTTCTCTTTTAGGAGTGCCACAGTGGGCTTTGTGATTCTCACAAAGGGGACAATTATACCCACTTCGAAATGCATCACAACCATTCTGTGCGCTGGTGCAACTGGCAGGAAACACGGACAGCATCCCCCGCCCCTCTCTGAGTGCTCAACTTCTTCTCTTTTCACCCTTCAATGTTTCAAATGACTACAAGCAGAATTACCAGAAACAGTAGTAAATTCCTGGCATTTGAAGTTCCCATGATCCCAGCTGGCACGAAAAAAAGGCTGTCTCTCTCTCTCTCTCTCTCTTTTTTCTCCTATTCCCTTGAAAATAATGTACTTCCCAGGCACTGTCCAAATGCCTCAAATCAGGCAAATGAGAGATTTGTTTTGATCAACCAGTGAAAAGACATGCCCTGCTCTCAGCCAGGGCCCCAAGACTGTTATGGTGTACATAAGATGTCTGTGTCTAAAGAAACAGTCCGTTTCCCTAAAATGATTTTAACATTTCTTTGCAAGGAAAACTCTGATTTCTCCTAATGTTATTTTCAGAGTAGTCTAGTGGAAGATGCTTAACTGGAGTTTTTATTCCCCTGCTATGAATATGACAATCTGAGCATGTTTTTCTTAAAACTGCCTTTAAAATGGTTGCATAGATGCCACCAGAATGTCTCGACAACAACACTGGGATCTGGGTCCTGAGACTCATTCACACTTCACAGAGATCCAGCTCTGGGCTCACAGATGAAAGCACCCTTTCATACCTAGTCCTCAGGAAAACTGTTTTTTATTTTTACTTTTTACTGCCTTGTGTGGTTGGCTGGCTCATAGTCTTTGGTAAAAAAAACCGAAGAATGTGATCATGCTTTTAAAGTCACAGGGAGATAAATGCAAAGTCTCTTTCTGGTTATTACCTGACCATATGCAATCCAATTCCCTTGGGCAAGGACCACCATGGTTTTAGGATCAGTGCCATAGAAGAGATACAGCTGAGTGATGGTTTGGCTGGGTTTTAGACCAAGTGGGCACACCCGTGCTTTGGGTACATCATATGACTCTTAGCATAGCTTCTGAAATCTGTGCTCCAGGGTCTGGATGGCCTAATGACCTAACTTTGAGCTAATTGTCATTGAACATTTATATGCACTTTGCTCTGAACAAGTTGAAAACTCTGATAGTAATTTAGATCTTTGCTTTTCCCCCCACAAATCATCTCTGTTCATCCACTCCTATGTTTATATGACCCAAATATAGAAAAATTCTAAAATTAGTTTCATGCTCTCTATTTATTTAATAGGCACAAAAGATTTAGAGCCACATGATCGGTAATAGATACTTCAATTAAATCTTTAATATCTATATTTTGGTAACACTAGAGAAAATAGAGACTACTGCTAAAAATCCAAACTCCTGGGACAGATGGAAGTCGTTGAGATATTCCAGCTGGAATAAAAAGAAATATGATGCTGTTATTCATCAAGTCAAAAAAGTTTTCTACTTTACTCCATTAGAAGAGGATTTTTTAAAGCAATTCTCAAATGCTAATAAATCTTAGATAAAGATGAGTAATAGCTTATGATTTGTATATAATTTTTTCCAGTCTTTTATCTTAGATTTAAGTAGAATCTTTCAGTGTCGACTATGCACTAGCAATTACCTTATAATGATAAGTTTTGAGCATTTTATTATTGTAGATATAATTTGGTCATTCATAATAAGTGTTTTATTTAGTAGCTAATGCCAACATGTTCTATAAACTTTATATGGAAAATCGATTCAACTTTGTGATTTTTTTTTACTTTAATAAGTATCATCTGCTTCTTTGTAATAATCATTATGAGAGCAATGAACACTGGATGGTATAAGTTATGAGATATTTAGGTGGGTGTATTACAATTTAAATTGAAGTTAGAGGATCAGCTCAATCAAAAGTTTAAGATGTAATACCATGTAAGCTGATACAATAGTGATAGAGGAGAAAATTACACACATTTTGAGGTTGTAGTTTTCAATTTCCATGACTATCTTATGAGAATTTTTCCTAGGTGTGCTTTTCAATATTCAATAGCCATAGACTTTGTAATTGAAAAAGGTTTTTAACCAGTGCATTTGTAGTAAATAATTATGGAGGCCTTCATAGTCTGAGTTAGTCCTTTAAGAAAAGAGTAAAGGAGGCCTGAGATTTCAGTTGGGAGTTTGTTATTAATTCTGGAATATTTTTAAGGGACTGTTTTTGTATAACTACCATGTTTTCCAATCTGTGCAAAACAGAACTAAGCACAAATTGATTGGATTCAGTTATTCATAGGAAATCAGTGACCTTACAGGAAAATCAACATAAGGCACATCAAATGGTGTAAACTTTGGCTTGACAGATTTAAGCATTCCAACTCCGAAATTTACTATTTTCAATTTCCTGGGACAATCACTTTTGTTTGTTTTTTTCTATAGAAGAACAATTTAAAAAAAATCAATATTGTTATTATTGCTTCATAGGTGTTAGCCAACTAGAAAATGGAAGATTCTGATGAAGAAAACAAGAAAATTTTCAGGAATTAGAAATAGAAAGTCTGGGTATACTTAAATCAGATGCACCAAACTTTAACTTCTATGCACATTTGAAGCAAAGACTAAGGAATAAGATTTGTAGATGTGTGGAATGACAAAAATAAATGCCCCAAAGTCTCTGAGACACTGAAGTTGTATGAGTATCAAGTCCCCACACGGAATGCAAAGGTCCCTGGCACAGGAATTATAGCAGTGAAGATAATTACTCATCGGTCCTATCTCTAGCTATGGAAGAGTTAATTCTGAAGTTCTCAGAGATAATCAATCTTTCAGTCTCCTATCCATAAATTTGTAAACCAATTGGAAAAATAGATACAGGTGATGATGTGTTGTTGAGCTATGTGTGACTTTTTCTATCTCTTTTAATTCAAAGAGTTTGTGATTCTAAATCTGGTTACACATAAAGAACTACCAATGACAGTAAATGACAACAGAAAGAGGAAGAAAATGGACTCCCAGTACATTTTACTCACTAGATAATACAGTGGATTTAATCTAGGGATATTTTTGTCTAACCTCTTCTTTCCTTTCCACCCAGGGACATCAATGTCTGTAAACACATTTGCCACACAGGAAGGGATGTATACGCCACCGTCCACTCAGTACAATCAAGAAAGTTGCCAAGTACCCTATACCATACAGAGCCACTTCCCTCATCCCCAGCAAAGAATTACCAGGTCTAAAATGTCAGTAGTGTTAAAGTTGAGAAAACCTGAGACTACCCAATAAATGACATAACAACAACACACACCTAAAGTGCAAATGCTTCTTTGGTATACATTGGTGTCTTTGAAGACCTTAAAACAATCATGCTGATAATTCAAAAAGCCACAACAGAAATATTGGTACCAGATGAAACTTGTACTCTTGCATCTGCTCAGTAAGAACTAAAGTGGAAATTATATCTGGTCAGGGACACCTATTGAGTAGCTTTTATTCTTAGGTTTGAAATTAACAGATGATTCAAAATAAAGCAAACAGCACAGATGCACAATCCTGAAATGTATTCCAGAAACATTCTTCAGATAAAATATTTTATAGTTTCCTAAGTAGAATAAAAATTTGGAGTGGTCTTATTGGTAAAGTTGTGTTTGAGGATTTTACTGTATTATGATGACCAGTTTATGTGTCTGAATTCTGTTACTATGCAAGACCTAGCACTGTAACTTGGTTGCAGCAGGTGCTCAATAAATAATTAATTGAAGTAAATGGTTGAATGAATGAACAAACAAATAAAAGGATAAAACAAAATGCCATGTGAAATGTTAAGTGTTTGATAAACACAAGGTAACATGAATATATAATATTTAATATACCTGACCTAACAATCTTTACTCACAAGGCCTTTCTGGGACAAAAACATTTAAACAGTTTAAAGAGAAAATAAAAATTGTGATTGTATATGTGATAAGAAAACCAGCCGTAAGGAGTATCAGTATTTAAGTACCTTTGGGAAGAAGTGAAATAAAGACAGAAAATATTTAAACAGCAAAGATAAACAGTATTGCTAATGTGGATGGCCACAGATGGGGAGGTGGGGGAGGTGACCTGCAGACCCAAGAAAGACCCTGCAATGGCTAGAACTTGAAAGCATTAGTTGTTATTAAACTAGCAGAATCAGAATACAGCAATATGAGAGAAAGATTGGTCCAATGTTCCATATGACACAATAGAGTAGATAATTCAGATAGCAAATAAAATGAGGTTTGAGATGGATTGTGCCTGCTTGGTTGGTCTTAATTGCTGACACAGGGGTGTAGGCAATAAGAATTGAACAAAAATCACCACCCATCAGGAGTTTTAAGTTCCAGACCCAGTGCTGACACTGGTAAAGTTACTACATCTTTTCGGACCTTGGTTTGCTTATCTTTAAAATGAAGATTAGATGACCTCCCATCATCTGGCATACAGGTGCTGATTCCCAAAGCCGGATCATGGGCAGGAAAGTGAAAGAAAGAACAATCTTTTGGAATTAGTGGATCACATTTTAATAAAACATCTAGAAAAATGCCAGAAGAAATACAAAGCCAAAGAACATTTCACAGGAGGAAGAAATCCTAACCATAGTTTCCCTCTTCTCATTTAGTCATAGTTTAAATATTAATTTCTTATTGTAGAGTGAAAGTGCCTTGAACCAAGGCAAGGATCCCCCCCAAAAAAAACTTAATTTTTTTTTTATGGGCAACATCCTAGGGACATTACCAAAACTACTCCTTCAGGAAGAAATGACATAGAATTTATTTTTTTTGCCCGAACTGGTGAATTATGCTAAATTAAGAATATAGATTACCTGAATATTAGCATAATTTAAAGTAATTATATTCCTTTTATATAGCCTGCATTTGCAAAATCTTACATACATGTCCCGTGTATTTTTATATTTTAATGTCAGAGCCTCTTACATTTGTGTTACAAGATTAAAATAAATATGAAATTTCATTTGTAGTATTAAAGAGAATCCTTCTGTTAAGATTTTGGACTTCCTTTTGCAGATGTGTAAAATGGGATGTCAGAAGAAACTAGAGAAGCTAAGTAACTCTACATAACAAATAACCCAACCTGTTGAAGAACACACACAGGCTAGGCAAGGTGGCGCACACCTGTAATCCCAGCGGCTTGGGAAACTGAGGCAGGAGGATCTTGAGTGGAATGCCAGCCTCAGCAACAGTGAGGTGCTAAGTAACTCAGCGAGACCATCTCTAAATAAAATACAAAATAGGGCTGGGGACACGGCTCAGTGGTTGAGTGCCCCCCTGAGTTCAATCCCTGGTACAAACAACAACAACAACAACAACACACACACACACACACACACACCAGAGGCAATTTTGGTGTGGGAAAAGAAAGGTAGCTGAATGGATATCATGTGGAGCAAGTACTAGAGGAAATATGAAGATGGATGGAAAAGAATTTATGTAATTTTTTGTGTGTTTTGAATGCATTATTCTTTGACAATTTCTTAAGAAATGTATATAAGAATGTATATGAATTGTCTCTGATTGCCTTTTGGACTGATGGACTATTCTTCCTTTGAATGCAAATTTGTGCTGACCCTGGACCAATAAATGTGCTTTATATGGACCACACTGACATAAGATTTTAAAAGTCTGTTCATCTGTACATTTAATCAGTCTGTATGATAATCTTATAAGGAAAACAGGACTGAAATGTTTTCATTTTCCAAAATTGAAAACTGAGACTTATGAAGGTTTAAGTGATTTTTCCAAAATAAAATAGTGGAGACTCAAAGTCATGCTCTTCATTATTCCATGGGCTCTCTTTGAAATAAAAACCAAGAACCACTTCATATGTGAAAGAGACACCAAATCTTCTCTCTTTTCCCCTCTTCATTTGTCTTCAAGAATAAATAATCTGAAGGAAACATCTTTGTAGGACTTTCTACTAGAATTTTCTACAATGAGTATAGTGTTGATGGTAGTCACAAACCATCTGAGGCCTCCTCACTTGAAGTGTGGCAAGTGTGACTCAAAAACTGAACTTTAAATTGTATTTAATTTTAACTGATTTAAATTTTAGTTGCCACGTTTGGCTAGTGGGTGATAGTGGACAGCATAGCTGTAGGTAATACAAATCAGAGATTAATATACTTGTGGTGGGTTGTCCTTTATAATTTATCTTTAGTTTTCTATTTTTTAGTACACCTTTAGGTCCAAACGCTTCCGAAACAAACCAACATTACAGTCAGTGCCGTCTGATTTCCTTAAGATATCTTTCATGGCATTTAATACATTTAGCTAATCACTGATTATTACTTTTATAAAAAATTAAGATGAAATAGCTAAATACCTCTGTAGCACCATTTACCTGATTTCTCCAGAAGTTTGTATGTGTCCCTTTGTTATTCTTTTTTTTTTAAAATTATTATTGATTCTTTCCCTATTCTCATAGCCTGTTGAGTCACATACCCAGGCACCTTTTCTAATATGTAACACATGTAGGGTTCAATGCTGTGGTGTCCATTCTGAAATTTCCAGAAACTGTGTTTGCCCTTTGCAGCAAAGGAGCATCAAGAACAAACCAGAAGTACACATAGAAAGGAAGTTTCGAAGTGTATTCACTCAACGTTTTCTCTTTGCAACTCAAGAATTCATACACAACTCAGATTTCTCACCACCTTGAACTCTTTAGTTCTCTTAGGAAGTTTCCCCACACTTTAGTAGAAGCTTTTCTACTTCCACAATCCACACCCCTCTCCCAACTTGGTGCTTTGGATCATTGAACAATCCAGAAGGTTTTTATTTATTTATTGAAACAAGATTATCAAATTTTGTAAATGTAAAAATGGAAGACAAGCTCCGATGGGTGTAAGGACAACATTACCGCTTAAAAGAAGTGTATAAGGAATTGGATCAAAATATGCAGGTATTTATATAATTGCCAATCCATTGCTGTTGGAAGCCACACCTACCATCAAAGCTGATGAAAAGAAGCATTATCGTATCCCAGAAGGAAGTTGTCTTTGTGTTCCATATGTATTTGTAGAATGCCAGTTGCACCAGTTACATTGGTTAAATCATCTAGTTATTGCTATCTGAACCAACCTACTCCACAAGAATAAGTTGGCATATTTCATATAAACTGAACATAGCTATAGCAGATTGTCATCACATCCTTCAATCACCTTGCTTTTCATTTATTGTTTTCTTGCCATTATTAACTAAGCAGGTTAGGAAAAAGTTAGCTTTCTCATCAGATACTTAAAAAGATAAAGCAAAATATACATGACAGAAAGCAGCACTTGCTTATGGTGGACAATGGTGATGATAAAGTGTGACATTGTTAGTGGACTGATGCTGTCCAATGGAGACACTGTGCACAGAGGCTAAGCTGTTAGTAAAGTGCTACTTTTGAGACATCTCTGCTTTCTGAGACCTGAATCTGCAAATGTTGAGCACTGTACCTTTCAAAAACCAACAGTTTCTTGGCATGGAATGTAAGTTTCATGGATCAGTGTGTGGATAATATTGTACACAGTACGGAATTTAAACTTTAGGAGCTCAGTATGTATATTAACCCCTTTCCTCCTCAAGTGATGCTTTCCTTCATTTGGGGGGAATTTTTAAAATTTGGATTGTGATTACTGGGCAAATGGCAGCTCCATCTAAAGAGTTTTAAGCATCTGCTTCATTTAGCCAGGGAGGGAAGGGGTTGGACATGAAGAAGAGTGGATCAAAGAGGCAGGGAACTGACAGGCACTGCCACTAATTGACCCACTTTGACTAAGTGACATAAAAATATTCTAATATTAAGGATTATTTTACAACTCTATGGAAGTAATGCAGTGATACATCTTGCATTTGTTTTGTCTTAATGACAAAATGCACTCTTAGAGTCACAAGAGCCTGCCTTGTGTTAGTTATAAACAAAAATATATTTATTTATATATTTATGTAACTACTATGTGCTTTAAAGAAAATTACTGTATGATTCAGCAGTGTTCTTTCCTTCTTTATATCACCAGGGATATCCTGACTTGAGCGGCTTCTTGGATAGGAAATGAAATGGGCTTTTTGCACTGAAATAGAAAAAAAAAAATTAAAACCCCATATACTTAAAATCCCTTAACTTTTTTTTTTTTTTTTTTTTTTTTTGTCTCAAAAATGATCAAGGAACTCTTGGTATTATTTCTTTTTGTTTCCATCGGCCAACAGTAACTGTGGCTCCGTGCGACTTTGTGGGTGGGAGACAGAAGCAACCTTTCTGAACGACAATCAGATGTCTTTACTCTGAGGCAAGAGAATGGAAAGCCTCATTTACTACTCCCTCCTTCTTAATCCTCAACTAACAGTGTGGAAATTGTGTCACAGCTCATAGAAAGGGCCTTCCTGACCAAGACCCAGGCAGGCATCCTGAGAACCTCCTGTACAGATGAAAGAGTCATCTTGCAAACTAATGAACTTGTTGGAACAGATGGATCTAGAGCCAAAAAAACCAAAATCCTCGTGCCACACGTCTGTTTGGAAAAGATAGAAAAAATCTCTTATTTTGTGTTTGCTTTTCCTCCCGTGTGAGCTATTGTTCCCAGCAATCTTGAGACATTCATCATTGCTTTGTTGAGTGAAAGGGTTCAGGCTTTGGAACACGGTTACCTTGGAGACATCAGAGAAGAACTTTTGAACCAAAGATGAAGATCCCTTGTGAACTAAAGCTTTATTATTATTATTTTCCTCAATCCCTTTGCAACCCTGCACCTAAGCCAAAAAGCATCATAATATTGTTATACTTCTGAAAAGTCCACAGGAGATGTTCTGAGTGAACTACAGATGTCATTCCACTAGAGAACTCCATGCTCAGTATAAATGGTATCCAGTATAAGCTTGAAAATTTCTTTTAGACTTCCTGGGCTGGGCTTGTCCAGAAATCTCGTCTCCTTCAGGCTACAGCAGCTTAGGGCTCCTTTGCGTGTGTGTCTTTGTTTTTTTTTTGTTTTTGTTTTTGTTTTTTTTTTTTTGTCTTAAAGGTATAGGCAAAATTTTAGTCTTAAACACCTGTAAGCCAGTACCGGTGCTGTTCAGTCCTAGAAATTTTAGCACTGCTCTGATACAATAAAACCTTCTTTCTCTCCGACTGGTTCAACTTCAGCATAGGCAGGATGTCCAGAACCCCTTCGAAATTTCATGGCAGGCCATCTGCTTGGACGTCTCTACAAGAGAAAGTGCAAAAGTAATGAGCATTGGGGTACAATACTATCATCAGAAAAAATATATTTGCCCGCTATTCTAGATTGACTACTTAAGTAAATTTACTAACACATTGAATGAGCCCTCATTACCACCACAGGTGGAATTAACTTGTTCTCTAGAAGCCCTTGAAGCACTGTGCTTCTGTCTCTAGGATGACACTTCTAGCCCTGGGAAGTGGCTGTCGATTTGCAACACCTGCCTTAGAGGACGGAGAGTTCTCACAGGCAAGTTTTAATGTCTTATGCACATTTATGTCTGAAAAGTACTCAAATGTAGAGGCAAAAATGAGCTACAATTTAAAATAAATCTTTTAAATATAAAGCTGTTGACAATTTCTCCTTTAGAAGTTAATATTGACATTACTTCATTTCATTTATTAATTCACCAAAAATGCATGACTATAAAGTTTTTCACAGTTCTTAAAAGTGTGCTTTCAATTTAGGTGCTAAGCTAAAAGAAATATTATTCAATTTATTGATAAATTATTTATTAAGTTCAAGATACCCATTTATGAATTTTTTTTTTGTTTGTAAATTAAATTTGTTGGACCCTGAAAATGGAGTCCATTATCAGGGGGTGGGGGCAATCTTGAGCCTATGAAGTTAAATTGCATAGTAGACACTAGTCCTAAAATACAGGTTATATGTCTTGACAAAAAGAGAGCATTTTTCCTTAGCATTCCCTCGAACAAAACTTCTGTGATTTAGAAATAGATGTGCTGAAATGAATTATTAAGATACAGCAGCAGAAGACACTAAAATGCATTTCACAGCCACAGTGACACTAGAAACGATTACTCCATTTATCAAAGGGCCTGCGATTTGGGGGTAAATAAGACAATAAATATTGAAGGAAGACTATTTATATCTAAAGAATTTTAATGCAAAAAAAGGTCAAATATCAGTGTACATATACTGGCATTTGGTATCTTGCTAGATTTGCCACTGACGTGCCACAGTCAATGATTAATGACTATGGAAGAAGTTTTTTCACATGGAGTAGGAATGGGTATTTATTCTACATTGGAAAAATACCAATCGAGGTAATTGCATTCTGCCTACTAATAATATTAGATGCTGTCTCTATGACACCATGTGGTTGGAATGCCTTATACTAATTAGCTGAGAGAGCCACATAGCAAAGCAAGGTACCTGAAGTGGGACTGAAAGTCACCACCAGTGGACAAATGCTAAGCAAATCTAGGGAGGTGGGTGTTGTGACTGGTGGTTACTCCTGTTTGGAGGGGTGAGGCCCACATTCTAGGCCTATAGTACTCACTACTTACAGGCCCCTTTCTTGTTTCCATCACTTTGCAACTGGGCTTTTCCTAAGCCATGACTGCCCTCCCCAAGCAACACCACTAAGACTTTGCTTCCAGTCTCCGCCTTTCCAAACTCCAAATGGCCTGTGGGTCTAGCTGGCAACTAATGCTCCATGAACTAGCACTAATTTCCAAGCCTAGCCCTTAAACATGTTGTGCTCTATAGGGACTTTGTACTAGATGATTTGCATATAGGGTATCATTCAAAATGCAAATCCTAGTCATTTACATTTTGCACCAACCTGGAAAGCAGTGTATAACAATCGACATTAAAACAAAATCTACTTCCAAAGTTACTTCTGCCTGCTTTAGAAATTACTGCTTAAAAATCAATGGCTTATGCATAACTTCCCAAACATGTGAACATGGTTTTACTTTCATTTCACTCCTAAAAATAAGTTATTAAAAACTTTAATGTTCTGTTAATAAATCAGAATTACTAAATTAATAATTTTATCTCAGCTGAAAGGATTGTAGGTTTGTTAACCATTTATTTTGTGAGCTCACCATAGAATATAGCATAAATATGTTGGGCAGTGAAGCTTCCTCTGTTAACACAATACAAATTTATTTTTAGGTATTTTTTCCATACTCATAAAGATCATTGTCCATCATTCTTAAAGATCATTGTTCTTAATTTTTTTATATTCACGTTAGAAAAAAAATATAAATATACCATGACAAGATTTAAAATCCCTAGAGATACACCTCTCACTTACAGTTTGGCTAAATTATCATTGTATATCACTCATTTGCATTTTATTACTAAATTTGAATAAAATGTTATCAGTGTAATAATGTAGCTCCACAATTATTTGAGACTTTTTTCTTTTCAAACAAAATCAAAAGCTTATACTTTTATAGTTTTAAAAAAATAAATTAAAAGAATGGGTAAGTGCCATAATAATAAATACCTTAAGATTTATAAAAGTTATATACTCTACTCTGGAAATCTGAAATCTGAAGTATTACAAAATTTGATACTTTGAGTGCTGATACAATGTCACAAATGGAAAATTCCACATGATGAAACAATGCTTCATGAATAAAATTATAAAAACATTTTATAAAACTATCTCTAGGCTCTCCGTGTATAAGATAAATACAAAACAATGAATTTTGTTTTGAAACTTGGATTCCATCCCCAAGATATCTCATTATGTATATGCAAATATTCCAATATTAACAAAAATCAAATCAAAATCGAAATCTGAAATATTTTTGCTCCCAAGTATTTTGGAAAAGGGATACACAACCTGTAATGAAAGCTAACACATGATCAAGCAAATGGAGTTTTAAAATATTGGTATTATGTTATGTATCTTTACAACTCCCTGACATACCAATCTTACCTCTAAAAATTCCAAATAAAGAGTAACGAATTCCTTTCTTTTTTTCCTAGAATGTTTTCACAAGCAATGTCATTTCATATCATGCCGCAGTCTGGCTGGGCACAAATCACGAGCCTCTCAAGAGGAACAAACTTTATTTCTGAACTTCACCAGCACACTCCACACACAGTCCCCAGGAACTCCCCCAACACCACGCAGCTCCTCCAGCACCACTTCCCCCAACCAATGCAAACTCTTCGGGATTCTGCCCCCCCCCCCACCGCGAGAGCTCAACAGGAACTCAATGGGAACTCTGCGAGAACTTAAAAGTCATTATCTTAGTGGCTCCCTGGCGTCACCTCTCAACCACTACTTCTGGCAAAAATTTTGTGGTCATCAATGAGTCCTTTGATTTCTCTGTACCTTTGTTTCCTCCTCTGTAAAAATGATAGCTAATTTGTTCTCTAAAATCTTCATTCTTGCTTGCTTGAGATAATTGACTTTAAAGGTCAGAAAAAGATCATAATTTAAAAAAAAAAATAAGCAGACCCTCTTTGTTGTAGTTCTTCTGATCGTTGTCCTGCTTGTGTTGCTCTATTAATCTTTAAATTCATAAATTCCAGTGAAAATTACATAAATTAGTTCTAATTGAAACTGCTTTTTTGAGAGTGTCAATGTGCAGCTACTTGGAGACATCTATATAAATGAAAATAAAAGGTAACTATGATTTTACCAGGATGACTAAATATTTAGTTCTCACAGAAAGTCTTTAATGTTGGTACTACAAAGTGAGCTGTTTATCCTGGGGACTGGGAAGGGCATGGAGGGAGAGATCTAGAAACCTGGGCATCATTCCGGTCTTGCCATGATCTTACAAGTGTGATGAGTGTAATTTGGCATTTTTTTTTTGGAAGGGATATACTGAATTTCTTTCTTGAGGCTTAGACATTTCCAAATCTGTGCCCTTTTTAGAATAGTTAATTCACATCACTGCAGAAACTGATAGAGGCCACAGGGTCACTTGCTAACAGAGCAGGATGTTTGCTAAAAATCGTAAAATTCAAACCAGACTGTGATGTTAATTCATTACAGAGACTCAGGATGTAATGCCTTAAAACATTACGGGTGTAATGCGTGGGTGATCTTTAATTTCATTTCTGAGAATTATTTGTGTGATTAATCACATGCAGAAGAAAATGTCCACAGTGACATGTCAGCACTAGGGTGGGGTGTGCAAGTAGAATTCTCTCTAATTACTCCTTCAGTACTATTAATTGAACAGTCATCCAGATCTGTTTCAATGGTCTGTAGCAAGATAATTAGCTGAAATATTCATAAACAAATGTGTAGGGTACCCTCAGTGAGCAGTGTACACAAAACTGCAGCAGAGGATCTGTCCTCCAGTGCCCAGTGCAAACAGATAGTGCTTTTTGCTGGGTTAGATGAACCCTTAAAAGGAAGTTAAAGGTAGAAATGTAAAAGGGCTAATCTAGAAATTCAAGACCCAGAGAGAAGACACCCAAGGTGCATGATGGCATTTGACATGCAGCTGATTGGAAATTTCGGGTATTCTGAGTTACTGTCCTCAATGAACAGAGAGGTTGAAAGTGGTCGTAATCATTTCCCAGCATAGGACTAAGGCCAAGTCACACACACACACATCTTCTTAGTTACTGTTTCCTCATCTAGACAATGAAATGAACTGGATGGTTGATTATTTTCAAATTTCTTCTTTTAAACAATCTTAAAGCCACAGGCCCTGCCCCTTCAAATAAAATGCCACACGAGGTAAATCTCCCTTAATTGTGGTAGTGAGAACCCTGCTTACCTGTGTTCCCAGAGACCTGAGGGAGTTATGAATGCTAGAACTCTTTTTAAAATTTTTTTGTAGTTGTAGATGGATAAAATGCCTTTATTTTATTTATTTGTTTATTTATTTATTTTTGGTACTGGGGATTGAACTCAGGGGCACTCGACCACTGAGCCACTTCCCAAGCCCTATTTTGTATTTTATTTAGAGATAGGTCTCACCAAGTTGCTTAGGGCTTTGCTGTTGCTGAGGCTGGCTTTGAACTCTTGATACTCCTGTCTCAGCCTCCAGAGCTGCTGGATTACAGGCATGTGCTATCATATCTGGCTTATTTGTTTATTTTTTTGTGGTGCTAAGGATCAATCCCAGTGCCTTGCATATGCTAGGCAAGCGCTCTGCCACTGAGCTATAGCCCAAGCCCCAAATCCTAGATTTCTTAAGCTACATTTTAGGAAAACTATAAAACAAAATCTGTGTTTGTTTATTATTCTGAAGATGGCCTACATACCCCCTTGAATGTGTCTCTAAATCTGCATTTCTCAAACTGGACTGTGTCTACAAATTAAAAGGCATCTGTTCATGTGCCAAGTCTGGTTCAGTGGGTCTGGGGGACTCTGCATTTCTAACCAGCTCCTGGTGATGCTGATGCTGCTGGATCCCAACACATCTTAAAGAACAGGGTGGATAATTCTCTAAGGTCTTCAAACAAGAGCATCCTCCCAAAGCGAATGGAATAAAAAACACTAAACTATAACCTTCCCTGTGTCTCTGGCAGGACTTTGTGGGGATCAAATGCATTGTTCTTGCAGTGAAGTCACCTTTTCAATTCTTAGCTTTGAAGTCTGTAGAGATGAAGGACTCTTTTTTTCCCCCTTATACCTAGAAATACAAGTTATTCTCCATTTCCCTTATTTCATGTTGAATATTTCTTGTTTTAACAAACAATACAGTGAGTTGACAGATTTAGTAAACAAATACAGAAAACACCAGTTAAATTTGAATCTCAGTTAAATGAGTCATTTTTTAAGACTACATTTCATGGGAAAGAAAGAAAGAAAGAAAGAAAGAAAGAAAGAAAGAAAGAAAGAAAGAAAGAAAGAAATTTTTAAAAATGATTCTTTTTTTTAAAATTCAAATTTATCTGAGTGACCTGTATTTTATTTGGCAACCCTATCTACAGGGAAACACAATGGCTTTGGAGCCTGGCCAGTAAAACTTGCAATCTAATTAAAATAGGTACTCCCATTTCATGAGTCATGGGTTACCTTTTCCTCAAAAAAAGTAATTCGCATTGATTTGTCTGCTTTCTGATGTGGCTGAAATTCCAAGGAATAATCTTGGGTGTGAAATGGAGCTTTGGTGGTTTTTTATGCATTTTCTGCTTATCTTATTTTGGTTGTTCCTCATGTAGAAGTTGAATTTACTCTAGAATTATCCTATGGGTCATCCTTAAATATTAGTCATTACCATAATCAGTACAAGTCCAAAGTGAAAACTGTTCCCAAACACACATGGGACTACTATCTACTATGCTTAACAAAATATCATATCATTCATGTGATTTTCCAAAAGTTCAAGTATTCAGAGTATACAAATTCAATGATTCTCTACTCTCTGCTAAATCAAGTACAGACTCCTTAACATGGGAAGAAATATCTTTTATTTTTAAAAAAATCTTTTATTTTATTTAAAAATCCATTATTTTATTTCACTGTCTGGTGGTTCTTAAGGCTCACTGAAAATAAAATCATCCGGGACAACTTCAAACAAACAAACAAAGAAAAAGAAAACAAAACTGATGTTGAGGCCAACCTCAGAATCTCCAAGTGAGACCCAGGAAGGTGTATATTTAAAAAAGGACTTCAGTAAATCAAGGAGCACAGGGAGGGCTGAGAGCCCATCACCTCTCTGTTCCTGTCTACATCCCACCCTTCAGGCAAGCTGGAATGCCACTTACTTCATCATCTTTACCTCACACAAACACTATCCATTTCACATTTTTTTCCAGAACTTTCCCCTACCACAGATTAGAAGCCTGTGTTGTTTCAGACATTTCCTGGTATTTTATCAATATCTCTTGCCACATTTTGGCACACCCTGGGGTTGTTTATGTGGCTGCATACCGCAGTCATCTTATAGCTGTCTTGTTCTCTAAATATTCTAGAGGCCAAGTGTCACATCCTGTTCCACTCTGAGATACCCAATGCATGGGGTACTGAAGATACTTACCACCTGGAGTGGACCCTCTGTGTAACATCTGCCTTCTCTAGAACACAACATTATTTTCAGTAATCATCACAAAAGGAAATGAATGACCAGAAGAGAAATGCAGACAATTAAAATTGGGAGGTTTTGAACTTCATTGATATAAACAGGCCAGTTAAAAAATACAAAAAAAAAAAAGAAAGAAAGAAAAAGAAAGTAAATATTACCATGCAAAAGGGAAATTTGGAGTGAATGAATGTACTTTTCTGAAGAAAAAGAAGAAAGACACACGAAGGAATGTTGCCAAATGAGTGGGAATGCCACCAAGTTCAGAGAATGATTTGCACTTGTAATAACAGAACTGAAGTACTTTGAGTTTTGCATATTTATGCTTACAACCACAATGCTAGAACACTTTGTCTTGAGTTTACTGTTTTAATCCAAACATATAATGTACCACTGGGGTATTGGGGACAATTGTGCCTGAAGCAAGTGTCATGGGTCCCAAATCCCTAGGTACTTATTCTTTGAATGAATGCACATGGTTGAGTCCACTGTCAGGGGGCCAGTATGTAACTGAGAGTTCTCAGAATTAACAGCCACATAGAAGGCAATAGATGGGTATTGAAGGACAAATAATAAAATTGTGCCAAGTTAAAGCTTATACATATATTATGTCAGTAAATCTCAATAGTAGCTGAATCCACTCTTTAGCACTTGGGTTGACAAATGTTTCTTTCAGTGAAGAATATTTTATCAGTACCGATTTAGAATGTCTAGCACATAGGGCTAACAAAAAAAGTTAATCTAATTTTAATTTTATTATAATTTTATCATGTTGCACAGACAAGGCACTCTCTGATTGATTACTGGTACTTGGGACAATTTTGGTCTGCCATGGTTATCACTCATATTCATTATAAAAGTTTGTGTTGACTTGCATACATCTTATCCTATAGCACAGCATCCAGATTCTTGAGTGACAACTTATCTTCTTGACATTTCTCCCCAGCTTTTGATGTCTGCTTGTTATCATTCTTTGTTTCTAAAACTGAGAATGACTGGTGACAATACCATGAGGGCATTCAGTTGGGAATAAATTAATGCAGGACTCAGCCAATACAATGATTATTGACATACTTCTATAGGAAAATTCAGACATATGCAGTCTGTTTGGGGGAAATTTATTTATTTCAGGGTTCCTGCTGGAATATTTTGAAAATATCCATTTCCATCTTTTCTATGTTGCTCATTCTACTTTGCTTTAAAACAGCCATCTCCAGACTTTGGCTACCACATGGCACTGCCTCTAAGTCCTTTGGATTATAGAGCAGTGACTCACATTAGTCTCAACTGTTCGCCCAGCCTTCACTTAACTTCCTGTCAGCCTGAGGACTTCCTTGAACCCACTTACACTTCATTCTCTCATCCATCTCACAATCCCCCATCCTCATGAAATATCCTCATCTCCTATGTTTTCTTATCCCAGATTCTAAGCAGATGCAGGTAGTGCAGAAAAAGTCACATCTTTGGGTTAACCCAGCTTCCCCAAAATCATACTGTAATTTCAACTGGAAAGTCAGTGATCAGTTTACTAATTCTTTTGTTGAATCCTTAGAACACGATGGGACTCTGTCTGTTCATTTTCCAGCATCTAATTTCCTGCCGCCCTCCCTCAGTTCTGTACTTCTCCACCCACTTCTACTGAGAAGATTAAGCCATTAAGAAGATGCTAATCCTCCCCCACCTCATCAGTGTCTTTGGAGCTGCTCCTTATCTGAAATACTCTTCTCTGTTGCATAATTGCTTTTCCTGCTTAATAATCCCATCTCTGCTATGAAGTTACTTTATTCCTTTCCTTCCTAAGCACCTTAAAACATTCCTTCTGTTGTTTTATATATTTTTTTCCCCTTATGTCTGTACTCAACCTCAGAAAAAAAGATCCTTTGACTTTTTTTTTTTTTTTTTTGTATTCTCGGTACTCTCTCTTTTGAATGCATGCCTTCACATCATGGAACCATTTTTTTTTTAAACCCCTTAAATTGGGTGCCTGTTCACTCTTAGAATTGCATTCTCTCAGGTTACAAATGATCTCATTATCAGATTAATGCCCCTTTTTCTCTTCTGTGACATCTCTACAGCACTTCATACTGTTCCTGACCTCTTCATTCTTCTTCCCCGTTTCATGCACCTGAATCTTGCTGTTTTCTGGATTTGTTTTTGTTTTGCTTTGCTCTTGATCTTGTCCCCTTTTCTAGTTCATAAATCCTGAATGTTTGCATGTCCTAAGGTTTAGTTGGGAGCACTCGAACTTTCTATTCTCTGCAGCAGGCTCTTTTAGTCTCTTAGATTTCAGCTTCCCCTATTATAATTTCTATCTTTCCCCACCTGTTCTACCTGTGCCAGTCCCTCTTTTTAGTGGCTTTTGTGAAGTGTCCCATTTGTGATGTGACCATCAGCTCAAACCAAACATGCTCAAAATCCATTCCCTTCTGTTCCTTCCAAAACAAATTTTGGTTTCTGATATTTCTAATTTGGTCATCAGATAATTTCATTTCCCAGTTCCTTAAATTTTGTACTTTGGAGTTATCTTTGGTTCTTATTTTCCTTATCCCACAGATCCAATGCAATGAATGAGAACACCCTCCTGGTCTTTACTACTAAACAGCTGCAGGAGTTTTAGAAACGGCTTTGTTTCTGGGAGCCTCAGTCACTTTAATTTCAAACAGGGCTATGACAGTGCCTGCATTACTGGCCTCACTGGGGTGTGGTGAGACCCCAACAAGTGATTGACAGCATTTTCAGACACAAATCTTCATGCAAATGAAAACTGTTAAATTCTATCTTCCTTCTTCATATGGCTCTTGAATTAGTGCCATTCCATTAGATTTCCTCTATCAAGACCCAAATTCAGCTCTTAGCAGCCACCTCACACCAGGACCAAGGGATCTTCTGACATACTTGTAAGGGCTCTCAATTGCCACAAGTAGTTATTTTCTACTAAAACAGAGTAATAATTTTCTATTAGACAGGCAATTGACTCTGAAGAAAAGTACTCTCCAGTGGGTGTGAAAACGAGCTAGTTCACTATCGCACAGTGACGGGGCCAGAAGACAAGATAATGCAGCTCTGGTCATAAATGTTCCAGTAAAAGTCAAACTTGAGTTAGTGCCATTCCTACAACAATAAGTCCGGCCGTGCTCCTCAAGATATTGTCCTCATAAAGTGATTTGTCTGCAGTACCAATGTGTTTCTAAATGAAGTCAAAGAGAGAAGGCTAGTGAAGCTCTCATCAGCTGCGACCTGAGGGATCATAAATGGGAAGCTATTTTGTACTCTAAAGTAGTTGTGTGCTTTCAACCACATTTAATCACATGAGTCAGAAACAACTCCAGAGGACAATTTATGTTACCAAACCCAAGACTGGACTCTATTCATTGGAAGATTTAGAACAAAGCCTACCACTCAAACTAGGACAAAAACTGAGCTTCATGCAACACGAGCACTTTGTATCTTTTAAATTTGTAAACACATAAGAGAAATTATAATGATAGAAAAATTTTAAGCCTATTTAAATTTCTACATTGAACAATGGAGAACCAAAAGCGTGATTTTTTTTTTTTTTTTAATTTGAGAAACCCGATTTATGTATTTTGCAGTTTTGGGGCCATACTTTGTCAAATCAACTTGGAGATTTAAAAAAATTACAACTATAATCCTGACAGGAAAAATAATATAGCATTATTATTTTTGGATGTTAAGGAATATGTGATGTAAATCACTTGCAGAGGTATTGACAGATGCAATGTTGCTACTAATAGCCACTGTCAGCACTCCTTACTTCACACGTCCACTGATGCTCATCACTGTCTTTACAAAGATTCATTTAATTTCCACAAAAGCTTCATTGAGGGTATAATCTATTCACATTGTGATAAAGACGTGCCAATCACAACTTTAATGGTATTGTGTAAGCCAGGTTACAGTTATGAAAGTAAGGCCATTTGCAACATATTAAAATTGAAAAAAAGAAATAGAAAAGCACAGCACCTGAGATATATCAATCAGAACCTATAAAACAACTGATTTTATTGTATAACCAATAGTATAATATGCAGTGGTTGATAAAGTCTGTGAATTATTGAGATCATTTGTTCTTATTTCTTTCCCCTTATCATTTGGATAACTCACCAAGAATTGTTCAAGAAAAGAGAGTAGAAATGGTATGTAAATGAATCTCTTGGTATTTATATCATTTTCAATGGAAACTAACAACTACTGTTTAAAATAGTGCTTTTAGATAATCCACAAGAGCCAAGATATGGAAATAACCAAAATATTAATTGACAAATGAAGGGTAATGAAAATGTGTGTGTGTATATATACACACTTACGCATATATATTATACGTATATGTATACACACACACTGAAATGCTGAAGTCTTCAAAAAAGAAAAAGTTACTGCTGTTTTGTGACAACATAGATGAACTAGAGGGCACTATGCTATGTGACACAGGCTAGAAGCAGAAAGGAAAATGTTGCCTGATTTCACTTACATGTGAAATAAAAAGAATGTACAGAAACAGAGAAGGACAGTGGTTAGTAGGGGTAAAGTTATAGGGTGAAGGAACTAGGGTGAATAGGTCAAAGGATACAAAATTGAAGTTATGTAGGATGAACCATGTATAGAGTTAATGTACAGAATGAGGACTAAAGTTAATAAAATTGATTGTATACTGAAAATTTGCTAGGAGACTAGATTGTAAGTGATTTTATCATACAAAAAGTAACTGGACATGGATGCATAGGATACATTGTTAGTATCATTTGAAATCACTACCAACCATGGTAGTTATTTCTCTATGTCTACATATTACAAAATATCTTGTACATTTTAAATATATCCCATTTTTAAAAATAGTGCCTGATGCACAGTATGTACAGAGTGAAAGATAGCTACCACACACACACAAATGCAATCCTTCATTTCCTGATATTTCCTCTGTTCCCATCCCCAGCTTTATAGAATCCTTCTTTTAAAAATCTTTATTGCCCCTGTTTTCTATTTATCTTTTATTGCACTTCCAGGACTTTCTCCTCGTGTGGGCACTGTCATGAAGTTGGTCCTGATAGGTCAGTTTTGAGAATTCCCTGGGCATGCTCCTCCAGGTCCTTCAGAAATGCTACCCAGGTCCCTTGCTCTCACCTGCAACTGAGCTGTCACTCTCCCCTCCCACTTCCTGCTGCTGTCCTCACATGGGATTGCTGTTTCCAACCAATGCCCAATGGCTCTTTTGTGGTTGTCCTGTTTTCAGGATCTCTGGACATGTGTGGCTTCCTTTGCTTCCTCTCACACGATGGTGACAACACTTGGGTCCTGGAGCTCTGGGAGGCTTATTTTCATCTGCCATAAGTACAGATAAAAATTTGTATTTGGGCCCTAAGTTGTCAGCTAGTTCTGTTGTAAATGCTGCTCACAGGTTTATGATTTTCATATCTAGTTGTTCTGTTTTTATGGAGATCTTTCAAAGATAAAATATATATATATAATCTACCACCACTTAACAACTTCCCATAATCTTTTATTAGAACTTCTTGCTGACATTTAAAGGACTCATTTTGCATTTACTATTAAATCATATCATTTATCACTATAAAATCTTTCACCAAATTTGAGTGAAAATGTTACTGATAATGTTGGAATATCTTATTTTCTACCCACTTTTGCTTTTAAAAGGAAAAACTAGGCAACTATTTTACTATGTGGTGAAGATCCATTAATAAATGATGTGTGTGTGTGTGTGTGTGTGTGTTTATATTTATTTATCTTGGAGACCAATAAGAGATAATGACACATTAAGTAGAGAATTATGGAGAGAAGCTAAGTAGTTGCAGCATCCCCTTAGCTCCTCCTGATCAAGATTGGTGATTGCTACCCTTTCTATGTCAGGGAAACAAATTTGTGAATGTCTTGGATGCAAATCAATAGCATCATTTATCAGCACATGGAGTTTCAACTTAATTGAAATCTGTATTTGCTATACTTAAGAGAATGAGTGAGAAGCACTTTCTTCACTAGCAGTGATTATACCATAAAAGTACTAATGAGCACAAATTCTAATAAATTAGGAATGGGAGAAATGTTAGTTTAAATTAAAAAAAAAAAAGCCCGTCACTTTGGAGCATGCCTGTAATCCCAGTGGCTGGGGAGGATGAGGCAGGAGATTCACAGTTCACAGCCAAACTCAGAAACTTAGAGAGGTCCTAAGCAACTTAGTAAGAACCTGTCTAAAAATAAAAACATTGAAAGAAAAGAAAAGAGGAATTGGGGATCTGGCTCAGTGGTTAAGCCCCCTTACAGTTAATCTCTGATATCCCCCCCTACCCCCGCCAATTTTTTTTCATAAAAGAATGTTGAATGCAAATATTTAAGAAGTCCCAAAGGCTGCTTGGCAGAGTATGAGAGGCAAGTAAACAGAGTAGCAGAAGTAGTTCTAAATGGCCAGATTTCACATGTCAGGATGATCTCAGACTAGTCAACCTCAGAATAGCCAAAAACTTCATAGTAGTCCATCTTAGAGAAAGGAAGAAAAAGATGGAAGTGGAAAAAAACTCAAAAAGTGTCTTATTTGTAAGTAGAAAACACCAAGCATGTGATTCCTACCTCTTTAAAGAAAGCATGTACACCCACCCATCTGTTTCTAAAGTCAAATTTAAAAAATTTGTAGAGAAGATTATGGAAGAGAGCAAAGAATAGCACTCTGTATCTCTGGTTCTGTTTTCTTCTCCTGTTACAAGCAAGCCCATTGCAAAGCATTTGCATAAGGCACTTTATAGCACTTAGTATCTTAATGATAAGATCTTTGATTTATATGAAGAGATTTCACTAAAGGCCTACTTAAGTCTTCTTACCCTGCAATGATATGAAAATAAAACCTAAGGCATTATCCAGCACTACCAATTTCCATAAAAGAGGAAAAGGTGGTGGCCTTTTCCCCCAATTAATACTTCATACATTATTTTGGTTTTTGGCAAGGAGAGTTACAGCCTTCCTTATGTGTGTAGGTTTTACTTTTTTCTCTTTGGGTTCCTTAAAAAATAAGATGTCATCACATTATACAAGCATGCATAAGCATACCTTCTGCTTTACTTTGCCATTTTTGGATCTTTTTGAGATATAAACAGTTCTTGGGCAAGAGGGGAATAAGGATATTATAGATTCATAGGGAGAGATGAACCCTAAATTCATTCTAGTTTAAACAATTTTATAATGTTTAAATACCCTCAATGAGGCCCTACGGAAGGGGTCTTCTGAACTAATTAAGTACTTCTGCTGATGCCATTTGGAAGCATCTCTGGGTACCTCTGACTAGCAGTCTCTTCTTTGCAGTGTTGGGGATAAAACTCACAGCCTTGTGCATTCTAGAAAAGTTACTCACCACCTTATAACACCCTTAGCCCATAGAAAGTCTTCATAATGAATCCAAGTTCATTATCTGCACAGCTTCTCCTCAAAGATCCTGGAGTCTATCACACAGATGCATTCATAATAGGTCAGCTGCCTGGTGTTTAGGACAGCCCACTAACAGTGGTGCGGAGCTACTATGCTTCGCATTCTGTGCTTATCTCTGCTCAACTTTCTCCTTTCCTTCATTTGTTCCTGGTACTGTTTTTCAAGTTTTTAACATTCTTAATCTCTCCCCTCTGAACACATTTGAGGTTATGTTCTTCTACAAGAATAGAGTGCAGAATGGACCCTACCACTTTTGATGCAGCCATTCTGCTCATCATGAAACATGTAATGCACATACTATGAATGATAGACTTTGAAATTACTTCTCAATTAAATTCAACATTTTTTTTTACCTATTCTCATGGTACATCAAATTTTCTCCATATTAAACTTTGACATATTCAAGATGCAAGTCTAGTTACAAAGCTACTGAGCCACAGTCAGATATTCCAAGGTCAACACCAAAAGAAAAAAATAGGAAAAAAAGATGTGACATAAAGTCAAATATAAAACAAGAAAAGAGAGGATTAACTCTGACTAAAATCCTAGGACTTCAAGTTGTACTATGATTTTGAATAATTACAACAAATTTATTTTCTTTTTCACAAAGCAAATATCATTTCTCCTTCAAAGTCTGTGCCAAGCATAATACTTTGCTCAGACTTGATGTCTAAAACTAACTTTTAAAAATACATGAAAGATTTTTCATCTATTCAAAACTTATCTCATCTGTAATAATTTTAATTATCTTGTTAATTATAATATAAATACAATAATTAGCCAAGGTAGAGAAAACAGACGTAGAACTAATGATTCTGATACATATTCACTTATTAAGCCATAGAAGAAAAATTAATTTTGAATTGAAAATTATTTTGTTATACACTAAGGGAATTTTTCTAGATTGATAATCAGATGAAATAGAGCAAAATAATCTCGATCCATTTGCACATTGAAAATACATTTGCTTAATCATTTCTCATAGAATTACAAAGGCACAATTACTCCTATTATTTATAATAAATTCTTTCATATTTCTGTTCCCTAAATTCTGAGTATTTTTTAATTCTGACACAAATCTTTAATTTTCTTATAAATGTAACCCAAGTATGTCATAATTTTCAACATATTTAGTTATTTTTTTATTGCTACCAGAGAAAATAATTAAACTACATGGAATTAGTGAGAAATTTGTATAAAGGAATAAATTTATTATTATGTGAGACAATGATTATTGCCAAAATTAAAATTTCTATGATCTGCATCCTCCAATAGAAAGATTCGAGTATTTATTTTACCAGAGAACAGTTACTAAAGTCATAAGGAAGAAATTATTCAACAGTTGGTACTCTAAGTACAGTAATCTTCTTTTCAAGCGGTAACAGAAGAAAAGGATCAGAATACCTAAAACACATATTGTGTACTT
Organism: Marmota marmota marmota; assembly: GCF_001458135.2. Taxonomy (NCBI): domain Eukaryota; kingdom Metazoa; phylum Chordata; class Mammalia; order Rodentia; family Sciuridae; genus Marmota; species Marmota marmota. Next base: position 18,110,181 of record NW_026000048.1, read on the forward strand.
AAAATGACATAATTCAAGCTTATAAATGCCCAAGTGAACTGCAGCTTTACCGGCTTTCATTTATTTATTCATTTGATTCCTTCCAATTAAGACATTCCCTATGAACACTATCTGTCTATTTTCAAGGTTTTATGTACCATTAAAAATAATCAGTTAGGGAACAGTAATTAAGAAGGAATTAGAGCAGAGAGCTCGGTGAAGCATATTTTATTCAATACTTTTAATAATCCTTCTTAATAAAGGGAAGACAATATTTCACTAAATTGGAAACACTATTTTAGTTTTAGGAATTTAAATGAAAATATGTTGACCAGGAGAATAATATAAGATGGTATCTATGAAAGAAACTTATTTTGGTGATTATGAATATATGAAAGGCAATCACTAAGAACTTGAACTGATGTCTCATAAATATCCAGTGACTGTACACAAATAAAACTCTAGCATCTTAGGACAGAAAATGAGGAAATTAAGTCATAGACATTTAAAATAATATCTCTTTTAAAAGTGACCCAGTTTTTCCCATTTCCCCTTATATTTTGCTACAGTCCGGAGAGCTATCATCTAACCATAGAGCTTTTTACTGAGCCGGTAAACCGTTTCAGTTAGGTTTTGCCTAATCTTTCCTTCCCTTTAGCAGTTCATCAAAAATGATTACCATCTTCTGCCTCCACTAAGAATAGAAATAAGAAATATTTTGTTTCAGTGAATCATTTTTTTCCCTTGAGTTTTCTCAAATGCTGAAATAAGTCTAAGAAGTACCTTAAAGGCTAAATTCAGTTACAAAAAAAAAAAAAATGTGTGACTTCAAGAAAAAAAAAAAAAAGATTTGTGGATCTATGAAACTATTTCTCTATTTCCCATACAGGTTAGTCAAGGGATCATGTCTTCCAGACTCCCATGTGTTATTCAGCTAGCAGCTGCACAGCAAGATGTTAAACTTTTAGTAAACACGTTTTTTTTTCCATCCAAGCAGCAGCCTCTGAATCTTTGCCTGGCTCCTTTCTCTGGCTTCTTTCCTGGTGGCACTAGGGATTGCCAGGAAAAGTTGAGGGCCACAGCTGCCTGAATTTCTTGTATCACATTCTCCAAGAGTCCTTGTTATCCACAAATATTCCTTGGGACAGGGAACCCTTGTGATTGGTGGACAGATCAAAGGGCTCTTGCTATGATTCTGCCAGACTAGGATGAGGGGTCCTGAGCTGAAGCCCTGGCTCTGTAGCAGGTGTCTTATGACCCAAGTATATTGTTATACCATCCTATGTCTCCATTTCTATGTTGGACTGGGCTCCAACAAATGTGTGAAAAGATACTTCCCACTTAGGAACTGAGGTCTCTGCTGATTTTATTTGGATTTTATAATAACTAGAACTATACAACTGGGGTGCCAAGGATATACAAATTAAAGAGATACGAATCTCAGTGGCTTGGGAGGCTGAGACAGGAGGGTCTTCAGTTCAAAGTCAGCCTTGGCAAAAGCAAGGTGCTAAGCAACTCAGTGGGACCCTGCCTCTAAATAAAACACAAAATAGGGCTGGGGATGTGGCTCAGTGGTCGAATGCCCCCAATCAATCCCCAGTACTTACCCTCATCTCTCCCCGAAAGAGAATAACCCTTTAGAATGTTAATATTGGTTGAAGATTGTATACTATCATTTTTTACATCAAACATTATACATTATATACTCTATTGTATACAGTATATATTATAGAGTAAAATGCAAAAATTTTTCCAAGTTTTTAAGATAAAACACAAACTCTCAGGAATAAAAGTACTTGCGGTGGATACTTGGGGAATTCATACAATTTAATTTGGAAAAGTTACAGACTCACTAGTTTGCATGTATGCTGAGGTTATTTTTTCTTTGACATCATATAATTTTGCTGATAGAGAATACTGAGCACTTTCACCAGAAAGGATGAGAACTTTAAACCATGATATGAAAAATAACTGGTATTTTGACATTTACTTCCAGGTTTTATTATAAAAAACATCTTGTAACTTCTAATTCAAACCAGTATGCACAATTTAAGAATGTGGAGACTATTTACCTCTTCAGGGAAACTAATTGCTTATGAGAGTAATATTTTAACTTATTTATTTTACTTAATTTGCTGGTGGGACTGCAAATTGGTATAGCCAATATGGAAAGCAGTATGGAGATTGCTTGGAAAGCTGGGAATGGAACCACCATTTGACCCAGCTATCCCTCTCCTTGGTTTATACCCAAAAGACTTAAAAATAGCATACTACAGGGACCAACCACATCAATGTTTATAGCAGCACAATTCACAATAGGTAAACTATGGAGCCAACCTAGATGCTCTTCAGTGGATGAGTGGATAAAAAAAAATGTGGCATATATACACAATGGAATATTACTCATCAATAAAAGAGAATATAATCATGGCATTTGCAGGTAAATGGATGGCACTGGAGAAGATAATGCTAAGTGAAGTTAGCCAATCCCAAAAATCAAATGCCAAATGTTTTCTCTGATATAAGTAGGCTGACTCATAGTGGGGTAGGGAGGGGGAGCATGGGAGGAATAGATGAATTCTAGATAGGGCAGATGGGTGGGAAGGAAAGGGAGGGTGCAGGGGATTAGCAAGGATGGTGGAATGTGATGGACATCATTATTCAAAGTACATGTATGAAGACATGAATTGGTGTGAACATATACCACCAGAGATATGAAAAATCGTACTGTATACGTGTAATAAGAATTGTAATGCATTCTGCTGTCATTTATTATAAAAAACTAATATATATATATATATATATATATATATATATATCTCCAGAGGTCTATAAAAGTCTTCATGATAAAGTGATGATAATAATAATCCTACTTATTATCAAATTGCAAGTGGAGACATAAAGATCATTACAAACTTTGATATCCCCAGTTATTTGGTCAATACATATCTTTTTTAGTTAGTTTGATTTTGTTAATGGGGGTTGAAACCTGGGGTGCTGTATCCCTGAGCTTCATTCCCCCATCCTTTTATTTTATTTTTATTTTGAAACAGTGTCTCTCTAAGTTGCTGAGGGTGGCCTCGAACTTGTGATCATGCCTTAGCTTCCCAAGCCGCTGAGATTACAAGCATGTACTACTACACCTGGTAGATACATATCTTAGTACTTAAAAAAAGTAACATTTTATCAAACTTTTTTTTTAAAACTAAAGATCCAATGTGAAATCCAAACCTAACGTAAAATATGCTCCTCATCTATTTTTACTTATTGGAATGTAAGCTCCACGAGTTCATGAGGGCAAGGATTGGCTTTTGTTTGGTTTGCTTACTATTGTATCTTAGATGTCTGATATCTAATAGGAGCTGAACAAATATTAAAATAGATGAACAAGTGAATAGTTAATATGCCAGTTGGCTTTGGTAGCCTTCTCCCTCTTCAAGTTTCTAATTACTTCCCTTTTACCTTGCTGAAAATCAGTTGATTTCTTACTTAAAAAAGAGCAAAGAATCAAAATGCCTTTCTAATTCCCCTTTCTCAGTAGTTTCTTTAAATCAGCATCCTGCAAGAAATACATCGTATGAGCCATGTAGATAATTTTTTAAAAAAATGTCCAGTAGTCACATTAAAAAGTAAAAATAATTGAAATTAAATTCAATAATGTATTTAAGCCAATATAACCAAGAAATTATCATTTTGACATTTAATTATATATAAATTATCACTGAAATAATTTACATTCTATTTTATTTTGTACTCTAACTTTAAAATCCAGTGTGTTTTTGTTAGCTTTTCATCACTGTGACCAGAACACGTGACAACAACTTAGAGGATAAAAAGTTTATTTTGAGTCATGGTTTCAGAGGTTCAGTCCTTGGTCAGATGACTCCATAGCTTTGGACCCAATGTGAGACAGAACATCATGGCAGAAGAGTGTGGCAGAGGAAAGCTGCTCAGGACATGGTAGCCAGAAAGTAAAGAGAGAGCTCAGTTCACTAGAGAAAAAATGTAAACCCCAAAGGCAAACCCCTAGCAATCTACTTCTTCCAGCCATAGCCTACCTGCCTACAATTATCACCATCAATCCATATCAGTGGATTAATCCATGACCAGGTTCTACCTCTCATAATCTAATCATTTCACCTTTTGGGGACACCTCATATCTAAACCAAACTCAGTATGTATCTTATATACATGTCTTTCCAGACATTAAACAGTGCAAACACTGGTCTCTGTGGCCTATATTCATGCAACAATGAAGTTTATAATAAATCATAGAATTCATGCCTAGGAAAGTTCAGCAATCATTAGCTTTAATGTAGAACTTAAGGCACAAAGAATTCTCCAAAGAGACACTAGTTTTATCAAAATCTACTAAAAACAAAAGAATACTAGTTTATTTGAATATTTATTCTGTCAGTTTGTTTCAAGATAATAACTAAGCATTTTAAAAAAGATTTTAAGACATGTATAATATGATGGATTTTGGTCAAAATCAAACACCCTTTTGAAAGTAACTGGGAAAAGCCAGATGGATAACAAAAAATGCAAGCTATTCAGTAAAAAAGTCAGCAAAAATGTTCAGTCTAAGATTAGAGGAGGAGGGTGGAGGATTATAGAAGATAAGTTAGTGAGAAATAGACTATTCTGTCAGATTGGATAGCCACTGGATGTTTGAGGAGGATCACACTCTTATCCTGACCCTGTACATGAAGACACAAGAGATGTAAACAGTCAATTCACTTGCTTAATTATACAGTTTATAGGTGGAAATTATTTGCTTTATTATCTCGTTTCCTTCCTACAAACAAGAAGTTTAAAAGCCAAGACCCATATAAACATTTTATATGAAGAAGAGTGTCAGTGTTCAAAAAATGAATAATAATCAGTATATATTTTCTGCAAGAATAAAATACATAGGTAACAGCCACTGTCATTATTGTCATCACTTGACTCTTAACAATAGCTATATGAATGAGTGTATACCTTTGGGTAATGATTTTGGCAATATTTATTAAATGCCTTCTAACTGTTCTTTTCCTTTGTTTCTATTTGGGGGAATCTGTTCTAAGGAAATAATATATGTCCTTAGATATACATCATCCTACACTTCTACTTATAATTTATAAAAAATTATCCTAACAAACAGACAGGGCAGCCTACTGGTTAAGGGTGTGGTCTCTGGAGTTGGAGAGGCTGGACTCAAATACTCACTCCACTAGTGACTGAATGCCTCAGTCTTCTCGTCTATGATATCGAAATAATGCTAATACCTCATAGGGTCTTCATCAGGATTAAATAAAAGGAGAAGTGTAAATCAAAACTATTAGTGAATTTAATGAATTAATGAATTTAATGAATTAGCTGTTATCATTAATATGTCTACAATGCAGCTCATTATCATGGGGAAGAGCCCATTTGAGAAAGAGGCTCTGTAACATTGATTTTGTGAGCTCTGGTACATTTACAAGGGCAGAGGCATTAACTTTCATCACAGAATACGCAGTATCTGACACAGGAATTAATTTATACAGGTGTTTATTGCAGTCTGTATTTCACTGTGAAATATACAAGATACATATGGGGTCATATTTTTGATGTCACTAAAATTAGGGCATACCTTACAGACAAGGATGTGCCACAGTTTAATTGGTAGTGCATGATGTATCTTATATTTGATGCAGTCTGTGTTCAACAGAAAAAATGGTCTCAAAAGATACTATCCGTGTCCTAATCTCCAAACCCATCCCCTTGAGATGGGGAAATTATCCTGGGTTTTTCAGATGGATCCAGTGTAATCACCAGGTGTCTTATAAGAAGAAGGCAGGAGGTTCCGAGTTAGCAGTCAATGTGATGGCAGAAACAGATTTTGGAATGATCAAAGGAGACGCCATGAGCCAAGGAACACAAGGCAGTCTCTGGAAGCCCAAAATGGCAAGATAAGCAAGATAACAGCTTCCTTGAAGAAGGAGCTGACCCTGCCAATACCTTGGCTTAGTGAGCCTGAATTTAGACTTCTGACTTCTAGCATTGTAAAACGTTTCATTTCAAGCTGCTAGGTTTGTGGCAATTTGTTATAGTATCAATATAAAACTAATACACAGTTTTAAATTAGGGTGAAAAAAAGTTATTTTTGACTTCTAGGAACATGTGAGGCCCTTCTGCTTTCTAAATTACCATTTGCCAGCCAAAGAGGCAATCAATATAAGCTACTGAATGAAAGTTGAATGGAATGTTTTACAGCCATTGCAATCATGTGTACAAAGAGTTCATAATAAAATTTAAAAATGTCACTTGAAAAAAGAAAGGAACATCAATTTGCATTGCAGTAAAATCACAATGATATTAAGATGGGCAAACATCAAATTATGTATAAAAGAATTCCAGGAGAAAATTAATTATAATATTAATAGTAATTGATTCTGCCTAATAGGACTATAAATGACTATCCTTTCACATTTCTGCACTGTCCTAATTTTCTAGGAGTAGTATCATTTTCATAAGGAAAAACACATCATTTTTATTTTAAAAGTAGACAGAAGTATAACCTGATGCATAAAATGCAAAGTAAGAAGATTATTATAAATAATCCCATTATTTATGTACCAACAACTTAAATCTAATTAGTAATTTTATATCTTCAAAATTATAGGTCTGGCAGGTCCCAAACCATGCAGTCATCATGAGTCTATGTTTGGATTTTGCAAACAGTTGGTTCATTTTAATAATGGTGAAGTTATCATTATCACCTTCCAGAAATCCTATGCCGACCAGCCACTTGAGCTGCCAGACTATAGCCAGGATGTGAAGGTAATGATGTTAGCAGACTCTGGCAGTGGGAAGCCTGCAGAATGATTCTGTGTCACTTACATGGGGAAAGATAGTGACTCTGAGAACTAAGGCTATTTGAACTTGGATAAGTCATTCCACCCCTCCGAGCCTCAGGTTTTCTCTGTGTTATAAGGGTATAGAACTAAATTATGTCTACAATTCCCCCTCTCTCTAATATTCTACATATGAAGTATGTGGTGCATCTTACATGTAATGAATCAACGTTTGTATATTTATATGTGCATGAATAAGCTACCTACACATTGAGATTAATTCAAAAGGGCCAATGCAAACCTGGTGGGTGGAACACACCTGTAATCCCAGCTGCTCGGGAAGCTGAGGCAGGAGGATTGCGAGTTCAATGCCAGCTTCAGCAAAAGCAAGGTATTAAGCAACTTAGTGAGACCCTGTCTCTAAACAAAATACAAAATAGGGCTGGGGATGTGGCTCAGTGGTCGAGTGCCCTTGAGTTCAATCTCTGGGACCCACTCCTGCCAAAAGAAGAGGCCAATGCAAAGGAAAAATACCCCTGCTATTTTAGAGTGTCATTTTGTAGTCATACAAAGATTGCTGTAAACGCTTTAACTAGGTTCTCTGCACTGTACAATTTGCTGCTAATACAATTCTCATCAGTTATTTCATAGCATACTCTTTTTCACAGCACCATAAAATAAAATGCACTTCATATTAAAAGGCTGAACCATGTATGAGGGCTCACAGCAGCAGCAGGCCAATGTCTGGCTGGGCACTGAGACTTTCAGCTTGTCATTATCTGCTCTTTGAGGAAAGCATTCAGAATCTCAAGTAAGATGTCCACTTTGTTCTGTGAAAATGGAGCCATTAACCAAACTTAATAACATCTTTCCAAATAAGTGTAATGCCTGATAATTTCCCAATACCTATAATATTAAATAAGAATGTCATGTCTGGAATATATCTTATATAAAATTTTAATGGAAGTTTAAAATGCAATTGGATATTTCTTTATGTATTTTTTTCCAGGAAATATTGATAGAATACCATACTGTTTTAAGAAAGAAATTTGACTTATGTAATCCAGATCTGAAGGAATTTATCAGTCTTATAGGGTGGAATGAATTATGCACAGATTTAGCTCTAATGCAAAACAGGAAGGTAAATGTCAGAGAACAGTTCTGGTGTATTGCTAAGGATAGAGTTTCAGAGTTGGAAGAGAGATCTTGTCCAGCTACCCAGATAGAAGATAGTCTAAGGAAACGTATGGTATCAAAAGTTGTTTGGTTCCTGAATTCAAAAGTGAGATAAAAGGGGAGGGATTTATTGGTAGAGAAAATAGAATGAGCAAAATGTCTTTGTGGCATGGAGCATTTGGGCTGTATATGGAAAAGTGCTAAGATTGACATATGTCATTAGTTCCAAGTCCAGGTAGAGAGCCATGGGATAAAAATTTAAATGATAGATAAGATCTGGATTGTCAAGACCTTGAAGGAGACCACACTTTATTCTGCAGATAGAAGAGACACAAATAGGACTTTAAAGCAACTATTAAATTCATTTGCTATTAGAAGGGGCAAAGGTCACTTTAACTTTGTATTTTAAAAGGCTTATAATTTCTCAGTCAACAATAAAATTCCAAGCAACTTTTCTGCATATGATCTAATGAATTAGAATTGAACTCTAACATATTTGAAACTCTGCAAGAGAAGATTGCTTTACTCTAGTATTGCTGATATGATTTAGCATTGGAAAAGGAATGTTCCCTTGAAGATGCTGGAGTGAAAGCTGTTCATACAGGGGACATAGGAAACCAACCCAGTCTTGGGGATGAGAGAAGTGACCTACTCACACTGACTTTATCCACTGGTTCCCCTTTATCCCTCTAAGATCCTTAGTTTCAGCCTTCCAAACTGGAAGCTTTCTGTGAGGGGCTTGGCTCTGGTCCCTAATATAGTTCTTGGTCCTTCTACCTGTTTGTTCCTGGCACTGGTACTACATCTACTTTCTGTACATAAAGAAAGCACTGATTCAACAGGTGTTCTGTTTTAGTGTGTGTATGAGTGGGAGTGTGTGTATTCACATACACACATATAAATAACACACACTATGCAAAATGGCAAAAGCGCATACCATCATCTTTCATATCTAACGTTCTCTAATGTAAACCCCCCATTTTTTCTAAATAGTTTGAAAGTATTTTGAGAGCAGGCCCAGCATATTGTATCATAAAACCAGCCAACACACAATTAGTATTTATACATCAAATGCTTTAAGTCAATTCCAAGAGCCTCCAGGATATGCTGATTTCCTCCTAGGATCAGGAAAACAGCTGCTTAACATCTTTGGTAGAATAGGACCCAAAATGTATGGTTTCTATTTTCCTTTAGATCTGTAACAGGCGAAATAGCTTGTTTCTTTAAAAGCTTCTGAGAAAAGGGATACTGAACCCATCATATGAAAGCAATCTATCAATATGTAAGCATGTGTATGCATGTGGGTGAGATCAGCCAACTTGAAATTGACAAATCGTGTGCTAAATATTAAATGCAGGTGGAGTTAGCAAATGGATACAGTTCACGGACCGCCATGGGTTTTATATGCTACACTTGGCACTTACCTCAATGAAGAAGATACTGGCTGCTGATGTTGGATGGTGATACATATAGACTGTCACAAGAACGCCCGCTACTATAATGAGGACCAGAATGAGGATTCCAACGATGAGGCCGGCATGCAGGGTTCCCCCTTTCTTCTCAGCTGCACTGTCATCTGTCGAAGCTGAAAGAAGATCCCAGCTGTCAGGGCCTTCAGATGTGAATCCTTAAGTTCACATTTTCATTTGTTTAGAAATTTATGTTTTTAATAAAGTAACACAGATTTCTTTTTATTTCCTGTTCAAATTTTCTTGTCCATAATACCGATTTTAGAGGTTACGTGGGTAATGAAAACTCCATATTATTAATGAGTAAAAATAGATTTATAGTTTGAATCTGTTCAATAAAAAAGTATTTATTCTAAAAGGATTATAAATTTAACTTTATTTTTTTTCTCATTAAATTAACAGAGTTTCCTTAAAAAAAAAAAAAAAAAAAACAATGAAAATGAATTACTTTTCAGGAGCTCCCCTTTCATTTTCTTTAAGAAAATTTCTTTTTTATAATTTTGTTTAAGAAAATTTTAATTTTCTTAAATGGCTCTTGGTGGGTGACACATTTCAGAAAATCTGAGCATGAGCTCAAAGTATAATTTTCAAGGTCTGTTTTAAACTGAAATGCTCTTTAAAAGTATAACAGATGGATGCTAAATGACCCTCAAATAGTTTTATCACTATCTAAAGGGAAAAACCACAGCATATGAAAATATTCCACTATGCCACAGTCTAATAGCATTTTCTCTAACTTCTACGGAGATGCCTGCCACTGGGATGCACATTTTCAGAGTTAGAAAGAGGAGGAATTTAATTTCTAAAGTAATAACTATCCATCCCAAAGTCAATCAACTGAATAAAACTAATCTCCAAAGTCCTCTCTTGTTTTAAGATTCTATAATCTTTGATGATTACTCAGGCATTCGGAGAGCTTCCCAAATTATGTGCAGCAGGTAACTGTATCCTAGTAGATAATCTGATTGGTATTTTTGAATCGTTACATAATTCCTTAAGACCCACAGAAGTTCCAGAACAGTGGTTCCCAATCCTTTCACTAATAATTTTCCTGTTATTTTTATGCTCTGTCTCTATGTTTTAAACATTTTTGTATATTTAACCTCATTGAATAAGCTTAAATTTATTTATTTTATTTTAAATTTCCATTAATAAGAAATAAGCATGACTACCCTATCAGTACAAGAGGTCCATACAAACTTACTGAAGTCTGGATAAAGCAAAAAACATGAGCTCCTTATTCCTTCTACCATCTTTTATATTTTTGTTTACTTTTTGCTTGAGACTCATTGGTGTTCAGTAGTCCTTCTCCAAATCTAATGTTCAAAACCCTCTAAGTCTCCCTTACATAACAGAAATTTACTAGTGAAAGAGTATCATATTTAAAGAGTAACTCATAATATAAACATTCGTTTATAATGTGCCAGGCATATTTGCACTGCTTTGCAAATATCAAAGATCCACAAACCCAAAAGGTAGGCATTCTTGATTCCCTTTTGATAGATGAGGAATCCAAGGCATTGAGACATAAAGAGCTGTAGGTTAAAAAGCTATTCATTCAGATGGTACTGGGCTCTAACATAAGCAGGTTAACCTCAGAGCCTGAACTCTGAACTTCTAATCAATATTTCTTCAATTAACAATGAGCTGTATGTACTTCCCTTTCCTCTTACTTCATGTTATGTGTTCTGGGAAAGAATTCCAAAAGAATCTGTTGATTTCAAGTCAAGGAAAATTAACTTAAAACATGGTCTAAGAATTAACATTTGGCCTCCTGGAGGGCAGAGGCTATATGGCTGCCTTGTCACTTCGCTAGGACTGGGGCTTAGGTCTGTATGTATATCTATCAAAATTACTTACATCTATGTTTGATTGAAAAGAAGGAAGGAGAAAGAAAAATAAAGACTGTTGAAAATGGGTTATAGCTATTGGAATGGCCACTTCTCCAGTAAAAAATCAAATGAGGATATAAGAATGACTTCATCTGTCTGGTCTTCATTTCCCTTATCTCCACAATGTGGTCAATAACAGTAATTACCCCATATCATTGCTGTGAAAATCCAACATTTAATACATAAAAAGTTCTTAGGAGAGTGCCTGGTATGCACTAAGCACTTCATTAATGCTAAACTATTACATTATTATTGTAGTTTTATATAAAGCAGACTGAGGCAAATTGTATGGTTAGATTCATGGCACCATATAAACTATGCCTTTGCCCTTAACATTTATTGCTTTAAGAGCTTGGCCTCCTTCTTAAGTATGCTTGTATGATTGCATTTTGTAAATTTGGCTTTTTTTTCCTTATTTTTACAAGATTATGACACATTACTTTCATGGGAAAATAAGATTAATTTAAAATGTGACTTTGGGGAAAATGTGACAAAAAAATCTACTTGAGTCAAAAGGGAAGCCTTCAATGTTTCTTTGAATCCCAGTTATAATTCCAGGCAACGGTCTTCTCAGCTCTTGCTCTAGTCTCCCTTCATTTTCTCTTTTTCTCCCTGTCTTCATCCATTTTTCTCTACCTCTTTTCCTCCCTTTATCCTTCCTTCCATCCAGTCGGCCAGCATCTGGTTGTATTTCTGGGATTTGTAGTCTTTTATACACTGCCTGCCAATTTTTGGTCTCACGTTTTTATGTGTGTGCAGTTCAGTTCAAGGTGCTGGTGAGTTGGTCTCAAGCTGTCACCACCTAAGTAGAACAGAAGGCCAGAATATATCGAGGAGGCAGCAGGCAAGAGGCAGCCCTCCCCAGGTAGAAAGAAGAGAGTGAGGGACATGTTTTATTCAATAGGAGCCATTGTCAGAACTAAGATGATCTTTGAAATGCAGGCTCTAGGTTGTAGATATTGGGGCTATAAAATAAAACCAGATTTGCACTTTAAACCTGGTAAACCTCACCCATTCTCTCTATTAAGCATACATATTTTCTTGTACCATGATTAGTTACTCATATTTCTAAGAATAAAATATCAGAAATACTGGAGTTATATTATCTCTCTTTTAAAACTTTCCTTTATGTTCCTGTTTTAGATGTTAAGAGACCTGGTCATGTCTAATGCAATCTTTACAGCATCTATGCTGTTACTCGCCAAATAAGCATTTCATGATATTTTTAGAAGATGATCATTTAAATAAAATAAACAATTTTTATGTATTCTCAAATATTACTAAGCAGTAGACAAATATTTAGAAGTCTATAAGTGTCATATGATTTCATGATGGATTGTAACTAAAATAAACCATGCAAGGAGAAATGTAGGAAATTTAATTCCAAAATATTATGGGAGTATCTATTGGTCACATGCTAATACTTATCTCAAAACTCTTCTAAGTGATCATTTAAATGGAGTGACCAAAATATTGCTGGAATATTTTTTAGGAAACATATTATTCTATTTTTATATTATTTAATATGTATGTGTGTGTGTGTGTGTGTATGTATGTATGTGTATATATA